>NC_041007.1:24290200-24656947 GCF_004193775.1 Glycine soja | reverse complement strand
TTTCAATCCTACCTCGATTCTTTCCCCGACGAACACTAGGTCCGCGAAGCTAGATGGCATGTAACCTACTAGCTTCTCATAGTAGAACACTAGCAAAGTGTCTACCATCATAGTGATCATCTCTCTCTCGACCATGGGAGGAGCCACTTGTGCTGCCAAGTCTCTCCACCGCTGTGCGTATTCTTTAAAGGTTTCGCCCTCTTTCTTGAACATATTCTACAGCTGAGTGCGATCGGGAGCCATATCAGAATTATACTGATATTGCCTTAGGAAGGCAGTAATCAGATCCTTCCAAGTATGGATATGGGAAGCTTCCAAATTAGTGTACCAAACTACTGCGGCTCCGGCCAAGCTATCTTGAAAAAAGTGTATTAATAGCTTCTCATCCTTAGAGTGCGCGCCCATCTTGCGACAGTACATCTTGAGATGGTTCTTGGGACAAGTTGTCCCTTTATACTTGTCGAAGTCTGGTACTTTGAACTTCGGAGGGATAACAACATCGGGTACTAAGCAGAGATCCGTCATGTCTGCGAACGGATAGTCACCAAATCCTTCCACGGCCCTCAGTCTCTCCTCGAGGAGATCGAGCTTCCTCCTTTCTTCAGTTGCCGGGGGCGGTCCTTCCATGGACAAAACTATTGGTTGTGTCTTGATGTTGGGCTGAGGCAACGTGCTGGGTGCCGGCCCTTCGGGGATCGGGGGATAGAACTCGACGTCCCTTCGAGCATAGTCTTGAGGGTCTTCGTGGACCTTGTCAGGCTGTTGAGGAGGCTCTCTTTCAAGGACGGGAGAAGCAATATGGCCCGCATCGTCTTGCAGGACGGGTGGTGAGTAGTTGGGCGGCAATCCATAAGGGTAAGCCGCTCGGTTGTATCCCAGATGAGGGTTGCCGTCATGCCCTAGCGTGTTCCTTCCCCGTCCTACTATGTTTGAGGGAGGATGGCGCGCGGTAGCCAAGAGAGTTGGGTCTGCTTCGGCAGCCGAACTGATAGCGACAGCGGTGGCCACGTTTTTCTCCATGAGCTGCCTCATTCCTAACATGGCCTCCATCATGGAAGCCATCTGTTCTTTCAGAGCCGACATGTCGGCTTTCATCTGTTCCTGTGTCTCCTCTTGATCACCCATCGTTCTAGATTTAGGTCTGGTGCGATAGGGATGCCTTGTGGCGCGTTTAGTTATGGTGTTTTTCCCTAAAAAAACCAAACGTGAGGAGTGGGTAAAGAAAGAAAGAATGCATGCTAGAGATAAAATGCAGGAGTGATTTGATTCGCACAAGCTTTTTGGAGTAAAAACATGGGACCAACTCATTTTATTTCAGAAAGTCGTATCTAGTCAAGATCTGAGAGACCATACAAGTTTCCTAGCGGTTTCTAATTATATGGGCCATTAAGTCTATCATATGCTGACAATAGCCGAGAAGCCCATGAATTTCTTCGGGGGCGGAGTAGGTGTCCGCCATTGCCTTGGCCTTGGCTAACAATCGGGGAAGTTCTTGACTCCCGTTCAAGGTAAGAGCAAACTGATCCATCCACATGGTTGCCTCTTGGTGTAAAGAGTCGATCACCCTTCCTCTAGCCTCTTTTTCCGCGTATACTTGGGCATACTCGTCCGCGACCCTATGCTCATGGGTCGTGGCTAGACTTAACTCTTCTTGGTACTTGGCGATGATAGCTAGCATGTTGGCCTCTGTCTCGCATAAACGCTGAGACAAGCTCCTTTTGGACCTTGAACAGGCAACTAACTCCTCTTTCAAGACCATGCTATGTGCTCGCGACTGGTCCCTCTCTTCCCTTCGCAGCTTGAGTTCACTGTTGCTACCCCTCAGAGCTCCGCGAAATTTGTTACGGCCATACTCTTCCTTGCAAGCCCTCTTGGTCTCTTGTTCAAGGGCTCTTGCGGTAGTTGCATTCTCTTCTCGTAATTTGGCACACTCCTTCCGGATGTGTGTAGCGGCTAACTTGAACTTCTCCTTGGCAAGTTTCACCTTTCCTAACTCGTTTTTGAGAGCTTGGACTTCCTCGTCTTCTTTCGGTGCTTCGAAACTGTCTTCGCTGACGACTTTTAACTTGGCGAGCCAATCTAAACCTCGTATATGAACTTTCAGCCATTCATGATAACCACCAATGATGCCTGTCGCAACCTACCCTTCGGCGGGAGGGCGACGCGTGACTCGCGGGATGCGTGTTCCACGAAAGGAATACGTGCGGAGTCGCCACCAACGTTTATTTGAGGAAAACGTCAGAAAAACCGGAAAAGACACGATCTACGAACTTTTAAGTGAAAGGTTCGGGAGTTGTATTTACGCACGGGGAAGGTATTAGCACCCCACACGTCCGTCCCAAGGGACGGCAGCCTTTAATCGAATGTGCAAACATGACTTTGATTTTTTATGTTCCCTTTTTATGTCTCTATATCCTTTATACCCTTTTTATATTTTTTTCTTTTTGTGGTCGACAAGGGTGTTTCCCTTTGCTCCTACGTATTCCTCAATTTTGCGATGAGGAAATCAGACCTACGTAGTTCTTTCGGAAGAAAGTGTTTGGTTAAGTTATTTTTGTCTTTTTTTTGTGAAATATGTTTTTATTGAACAAAAGGTCATTTAAGGTGTTGGACCATTAAACGGTCTTTTGATTTTGAAAGGAGAGAAACGTTAAGGCGTTGGACCATTAACGACCTCTTGTTTTTGAAAGGAGAGAAACGTTAAGGCATTGGACCATTAACGATCTCTTGGGGTGGTCGACAAAAGCGGGGCTTTTGCTCCTACGTATCCTCAATGAGGAACTCAGACCTACGTAGTTCTTGCTTTTTGTCAAGTGATTCTTTTTTTTGCTTAAGTGGTGATCATTTTAAGGCGTTGGACCTTAAAAATGATCCATTTTTACTTAGTGAGAAATTGAAATGACAAACTTCAAAAGCCTATTTTTGTGGACGAGCTTGACTAGGCGAGTTGATTTTAGCCTTAATTTCACTTTAGTTATTAGTCAATTCGATTAAGAATGAGAAATCCCAAAGAGAAAACGTCCGATTGATTTTTCGCTTTACTTTACTAAAAAAAATATTTTTTGATTATTATATTTATTTTTTGACCTCTTTTTGATTTCCAACGTGGTTACGGCATGACCGAACGGTCGGAATTCATTTTAACCGAAGTTAACGGATAAAACAATTCAAACGTTCAGTGGAAATTGATTTTATTTTTAAGTTAAGCGAGAAATGACTTAAGTAAAATGGCTTAAGCACGTCAACAGGGGGTATAAAAAGTAAACAAAACGAAAATAAAAATGCACGAAACACAATGTGGACCACTACGGGTACATAGAATGAATCGAAAAGCTTGGTTCGAGGTACTTACCCGTTGAAGATCGAAGAACGATGAAGAACGAATGAAGAACGTCGAAGAACGGTTGAAACCTTTGCGAAATTCCTCACGGAAAACGTTACGGAAACGTTTCGGAAGCGCCTCGGCTTCGATTTTCTTCACGGAAACAATTTTTCCAAGCAAATTCGAAAGAGAGAGAAGTGCCAAAGGGGCTGAACCCTTTTCTTCTTCACTTCCTCCCCTATTTATAGCAAAATAGGGGAGGTGGTTGCCGCCCAGCACGCCCAGGTGTATGACACTAATTTCGCTCCTCTCGGTTGACGAGAGTCGTGGGTGACCATGACTTGTGGTTCCCGGAATTTCACAAATCGCCTAATGATGGGTGCCAAGCACCTCACAAGGACCAAAGAAAGGTCGCATGTCATCAAGCAAAGGTCCCCGGACGAAAATTAGTGTATGACACTAATTTCGCTCCTCTCGGTTGACGAGAGTCGCGGGCGACCATGACTTGTCGTTCCCGGAATTTCACAAATTGCTTAATGATGGGTGCCAAGCACCTCACAAGGACCAAAGAAAGGTCGCATGTCATCAAGCAAAGGTCCCCGGATGAAAATTAGGGTATGACACTAATTTCGCTCCTCTCGGTTGACGAGAGTTGCTGGTGACCATGATTTGTGGTTCTCGAAATTTCACAAATCGCCTAATGATGGGTGCCAAGCACCTCACAAGGACCAAAGAAAGGTCGCATGTCATCAAGCAAAGGTCCCCGGACGAAAATTAGTGTATGACACTAATTTCGCTCCTCTCGGTTGACGAGAGTCGCGGGTGACCATGACTTGTGGTTCCCGGAATTTCACAAATCGCCTAATGATGGGTGCCAAGCACCTCACAAGGACCAAAGAAAGGTCGCATGTCATCAAGCAAAGGTCCCCGGACGAAAATTAGTGTATGACACTAATTTCGCTCCTCTCGGTTGACGAGAGTCACGGGCGACCATGAAATTTCCGCATGTAAATGACTTGTTGTTCCCGGAGGAACAAAAGGTGCAGAAGACTATGTCAGCCTCTGCATGCTATCAAGTGTTCTGTCTTACAGATAGCAAAAGAATGTTTATACGGATAACCACTCGGGTATTTCCGCGTATCATCGGGCCCGCCGCCTCTGGATGACACAAGGGTGCGGATAACCGTAAGGTATCTCCGCGTATCATCGGGCCCGCCGCCTCTGGATGACACAAGGGTGCGGATAACCGTAAGGTATCTCCGCGTATCATCGGGCCCGCTGCCTCTGGATGATATAAGGGTGCAGAATGACCAAATTTTGTCTCTGCTTGTCATCGGGCCCGCCGCCTCTGGATGACAAAAGGGTGCGGATAACCGTAAGGTATCTCCGCGTATCATCGGGCCCGCCGCCTCTGGATGATACAAGGGTGCAGATAACCGTAAGGTATCTCCGCGTATCATCGGGCCCACCGCCTCTGGATGATACAAGGGTCCAGAATGACCAAATTTTGTCTCTGCTTGTCATCGGGCCCGCCGCCTCTGGATGACAAAAGGGTGCGGATAACCGTAAGGTATCTCCGCGTATCATCGGGCCCGCCGCCTCTGGATGACACAAGGGTGCATGTCACATGACCTCAGGGTCAGTATGACAAAGATTATGGGGCGGCCGACAAAAGCAAGGCTCTTGCTCCTACGTATCCTCCAATGAGGAACTCAGACCTACGTAGTTCTAGATAACTTGTGCGACTTGAAAAGTCTCCATCGGAAAATGCTGACATCTCCGGAAAGGGCGCAGATGACCACATTGGCCTCTGCTCGTCAATCACACTTGGGGTTACTGAATGACGAGGTACGGATATCGTAAGGTGTCTCCGCGGGCTACCAGCTCTTGGGTCATGGCAACAAAAGGCGATGCGGTCGACAAAAGCGAGGCTCTTGCTCCTACGTATCCTCCAATGAGGAACTCAGACCTACGTAGTTCTGGATAACTTGTGAGACTTGAAAAAGTCTCGGTGTTTTCTTCGCTAAAATGCAAACATGCTTTAGTAAAGAGATAAATATTCCAACTGATTAGAGCAGCATACGCTTTTTTGAGTGAAAAAACAATGCGTTTACCGGGGAAGGAGAGTCTGCTGATGAAATCCCCCATAACCTTAACTGAGATTTTGGATGTTAGCATTTCGTTTTCTAAATGAACATTTAGAGGAAACACTGGGTTCGACAAAATAGAAGAAAATCACTCAAAGTGTATCAATCTCGCATAGGTAAGTGTTTCATCCTAATTCCGAACCATAGATATGTCATGAATTGACTTTGCAAATTATTTCCTATCAAATCAAAAATTACATGCGTGATCATGGATCAATAAGACTTCCCTTGGGAATGGGTTCTTTTGATGGGTTTTTTTTGGCTTTTGTGTGTTTTTGGCTTTTGATTTTTGGTTGGCTTTTTCCTTTTCTGTTTTTGTTTAGTGCGGGGCGAAAAAGTTGCTAGCGCACAGGATTTTGGTTGGTAATCAAAGGGAGAAGACCACTTTTAGGTCATGGTTTCCTTTTCTTTCTTTTGTTCATTTGGTGACAATTCTGTATTGTTCAGATATCGTCTGGTCCAAGGACCTCTCGGCACATTTCTTCTAGTTTCTTTGACCAGGAGCTTCCTTCTTTTTTACTTTCTCCCATTCTTTGGTTGGGAATTTTCTTTCTTTTCTTTTTTCTTTCTCCCACTCTTTGATTGGGAATTTCCTTTCTTTTCTTTTTTCTCTTTCTCCCACTCTTTGATTGGGAATTTCCTTTCCTTCCTTTTTTGCTTTCTCTTTGATTGGGAATTTCCTTTCCTTCCTTTTTTGCTTTCTCTTTGATTGGAAATTTCCTTTCCTTCTTTCCTTTTTTTGCTTCCGAGGGTAAGGATTGGCATTCTCACCCTGGGTCAAGGTTTATGGTGAGTCAGGATTTTGGCTCAAAGCTTGTAGAATGGCTAGACATGATACATGTCAGGGTTTGGTTTGGTTCAAGGATAAAAGGGATGCCCCACATTATTTCCATGACACAAATGCAAAAATGATGATTTGGAAATTTTATGCAAAACTGGTTATGCATGCACCTATGCGGACGCTCAAGTGTCAAATTTTATGGTCATGTGATGCTAGGGCTCAGGATTCATTTCCTCTATTTTAAATCAACCCAATGTTTCCAAAATATGTTCTTTTATCGATTTGTGCATTCCTCCAAGTCCACTTCGGGCGTCCGGGGAAATTTTCACAGCATTCACCCTTCAGATGTAGACACTTTTTTTTTTCCAAAAACTAGCTATGATCAGCGAATTTTTCTTCAAAGAAAAGTAGGAAGTCATCTCTTTTCAAAAGCATGTTGGTTTTTCAGCTAGACAACTTATTTTTCTTTTTTTTCTCTTTTTTTTATTTGTTTATTTCTTTTTCTTGTTTGATTTTTTTTCTTCTCTTTTTTTTTCATGAGGTATTTTGCTATATACATGCATATCCAAGGTATCTTGCTACCTAAACATACATATATATGTTTTGTAAGGTATTTTTGCTATATACATGCATATCCAAGGTATCTTTCTACCTAAACATACATATATATTTTGTGAAGTATTTTTTGTTTACATACATGCATATCTAAGGTATCTTTCTACCTAAACATACATATATATATTTTGTGAAGTGTTTTTTGTTTACATACATGCATATCTAAGGTATTTTTCTACCTAAACATACATATATATATTTTGTGAAGTGTTTTTTTGTTTACATACATGCATATCTAAGGTATTTTCACTACCTAAACATACATATATATGTTTTGTAAGGTATGACTACCTTCCGAGCTTGCGCTTGTTTTATTTAAATTCCCAGGATCATGAGCAACTAGGTGCGTCCTACTATAAAAAGTGATCAAATAGCAGGCAGAAATTTAAAAGGTACTAGGTTGCCTCCTAGTAGCGCTTCTTTAACGTCTTGAGCTGGACGCCTTATGACTTGTCGGTCACTGACCTAGTACTTTGCTTACCTTTGGCTTTGGACTTGGTCGCCTATTGGTCGGCCATGTGTCGTAGGCAACACTCTAACCTTTTTATGGATGAGCTGAGGTGAACTCTAGAGGTGGTGGCGGTGTGTCTATTGCCCGCTACCGGCCATCGCCAGGCTGCTGTGGTGTTTCGCCCTGCGCCTGCCTGGAGACGCAGAACTTCTTGATGAAAGCTCGATTGGTAGGGGGGACCTGATGACCTTACTGGGGGCGACAGGCACTCCCTAGAACTGACAGAGACCCGTATTTAGAGCTGGCAACTCCAAGACCCTGTTGGCCTTCTTCGGGTCCACTAGGTGTCTTGCGGGCACAATCCCTGCAAACAATAGATGACATCAGAAATCAGTTGGGGGAGGTGCATACTTACCTATGCCACGACGACATGAACTTGTTGGGGGGAACGGGTGCCCTGTAGGGCCGACAGAGGCCCGTAACCAGAGCTGGAAACCCCAGGGCCCTGTTGGACTTCTTCAGGTCCACTGGGTGTCTTTGTGGGTGCGATCCCTGCAAACAATAGATGGTATCAAAAATCAGTTGAACCATATGCATACTTACCCATGTCGGGACGACACAGACCAACTGATACTTTTGTAGGGGGAGATTGGCATTGCGGTCGCTGGGCAGAATGTTGCTAAGTAGCAATGTCATCTATATTTGTGTAAGAGTGGTCATGTTGGTGCGCATGATCTGCACTCGTCTCTTTGCAGCGGCACGGGTGAAATCTTGCCCCGGTATGCATAGTAGCTGTGTGATAGCCTCCCTCTCTGGTTGTGCTCGCACAGTTGGCTATCCTCCAATATCAGGGGGTGGCCCAGGAACCGTTAAAAGGAAACTACTGGTCCCTTAACCGGGAGTGCAAGTCTTGGTTAAGCATTTAAGGATAGAGGACCTTAAATTCTCTTAAGGTGCGGATGTGGAGCACACTGAAAATGAGGACACGTAGCCCACAAAAGGTGAGGGCGTGCAACCCTCTCAAGGCGAGGATGTATAGTCCTCTGGAGGTGAGGGCGTGTAGTCCTCTCAAGGTGAGGGCGTGCAGCCCTCTGTTGGCGAGGACGTGTAGTCCTCTAAAGGTGAAGGCGTGTAGCCCTCTGTTGGCGAGGACGTGTAGTCCTCTAAAGGTGAGGGCGTGTAGCCCTACAAAGGTGAGGACATGTAGTCCTTTGAAGGTGAGGGTAACTAGTACCCAAGGCGAGGGCGAGTAGCCCTCTCAAGGCGAGGACGTGTAGTCCTCTGGAGGTGAGGGCGTGCAGCCCTCTGATGGTGAGGACACGTAGTCTTCTCAAGGCGAGGACGTGTAGTCCTCTGGAGGTGAGGGCGTGCAGCCCTCTGATGGTGAGGACATGTAGTCCTCTCAAGGCGAGGATGTATAGTCCTCTCAAGGTGAGGGCATGTAGCCCTACGAAGGTGAGGACATGTAGTCCTCTGAAGGTGAGGGTAACTAGTACCCAAGGCGAGGGCGAGTAGCCCTCTCAAGGCGAGGACGTGTAGTCCTCTGGAGGTGAGGGCGTGCAGCCCTCTGATGGTGAGGACATGTAGTCCTCTCAAGGCGAGGACGTGTAGTCCTCTCAAGGCGAGGACGTGTAGTCCTCTCAAGGTGAGGACGTGGAGTCCTCTGAAGGCGAGGATGTGTAGTCCTCTAAAGGTGAGGGCGTGCAGCCCTCTGTTGGCGAGAACGTGTAGTCCTCTAAAGGTGAGGGCGTGTAGCCCTACGTTGGCGAGGACGTGTAGTCCTCTCAAGGTGAGGGCGTGCAGTCCTCTGATGGCGAGGGCGTGTAACCCTCTGAAGGTGAGGACATGCAGTCCTCTGATGGCGAGGGCGTGTAGCCCTCTGAAGGTGAGGACACGCAGTCCTCTGATGGCGTGGGCGTGTAGCCCTCTGAAGGTGAGGACATGCAGTCCTCTGAAAGTGAGGGCGTGTAGCCCTACGAAGGTGAGGACATGCAGTCCTCTAATGGCGAGGGCGTGTAGCCCTCTGAAGGTGAGGACATGCAGTCCTCTGATGGCGAGGGCGTGTAGCCCTCTGAAGGTGAGGACATGCAGTCCTCTGATGGCGAGGGCGTGTAGCCCTCTAAAGGTGAGGACATGCAGTCCTCTGATGGCGAGGGCGTGTAGCCCTCTGAAGGTGAGGACGTGTGGTCCTCTAAAGGTGAGGGCGTGTAGCCCTACGAAGGTGAGGACATGCAGTCCTCTGAAGGTGAGGACATGCAGTCCTCTGATGGCGAGGGCGTGTAGCCCTCTGAAGGTGAGGACATGCAGTCCTCTGATGGCGAGGGCGTGTAGCCCTCTGAAGGTGAGGACATGCAGTCCTCTGATGGCGAGGGCGTGTAGCCCTCTGAAGGTGAGGACATGCAGTCCTCTGAAGGCGAGCCAATAGGTATAAGTACCAAAGGACTTTAACCTTACAAGAAAGCAAGAGGTTGACTCTTTGAGAGGGCCTCTCATCTATTCACTTATTACCTAATATGAACACGATGATTTTTTTGGGGATGCAAATGTGTGCAACCTTGATCTTGAAATGCAGTAAATGCAGGCCTTGTATGCAATAATGCAATGTTATGGAAAATTGTACAATGTTCATGACATTCTTTCCCTATTTTGTGATTTTGATTTTGATTTGATTTTTTTTGGAAAACACAAATTGACTGTCCTTTTGAAAGAGGTGATAGTCCATGCAACCTTATCCTATCTTTTGCAAATCTCTCCGAGAACTCCCTCAGAGTGTGTGTTTTGTTTGATTTAGTCATTTGACCATTTTGGAGTGACGGAAATGGAGTCGTTTGATGTTTAATCAATCCATTGAAATCCTAGGGTTTGTCCCCCTTTTTTGTTGAAAACATCGATGGGTGAGAACTTTTGATCGGCCCCTATGTTCACTTGAGGCTCATGCACGGTGCCCCTCATTGCCACAGTGTAAGGCTTTGAGGTACCAATTGTTATCTTTCGTCATGACCTTGTAGCTGGGAACCTATTGGGTGAGAACTTCTAATCTGCCCCTAGGTTCGCTTGAGGTTTTTGCATGGTGCCTTTCGCTGCCCTAGTGTAGGGCTTAGAGGTACCAATTGTTGTCTTGTTTTCACAACCTTGTAGTGAGGAAGAATGAAAGAAGTAGTTGATTTTTTCAAAAAGAATTTTCCAAGGACGAGAAATAGTTGAAGAATTTTTTTCAATTGATGGATTAAGTCAAATGACTCCTATGCAGAAGCAAGATGTCTTGATGATGCCAAAGGATCAAGTGCTTCTAAGTTTTATTCAAGACAAGAATCCAAGAAAATCAAGATATATGATCAAGTTGATCTCTAGAATCTTAGGAAGAAGTTTCCAAACAAACAAAAGGTTTGACCAAAGAATTCTATCATTTCAAATTGAGATTTGCTCTCTGGTAATCGATTACTAGCAGTTGAAAATGTTTTAATTCAAATTTTTAAAACCTGTAATCGATTACACAAGTCTTGTAATTGATTACTAGAGGGGATTTTCAGAATATAATTCCCAAGAGTCACACCTATTCAAATTTTTATGAATGACCATCAAAGGTGACTTGGGAACACAAACTTAAAGGGAGTTTTCATTGCCCAAAAAGTTTTATCCTCTTAAAAGATTAAGAGTTTTTCTGAACTAAAATGTTTTATCCTCTCAAAAGATTCCTTGGTCAACCACTTGCATATTTAATAAGGAATTTTGATTGATCTTCATTGTACAAGCTATCTCTTTTAAGAGAGATCTCTTCTTCTCTTCTTCTTATTTCTGAAAAGGGATTAAGAGACCGTGGGTCTCTTGTTGTAGAGGATTCTTGAACACGAGGGAAGGGTTGTCCCTATGTGCATTGTTAATCCGAAAAGAGAGAGTGAAAGTTTAATTGGGGAATAATATTCGTATCTTAATTCAATCCCCTCTTCTTCTTAAGGTAACTGAGGCCATTTGTCCAACATCCTATTCTTGATAACTCACTTCTCTCTAAAAAGACAAAATGAGGTCACATGAACGTCTATATTTTTACTTGAAAACACAGTCAATTAAATGCCCTTTTTATTTTTTTATTTTGAAACTTATTTTTTTGTTTTGAAACTTATTTGTTTTGAACTTTGCTCGTTGTTTCACGGCACCCCCACCAACGTGCAAGACGAGTAATCTCTGATTGAATAGTCTTAGAAGTCAACACTCAGGAGCGCAGGTCGCTTGAGCAAACAGACCAATGGCTTGCACCCACATTCCGGTGAAAGTTGAATAAGCAAACATGCGTTTGTGAGAGGATGAGGGACAAAGATATCAACTTTATCCATTTCATTTAACATTGTAACTGTGGTTTACAATAATGGCATAAACTTGGAAATCCTGATGAGTCATTAGAGACACCTAACAACAGCCTTCAAAATTGCCCCATGTGTGGCATCTCTTGTCAATGTCAGGATTTACACGCGATTCTCCTCAAATTTCAGCCAGCCCGCATCAATTAAACCTTGCACCTTACGCTTCAGAGCCCTACAATGCTCAATGGAACGCCCCGGGGCTTCTCCGTGACAAGCACACGTTGCGTTTTGAGTCGTATTCTCAGAGAAATGGAGGTTGATGAACCTTGGCTAGGGTTATGGCTACCATTGAATTATCAAGTAGGTATGGGAGCAAGTCAGCATAGGACACTGGAATTGGGGTGAATTCTACAGGCTTTCTCGCTGCAAAATTCATTTCTTGGTTGGTGTTTTTGGTTTTGCTAAAGGTGGTCTTCGTCATTGGAAGTGCGGTAGACAAGCTTTGTGGTTGATTTAGGGATGGCCTTTGTGGATAACTGGGTGGTGGGTAAGGAGGAGGTTTGTTATTGGCTGAGTAATGACATTGTTGGGTTGGTGGGAAACTTGGCCGTATAGGAATGGCAGTCACAGCATGGGTTTCTCCCTCTTTCTCACCCTCTTCATTTGCCCCAATTTTCTCAGTCGTCCTAGTAGGATGATCAAATTTGCCTCTTTTTGGTCCCACATCGATCCTTTCACTGGCGAAGACCAAATCCGCAAAGCTTTGAGGGTGCGTAGCCCACCATCTTTTCATAGTAGAGTACCGATAATGTGTCTACCATCACGATTATCGTCTCCCTTTTTGCACATGTTCTGTAGTTGCATCCTATCCGGAACCATATCAAAATTGTACTGATACTGCCTAACAAAGGCAACCATTAGGTCCTTCCTAAAATGGACTCGGGAAGGTTCCAAGTTAGTGTACCAGGTAACAGCTACCCGAGTAAGACTTTGTTGGAAGGAATGTATCAGCAATTCCTCATCTTTTGCGTATTCCCCCATCTTCTGACAATACATCTTTAGATGGTTCTTGGGACAAGTAGAGTCCCCTTGTACTTGTCAAAGTCCAACACTTTGAACTTGGGAGGGGTGATGATATTGGGTTCTAGGAACAACTCTTTTAGGTTAGCAAAGGCATAATCTTCACCTCCTTCAATGGCCTTGAGCCTTTCCTCTAGATGATCCAACTTTCCCATTCCTGCCATAGTTATGAGGGTTTTTAACCGCTGTGGAACGTGAGGGTTGTGGTTGTGGATGATACTGAGGGCCCTCCAAAGTGTTTTGCAGGGGTATACCACCAATTGCTTGCCTTTCAGCGGCATATCCGAGGCAAGGCTCAAAGTTGGCTAGATCATGGTGGGGAATTTCATGTGTCTCCTCCATGGGTCGAGAGACATGTGCATGATCAGATTGAGGTTGTTGGCTCTTAATGAGTATGGGAGTGGAGTTATTGACATCCCCATTGGGAATGTACGCCACATTGGGTGGTGTATAGTTTGGGAGGCAAGCCATAGGGCGGGAAGGCGTGCTTGTTTTGAATTTGCACATCATGGGGTCATCCGTACTTCCCAAATCTTTGCCTACCATATTTGAGGTTGGATGATTCATTTGCTTGAGGCCAGATGGGAGCATCGGGTTCACCTTAGCGACAGCGCTAGTAGCGGCAACTATAACCTCATTGGCTTCCATTATCTTCTTCATGCTCATTATGGCCTCCATCATTGTGGCCATTTGCTCTTTCATGGCCTCCATGTCAGCCTTCATCTTCTCTTGCACCTCCTCTGCTTCACCCATTACTCTAGCTCTAGCACGAGTTCGATAAGGGCGCCGTAAATTGTGTCCTTTTCTTTTTTATAACAATGATAAAGTTCATTTTATTTTATTTTATTTTTCAAGGAAAGAATGCAATGAGCAATGCAACCAATGAAAAGCATGGATGTATGCGAATGATGTACAGTTGAAGTATTGCGAATTTTTATGCAGGATATGGGGTTGAATCAATTTAGATTTTCAACATGGTCCATGAAATCTTTGTCAAGGTGAAATTGGAAGTAACAAGGACATCAACAATCCTAAATATGTTTGGCAGTAGACGAAGCAGTGATGTGACTCGATTCATCTTTTGCCCCAATTTTGCAAGACGGTTACTTCCATATTTCAACTTGACTTGATGAACATTTTTGTAAAAGCATGAGCTTGGTTCAACCCTATAATCCAAGGAATGGCAATTCTGATCGCCAATACTTCAACAACGTCTCATAGGGATGAATGACTCGGGCATACTTTAAGCTATGCATGGAAAATGTAATTATGAAATTGAGATGCCCGAAGAAACACCATTTCCTAGTTAACCATGCATTAGGTACCATGTTCAATTATTTTGTTTTGTTGTTGTGTGTTTTTTCTTTTTTAGAAATGGGTTTATGATCCCAACATGGTTGGCTCATGGTGCCTAACACGTGCAACTAAGAATGTAGTGTGAAGTTTCACGCTTCCCCTTTTATGTTTTTTTTTTTTTGTAGAGGAAAACGCAAGGATGAGCAAACATGAAAACAAATGGTATGCAATTTTGTAGATCAAAAAGTTTGTTGAATGCATATGCATGATGATGCCATGACTCATGCAAAATGTGAGGTTGGAATATGATAACGGACAAAAGCAGGAACGATATGTTCATTACGATGTTATGAAGAGATGCTTATGCGATGCATGATATGAATGCTTTTTACGGATACGAGAGCCCGGAAAATTATCTCTTCTTACTTGCGCCTTTGGGGGCGCAGTGCCCCATCTGTACAATTAAGAAGGTGATATGGACCTTCCGGCTTCCCGTGACAAAGGACGAGACCAACATACAATGCATGCTAGAGATAAAATGCGGGAGTGACTCGATTCGCACTGATTTTTGGAGTAAAAACGTGGGATAAACTCATCTTATTCAAAAAGTTATAACTAGTCAAGATCTGAGCGACAATACAAACTTCCTAGCGGTTTCTAATCATATGGTCCATTAAGTCTATCATATGCTGACAATAGCTGAGAAGTCCGTGGATCTCCTCGGGGGCGGAGTAGGTGTCCGCCATTGCTTTGGCCTTGGCTAGCAATCGGGGAAGTTCTTGACTCCTGTTCAAAGTAAGAGCAAATCGGTCCATCCTCATTGTTGCCTCTTGGTGCAACGAATCAATTACCCTTTCCCTTGCTTCCCTTTCTGCTGATATCTTGGCGTACTCATCCTCTAGCCTTTGCTCGTGAGTCGCCGCTAGATTTAGCTTCTCTTTGCAGTCATCGATGATGGCCCACATATTCCCTTCAGTCTCGCTTAGCTGTTGGGACAAATTTCTTTTCGACCTAAGGCAAGCCTTTAGCTCGTCCTTCAAGATCATGCCTTTGACCCGTGATGATTCCTTTCACCTCTTCGGAGCTTGAGCTTACTATTGCTGCCCTATAAAGCCCCTCAAAACTTGTTTTGGTCGTGTTCTTCCTTTCGGGCCTTCTTGGTTTCTCATTCCAAGGCTTCATCGGTGGCCATATTGACATCCCTTAGTTCATCATACTCTTTTCAGACTTTGATGGCTATGGACTTGAACTTCTCTTCGACTACCCAGGCTCTTTCAAGCTCTGCCTTTAGGGCTTGTACCTCATCACTTTCTTTAACCTCATCGTCTCTCACAGTCTTTAGATTTGAGAGCCAATCCAATCCTTGTGTTCGGACTCTCAGCCACTTATGATAGCCGCCGATGATCCCATTACTGCTTCCCCTAAGCTCTCTGTCCTTTCTTCACGCCGCATCCCATGCCTTGCGAACTCCTTGGAGTACCCTCGCGTTTGTGGTCACTGAAACCCCGAGCGATGAAAGGCGTGATGCTTTCGTCTGATGGCACTCCTCTCATGGGACATCCTTCGCATGAAGATAGAATCCTGATTCTTCCTTCCTTCTAGCGAGGGAACCAATTAACAGACGCCCCTCCATGCTAGCCAAGAGTTAGTCCCAATTCGCCTTTCCTTTTTCGACGCATGAGCGGTGACCTTGTAGCGGATAGACGGGCCTACCTTCTTGGAGAAAAAGATGTGAAACCAGCCACACATAGAGAGCCAGTGCACAACAATCAATTCTTGCGCTGCTCTTTTCACATCCCCGGTCGAACGTGTCATACATGGCCAAAATGGCGATGACCGGGCTTTCCTTGCCATAATGAAAGGCGAGGAAAGCGTCAATCGCTGCTAGGTCCACTAACCCTTCCATATTCGGAAAGAGGACAACTCCAAAGATCAAAAGCGCCAAGATGTCAATAAAAGAAAGCCCATTCGCCTTGATTTGCCAAGGCCTTTGCCCTTTCCTCCAAACACTTCCTTGGTACTCCGACTACCCCATTCTTGTTTTGCTTTACACGGTCCAACTCTTGTGCTGAGATTTTCACTACCTTGGCAACTCTTGTCGTGGAAGGATAGAACCTAGAGAAAAGATATGGCTTCCTTCCTCCCAGTGGGCATCCCAGGATTTCTTCAAACTCTTTCACAGTCGGCACTAGCTGGAAGTCCTCGAATGTGAAGCACCTTAGGGGCTGGTCATAATACTGGGAAAGGGATGCAATTGGTTCCATGGAGACTTCTACCCTAGCTAGGTCCCAAATCTTACCGTAGGCTTTGCAGAAGGCTTGCCGTTGAAGTTGACCCATTAATTGCCCCAACTCTCGTAAACTAGTGACCTCTAAGCTCTTGATTTTGACTTGATAGAACCTCTTTTTAAGCGAAGGCTTTTGACTCGATCCCATGTTTTACTAAAGTGAAATAAAATCTAGTGCGAATCAAAACTCCAACATCTATCATGGGTGGAATGCATGAAGAAATGCATATGACACAGATGCAATTTACGAATACGGGAGCCCGAGAAATTGTTTCCTTCTTGGATACAACGTTTGGGCAAGCATGGCACCCAACGTATGTTTTTAAGAAGGCAACACGAACCCTCCGTCGGTTTGCTAAAGTGAGGGGGATCAAAGAAGAAACCCACGCATGATGCATATGCGAAAGGCACAACACGGGGATGTACATAGTACGACAATATTCACAAACAAAATATAAGCAAAAGGGTATATGATACTTATGCATGGCAGTGTGAAAAGTGGCACGCAGTGTGTTTGCTCCGTGCCCCTATTTAAGGGACCTATAAGGGAGAGAGCTAACTAGGCTTTTAGTAATAACCCCCAAGGTAGTCATATCTCTCTTGATGGCTTCTAGAGGTATCATCCCCTTCGAAGAACATACTGCAGCAGTAGGGACTACTAGCAACAATATGTTTTCAAAGAGAAAAACTCTAGATGAGGGTTCACTGTAATCAAGCAAGTCGGAGACCTAGCATGATCACAGATTCACCTCCACTCCTTATGCTCCCATGAACCCGGGTATAGGGCCCTTTTTCACTCACAGTGTGTGCAAATAGTGTTGGTGTTTGTGTGCATCAAATGAATAAATATTTACTTCATGCATACATTTTAAAAACGCACTAAAAGCCACAAAGAGTTTATATACACAAGAACATAATGAAAGGAAACCAACAAAAGGGGTAAGTCACGGTAAAACATTGCACAAAATTAAATGGCCTAACTCTCTAAAAACAGTCCCCAGTGGAGTCGCCAACTGTCGCAACCTACCCTTCGGCGGGAGGGCGACGCGTGACTCGCGGGATGCGTGTTCCACGAAAGGAATACGCGCGGAGTCGTCACCAACGTTTATTTGAGGAAAACGTCGGAAAAACCGGAAAAGACACGATCTACGAACTTTTAAGTGAAAGGTTCGGGAGTTGTATTTACGCACGGGGAAGGTATTAGCACCCCACACGTCCGTCCCAAGGGACGACAGCCTTTAATCGAATGTGCAAACATGACTTTGATTTTTTATGTTCCCTTTTTATGTCTCTATATCCTTTATACCCTTTTTATATTTTTTTCTTTTTGTGGTCGACAAGGGTGTTTCCCTTTGCTCCTACGTATTCCTCAATTTTGCGATGAGGAAATCAGACCTACGTAGTTCTTTCGGAAGAAAGTGTTTGGTTAAGTTATTTTTGTCTTTTTTTTGTGAAATATGTTTTTATTGAACAAAAGGTCATTTAAGGTGTTGGACCATTAAACGGTCTTTTGATTTTGAAAGGAGAGAAACGTTAAGGCGTTGGACCATTAACGACCTCTTGTTTTTGAAAGGAGAGAAACGTTAAGGCATTGGACCATTAACGATCTCTTGGGGTGGTCGACAAAAGCGGGGCTTTTGCTCCTACGTATCCTCAATGAGGAACTCAGACCTACGTAGTTCTTGCTTTTTGTCAAGTGATTCTTTTTTTTGCTTAAGTGGTGATCATTTTAAGGCGTTGGACCTTAAAAATGATCCATTTTTACTTAGTGAGAAATTGAAATGACAAACTTCAAAAGCCTATTTTTGTGGACGAGCTTGACTAGGCGAGTTGATTTTAGCCTTAATTTCACTTTAGTTATTAGTCAATTCGATTAAGAATGAGAAATCCCAAAGAGAAAACGTCCGATTGATTTTTCGCTTTACTTTACTAAAAAAAATATTTTTTGATTATTATATTTATTTTTTGACCTCTTTTTGATTTCCAACGTGGTTACGGCACGACCGAACGGTCGGAATTCATTTAAACCGAAGTTAACGGATAATACAATTCAAACGTTCGGTGGAAATTGATTTTATTTTTAAGTTAAGCGAGAAATGACTTAAGTAAAATGGCTTAAGCACGTCAACAGGGGGTATAAAAAGTAAACAAAACGAAAATAAAAATGCACGAAACACAATGTGGACCACTACGGGTACATAGAATGAATCGAAAAGCTTGGTTCGAGGTACTTACCCGTTGAAGATCGAAGAACGATGAAGAACGAATGAAGAACGTCGAAGAACGGTTGAAACCTTTGCGAAATTCCTCACGGAAAACGTTACGGAAACGTTTCGGAAGCGCCTCGGCTTAGATTTTCTTCACGGAAACAATTTTTCCAAGCAAATTCGAAAGAGAGAGAAGTGCCAAAGGGGCTGAACCCTTTTCTTCTTCACTTCCTCCCCTATTTATAGCAAAATAGGGGAGGTGGTTGCCGCCCAGCTCGCCCAGGCGAGCTTAGCTCGCCCAGGCGAGCCAGGTTGCTTCCTCCAGAAGCAACAGCCTTCTGGAGGAATATTCTGGAGGGCCCAAGTGGGCCTGGGTGCTATTTGCACCCCCATTTTTACTAAGTACACCCCCTCTGCTTTCTTTGGTGATTCTTTTTTCGTAAAGTTACGGAAACTTACGAATTTCGTAACGATACTTGTTTCCTTTCCGTAATGTTACGGAACCTTGCGGATTACATAATCATCCCCTTTTTGACTTACGAAATGTTACGGAACCTCACTTAATTATGCAACGATGCTTCCATTTGATTTCCGGTGTGTCACGGAAACTTACGGATTGCGCATCAATATTTTTTTGGTTTTTCGGCATGTCCTGGAATTTCACAAATTGCCTAATGATGGGTGCCAAGCACCTCCCAAGGACCAAAGAAAGGTCGCATGTCACCAAGCAAAGGTCCCCGGACGAAATTAGGGTATGACAATGCCATTACGAATGCCCCTAAGTTCTTGATCTTTCCTTAACGGGGTTTCCCATGCCTTATGGATTCTTTGTATAGCCTTGAAATTTTGCGCGCCGAAATCTCTCACAAGGAAAGGAGACATGCTTTCTTCCATCGGTGCTCCCCTCATGGGGTACCCTAGTTGTCTTATAGCGAGCGCGGGATTGTAGTTAATACAACCCCTCGTTCCTATCAGCGGAATTGTCGCAACCTACCCTTCGGCGGGAGGGCGACGCGTGACTCACGGGATGCGTGTTCCACGAAAGGAATACGCGCGGAGTCGCCACCAACGTTTATTTGAGGAAAACGTCGGAAAAACCGGAAAAGACGCGATCTACGAACTTTTAAGTGAAAGGTTCGGGAGTTGTATTTACGCACGGGGAAGGTATTAGCACCCCACACGTCCGTCCCAAGGGACGGCAGCCTTTAATCGAATGTGCAAACATGACTTTGATTTTTATGTTCCCTTTTATGTCCTTATATCCTTTATACCCTTTTTATATTTTTCCTTTTTTGTGGTCGACAAGGGTGTTTCCCTTTGCTCCTACGTATTCCTCAATTTGCGATGAGGAAATCAGACCTACGTAGTTCTTTCTTATCAAGAGGTTCTTTTTTACTTAAAAGGTGATTATTTTAAGGCGTTGGACCTTGAAAATGATCCATTTTACTTAGTGAGAAATTGAAATGACAAACTTCAAAAACCTATTTTTGTGGACGAGCTTGACTAGGCGAGTTGATTTTAGCCTTAGTTTCACCTTAGTTATTAGTCAATTCAATTAAGAATGAGAAATCCCAAAGAGAAAATGTCCGATTGATTTTCCGCTTTATTTTACTAAAAGGTATATTTTTTGTTATTTATATTATTATTTTATCTCTTTTTGATTTCCAACGTGGTTACGGCACGACCGAACGGTCGGAATTCATTTTAACCAAAGTTAACGGATAAAACAATTCAAACGTTCGGTGGAAATTTATTTTATTTTTAAGTTAAGCGAGAAATGACTTAAGTAAAATGGCTTAACCACGTCAACAGGGGGTATAAAAAGTAAATGAAACGAGAATAGAAATACACAAAACACAATGTGGACCACCACGGGTACATAGAATGAATCGAAAAGCTTGGTTCGAGGTACTTACCCGTTGAAGATCGAAGAACGATGAAGAAAGAATGAAGAACGTCGAAGAACGGTTGAAACCTTTGCGAAATTCTTCACGAAAAACGTTACAGAAACGTTTCGGAAGCGTCTCGGCTTAGATTTTCTTCACGGAAACAATTTTTCCAAGCAAATTCGAAAGAGAGAGAAGTGCCTAAGGGGCTGAACCCTTTTCTTCTTCACTTCCTCCCCTATTTATAGCAAAATAGGGGAGATGCTTGCCGCCCAGCTCGCCCAGGTGAGCCAGGTTGCTTCCTCCAGAAGCAACAGCCTTCTGGAGGAATCTTCTGGAGGGCCCAAGTGGGCCTGGTTTCTATTTGCACCCCCATTTTTACTAAGCACACCCCCTCTGCTTTTTTTGGTGATTCTTTTTTCGTAAAGTTACGAAAACTTACGAATTTCGTAACGATACTTGTTTTCTTTCCGTAATGTTACGGAACCTTGCGGATTACATAATCATCCCCTTTTTGACTTACGGAATGTTACGGAACCTCACTAATTATGCAACGATGCTTCCATTTGATTTCCGGTGTGTCACGGAACCTTACGGATTGTGCATCAATATTTTCTTTTGTTTTTCGGCATGTCTCGGAATTTCATAAATTGCCTAATGATGGGTGCCAAGCACCTTACAAGGACCAAACAAAGGTCGCATGTCATCAAGCAAAGGTCCCCGGACGAAATTAGGGTATGACAGGAATGTTTGGGTACCCTCCACATGAGAAAAGGACTCCCTCCTTTCCTTCCTTCCATCGGGGGAACCAACTGATTGTTCTACCTCCTATCCCGACCAAGAGCTAGTCCCAATCTATTCTTCTCTTTTCAGCACACGAGCGATGGCTTTGTAGCGGACATGGATGCCTCGTGTCTTGCTGGAACAGGTGTGAAACCAACCAAACACAGAGAGCGGGCAAGCAATAGATGATCCGTGTGCTACTCTTCTCGCAACTTCGGTTAAATGTGTCAAATAAATCTGCCAAGACAGCTACCAACGGGCTTTCCTTGCTATAGTGGTATGCAAGGAAAGCATCGATGGCGGCTAGGTCCACCAAACCATTTACGTTTGGAAAGAGGACGACCCCAAAGATTAGCAATGCTAACACATCCATAAACGGGACCCAATCTTCTTGATTTGCCATATCCCTCGCCTTGTCTTCTAGGTACTTCCGTGGTAGGCACGCTATGCCGTTTCGAGTTTGTTTTACACGGTCCAAACCTCTTGCTGAATCTTTGACCACAGTTGCAATTCTGCTCAAAGAGGGGAGACACCCAGAGAAAAGATATGGTTTTCTTCCCCCGAGAGGATATCCTAGAATCTCCTCAAATTCTTCAATGGTCGGTACCAATTGGAAGTCTCCGAACGTGAAGCATCTCAAAGGCTGGTCGTAGTATTGGGTGAGTGACGCAATGGCCTCTATGGATACCTCTACTATGGTCAAATCTAAGATCTTTCCGTAAGTCTTGCGGAAGGCTTGCATTTGGAGAGGTTCCATCAACCGCCCTAATTCCTTGATGCTGGTGGTATCTAGGCCTTTAACCTTGACTTGGTAAAACCTCTTGCCGGTTTGATTTGTCCCCATGCTTACTAAAGTGAGACAAAAAGCTGGTGCAAATCAAAACTCCGATATCTCATGGGTGGAATGGATGAATGCATGAAGGAATGCATATGACACAGATGTAATTTAGGAATGCGGGAGCCCGGGAAACTGTCTCCTTCTTAGACACAACGTCTAGGGGTAGCGAAGTGCCCTAACGTATGTATTTAAGACGGTGACCCGGACCCTCGGTTGATTTGTCTATAGAGGGGATCAAGACAGAACCCGTGTGCAATGTATATGCAAAAGGTGCAATACGGGAATGTACATAGTATGACAATACTTACTGAATATAAGCAAAAAGGGTATATGATACTTATGCATGGCAGTGTGAAAAAATGGCACGCGGCGTGTTTGCTCCGTGCCCCTATTTAAGGGACCTATAAGGGAGAGAGCTAACTAGGCTTTTAGTGATAACCCCCAAGGTAGTCATATCTCTCTTGATGGTTTCTAGAAGTATCATCCCCTTCGAAGAACATACAGCAGCAGTAGGGACTACTAGCAACAATATGTTTTCAAAGAGAAAAACTCTAGATGAGGGTTCACTGTAATCAAGTAAGTCGGAGACCTAGCATGACCACAGATTCACCTCCACTCCTTATGTTCCCATGAACCCGGGTATAGGGCCCTTTTTTCAACTCCCAGTGTGTGCAAATAGTGTTGGTGTTTGTGTGCATCAAATGAATAAATATTTGCCTCATGCATACATTTTAAAACGCACTAAAAGAAACAAAGAGTTTATATACACAAGAACATAAAAAATAAAGGGAAACCAACAAAGGAGAGAGTCATGATAAAACATTGCACAAGATTAAATGGCCTAACTCTCTAAAAATGGTCCCCAGTGGAGTCGCCAACTGTCGCAACCTACCCTTCGGCAGGAGGGCGACGCATGACTCGCGGGATGCGTGTTCCATGAAAGGAATACGCGTGGAGTCGCCACCAACGTTTATTTGAGGAAAATGTCGGAAAAACCGGAAAAGACGCGATCTACGAACTTTTAAGTGAAAGGCTCGGGAGTTGTATTTACGCACGGGGAAGGTATTAGCACCCCACACGTCCGTCATAAGAGACGGCAGCCTTTAATCAAATGTGCAAACATGACTTAGATTTTTATGTTCCCTTTTACTTTCTTATATCTTTTATACCCTTTTTATATTTTTCCTCTTTTTGTGGTCGACAAGGGTGTTTCCCTTTGCTCCTACGTATTCCTCAATTGGGATGAGGAAATCAGACCGACATAGTTCTTTCTTATGCGTGAATCAAGTGATTCTTTTTTTTTTTTTTACTTGAAAGGTGATCATTTTAAGACGTTGGACCTTGAAAATGATCCATTTTACTTAGTAAGAAACATAAATGATAAACTTTCAAAATCCTATTTTTGTGGACGAGCTTAACTAGGCGAGTCGATTTTAGCCTTAGTTTCACTTTAGTTATTAGTCAATTCAATTAAGAATGAGAAATCCCAAAGAGAAAATGTCCGATTGATTTTTCGTTTTATTTTACTAAAAGGTATTTTTTATTATTATATTATTATTTTACCTCTTTTTTATTTCCAACGTGGTTACGGCACGACCGAACGGTCGGAATTCATTTTAACCGAAATTAACAGATGATACAATTCAAACGATCGGTGGAAATTTATTTTATTTTTAGATTAAGCGAGAAATGACTTAAATAAATTGCTTAAGCACGTCAAAATGGGGTATAAAAAGTAAATAAAAACGAGAATAAAAATACATGAAACAAAATGGTGATTTTTCACCATGGAGATGCAGCGGAAGACAAAGGAGAAGAGGTGAGAGGAGGCGCCATCCATTAAGGAATAAGCCATGGAAAAAAGAGCTTCACCACCAAGATGAGCCTTGGATAAGAAGCTTGGAAGGATGCTTCAATGGAGGAAAAGAAAGAGGGAGAGAAAGAGAGGGGGGGGAGCACGAAATTGAAGGAAGAAAAAGGGAGAGAAGTTGAACTTTGAGTTGTGTCTCACAAGACTCTCATTCATCAAAGTTACCACAAGTGTTACACATGCTTCTATTTATAGACTAGGTAGCTTCCTTGAGAAGCTTTCTTGAGAAAACTTCCTTGAGAAGCTTCTTTGAGAAAACTTCCTTGAGAAGCTAGAGCTTAGCTATACACACCTCTCTCATAACTAAGCTCACCTCCTTGAGAAGCTTCTTTAAGAAGATTCCTAAAGAAGCTAGAGCTTAGCTACACATACCTCTCTAATAGCTAAGCTCACCTCCTTGAGATGAGAAGCTAGAGCTTAGCTACACACCCCCTATAATAGCTAAGCTCACCCCCATGACAAAAAAAACATGAAAATACAAAAAAAAAAGTCCTTACTACAAAGACTACTCAAAATGCCCCGAAATACAAGGCTAAAACCCTATACTATTAGAATGGCCAAAATACAAGACCCAAACAAAGAAAAAACCTATTCTAATATTTACAAAGATAAGCGGGTCATGCTTAGCCCATGGGCTCGAAATCTACCCTAAGGCTCATGAGAACCTTAGGGCCTTCCCTTGGATCTCTAGCCCAATCTACTTGGAGTCTTCTACCCAATGCCCTTGCGGGATAGGATTGCATCATTCCCTCCACCTTGGAAAGGATTTGACCTCAAATCCCTAGGTTCTTCATACTCTGGGCTCCTTCCCTCAACACCTGTAAAAAGAACAAAAACATATGTATTAGTGGTGTTTGGTATGTTGAAGTAAGGTGAGGTCTGAAAACCCATTTCCTGAGCATCTTCCCATGAAAGAACATGGTTTCTCACCAACTCAATGAGTGGTGCTACAAGTATAGAAAAATATGGGACAAACCTTTTGTAAAAGTTTGTTAAGTCATGGAAGCCCCAAATTTTTCTTATACTTGGTGGAGTGAGCCAATCAGGAATGACCTTTATTCTCTTAGGGTTCATGGGAACCCCTTGATCACTATTTGAAAAATTAAGAAAAGTAACGCAATAAAACATACCTTTTTCTGTATTTTCATATTGATTATTCCTACCAAAAAGTATGACAAACCTAAGGTGTCCCATATGAGTACCTAAGTTTGTATTGAAACTAAAAATAAGAACAAACCTACCTAATGGGTCCCTATGTACACACACCATGAACATGTTAGGTGTACGAGTGATTTTACAAAAGAGGGTTGCACCACTCAAAACATTCATCATACCAGCTATTTTAGGAACTTGGTGCGTAATAATACCTATTTTGGTCACCAACAAAGCACAAGGATTTAAGCTCTTGCGAACCAAACCCTCATCCAACAACTTCTTTACTTGAGGAATAAACTCAAGCCTAAGAGGTGTGGCAATGCTAGCAAGTGCCTTTTTACAAAAGAGAAAATGTGAAGGTTGTCTAAAAGGGAAAGTTTCTTTAATGTTTGTCTTTATTGTAAAATGACTTTCCTTCTTAGCTAAACTCTTGGAGGAGACACTTACCTCCTTACACTTCTCTTTAACCACTAATGGTTGTCCTTCTTCTTGGGGGTAGATTTCTTCACTAGATTCTTCCCCTTTTGCTTCTTCACTTTCACTAGAGGAAGGTGAAGTAGTAGCCTCATCTTGGCTACTATAAATGTCTTGGCCCCTCATAATCATGGTTTTTGTGGTGGGGCATTGAGAAGTAATGTGTCCTCTTCCAAGACATTTAAAGCACTTTATAGAGCTTGTTTTCTCTTGCATACTAACCTTAGGGGCTTGCTTTTCTATTGTCTTCCCCTTATCATCTTTGGGCTTAGAAGGTGTCACCCCTAAGATGCCTTGACCTTGGTCTTTCTTTCGATAAGAGTGAGAGCCATAAGATTTTGAAGTAGACTTCTTTTTAAGTTGTTGCTCTACCCTTATTTCCCAATCTAAGTTAGCCTCTACATTGTCCTTCCCATCGAAGTATGAGAGTTTAATGTTAGCCTCTTGAGGCTTTCTTTCCTTTTCTCTTCTATGGGAGTGAGGTCTAAGATGTGACCTATGCCTTCCTTCGTAATAGTCACGAAGTTCTTCACTTAGGCTTTTGCAAGAGTTATGACTACTATAGGAGGCATGTTTTTGTCTTTTCATTTCTTTCATTATTTTTCTTCTTTCTTCCTCTCTTATTTTCTTTCTTTCATCTTGACTTATTTCTTCCACTCTTTTTTTTCCTTTTTCTTTTCTCTCTTGTTTTTCTTTCCATAACTTGAGGGAACTCAACTCATCTAAGATTCTAGATAAAGGGTCTTTATGACTAGTACCCTTGCCATTAACACTAGATGAATGATGACTCATGTTGGTTCCTAAGTTGTGGTTCTTTCTTGTTGGAGGTTTGAAAACAAAAGGTAAAAGAAACTATGGTTGAAACTAGCCAATTAAACACTAAAAGAGGTGTGAAAGATAAGGTAAAAAACTAATTGGTAAAAGGAAAGCTATCTAGGATGTTTGACAATGGAAGGTAAAGGAAATAAGCTATGAAAGTAAGCAAGAAATGTAAACTAGGCGAATCCTAAGAGTGTTTGGATGACCACATTCAAGGTTCCCAACAAAACACTCACTATCCTAAGGAAAAATTGCCTAAAATTATTACACACAAATGGAAGTTTGGTAACCTGTTGGAGGCTTCCAATACACTTCCAATGAAAGGCCTTTTTGTTACAAAACTTGAAAGCAATGAAGGTAAGTAAATTGCAAATTACAAAATTACAAAACGGTCCTCAATTTTGGTGGTTGTTCTCTCTTTGGTGATTCACTCAATTTGGAGTGCTTCTTAGTCCAATAGCTCTTAAGGTGGTTGGCCCCTTGCTTCTTGACTCAAATTCTTCAAGGGATGGCACCAATCCTCCTTCCAATTCCCTATATGACAACCCACAAACAAGGAAACAAAGAGACAAGAAATAACCAAAGACCAAAAAAAAAAATGAAATGAAAGGTAAACCAATGGAGTTTTAACAAGACAATTTTTCAAGGATTATTCAACAATTAAAGCAATGAAAAGGACATAGAAGCAAGCTAGGACTCAAAGAGAAACTTAGAATGGCTCTAGAGTAGAGTAAAAAAAACTGAAAAAAAGACTCAACAAACCTCTAGCTTTGGCACTTGTCTTCTCACTAATTTTCAATTGAAATTTCCAATTATAGAATAAATTTTGAGCCAAAACAACAAGCACACTTCCCTTTCACCTTTTTTTTTCTGGATACTGATTTTCCTGCCAAATTGTGTGATTTTTCGTATTTTTTCCTTTTATCTAAATCACTTGTTTCTTTTTTTATAACTTTTTTCCAGATGTCTATAAAATTCAGTAAAATTTTCAGCTCAAAATTCGAAGTAACCAATTCTCAGTAATTTTTACAAGTTTGTATGTCCAAGCTGCCAGCACCAGCGATTTGTTTCTTTAAGCATGGTATATTGATTGCCTTGGGCTTACTTTCAACCTTCCTATGTATGTTGAACTCACTAGGATTGTTTACCACAGTTTTAGGAGTTCAATATTCACTTAGGATCAACATTTCAGCCAGCAATTCAATCACCAAAACTCAAATTCACAATAGACACAATCATAAGGAAACCTAAAAGTTCAAGAAAAGGTTCACAATCAAAGACTCTCTAAGAATTTTGCATGAACATGTTAAGGACTAATTAACATGAAAGATTTGACTCAAATCAAATAATAGGCTAAAAGAATTTCATACACTCATGAACAAATGAGTTAGACAAAGAAACAAGAAAATAAAATTCAGCACAACATAAGAAATCTTATGTGACAAGTTTCATGACTAGACATGACTTCTATGACAAAACTACAATAGGTGAACAAGTCACTCTAGATTTATGAGGTTTTCTTCTACTTTAATATTTTTGTAAGAATTTTATGGTTTAGGTTTCAGCCACAAAAAATAACAAGACAAAACTCAAAGGAACCTAAACTCAACACAATTCATGGTTCAAGAACAAGAACAAGAAATTTGAACCATAGAAAATCAAATCTAACTTCTATAGCAAGTTTAATCGGTGGAAACTCTAAAGAATCATGTTAACAACATTTAGAACAAGACATGTGAGGAGATACATGGAGAAAAATTAAGAAAAAACAATGGAAGAGAAGGCAAAGAAAAAAAATTAATGGAGGTTTAAGGAGCACCTACTTGAAGCTCTTGTGCTCTGATTACCACTTGATGGAAGCTTGCTTGTGGAGCTTCTATGGAAGCTGGATCTTTGAGCTTCAATGAGGTCCTTCAATGGTGATTTTTCACCATGGAGATGCAGCGGAAGACAAAGGAGAAGAGGTGAGAGGAGGCGCCATCCATTAAGGAATAAGCCATGGAAGAAAGAGCTTCACCACCAAGATGAGCCTTGGATAAGAAGCTTGGAAGGATGCTTCAATGGAGGAAAAGAAAGAGGGAGAGAAAGAGAGAGGGGGGAGCACGAAATTGAAGGAAGAAAAAGGGAGAGAAGTTGAACTTTGAGTTGTGTCTCACAAGACTCTCATTCATCAAAGTTACCACAAGTGTTACACATGCTTCTATTTATAGACTAGGTAGCTTCCTTGAGAAGCTTTCTTGAGAAAACTTCCTTGAGAAGCTTCTTTGAGAAAACTTCCTTGAGAAGCTAGAGCTTAGCTATACACACCCTTCTCATAACTAAGCTCACCTCCTTGAGAAGCTTCTTTAAGAAGATTCCTAAAGAAGCTAGAGCTTAGCTACACATACCTCTCTAATAGCTAAGCTCACCTCCTTGAGATGAGAAGCTAGAGCTTAGCTACACACCCCCTATAATAGCTAAGCTCACCCCCATGACAAAAAAAACATGAAAATACAAAAAAAAAAGTCCTTACTACAAAGACTACTCAAAATGCCCCGAAATACAAGGCTAAAACCCTATACTATTAGAATGGCCAAAATACAAGACCCAAACAAAGAAAAAACCTATTCTAATATTTACAAAGATAAGCGGGTCATGCTTAGCCCATGGGCTTGAAATCTACCCTAAGGCTCATGAGAACCTTAGGGCCTTCCCTTGGATCTCTAACCCAATCTACTTGGAGTCTTCTACCCAATGCCCTTGCGGGATAGGATTGCATCAGGATGACACTGTTTGTGAGAAATACGACATAAGCAAGGAAAAATGGGCCCAGTTTGCCAGACTCATAGAGACCCTTCTTGGGAGGTATGTACCTTGCCATTTAAGTTGTTTTTCAAAAAACATTAACTTGTTATAATTCATTCTAGCAATTTGAAAGATTATTGTTTTATTTTTGCAGGATGTGTGGAAAAAGGCACAGGCCATCCAGAAACAGAACACTGCCGTGGTCCAATGTAGACCGAAGGATGAAGGTGGATTGGGGTTAAGAACTATTGGGGGCTGGAATAGGACTGCCATGTTAAATTAAAGCTTTTCAGGAGAGTAGTTAATGATAATGGGTCGACTCAATGGGTTAATTTTAGCTATCTCAGGAGACATTCTATTTGGGTGGCTAATATTCCATCTGACTGCTCTTAGTCTTGGAGGAGTCTCGGTAAGGTAAGATACTGCTCAAAAGTTTTATCTTTGGTTTGGCGAAAGCACGAAGCTGTGGCATTGTCCGTGGTTTAGAAATGGACAGGTACGAGGTCATTGTTCTAATGGAAACAGGTCTCCCGGACCATGCTCTAGTAAGCGATTTAATAAAAAATTGGCATTAGGAACCTTTGGGTTGGGTAGAGTATGACTCATTCGAAATGATTAACTCCCAATGCAAGCCTTATTGGGAAGCGCTAAATATGCTGCTGAGCTTCACAGAAAATGCAAGAGCCTTCCTTACAGTCTTTTAGAGTCACCCATTGTTGGAGGGAGAGCAATAGAGCCGCCGGCTTTATTTCGGGATGTCGAGTTATGTCTTAATAACATTATTAGAGAGGATATGCAAGGACTGATTTATGTACGTGTATGATATATTAT
This sequence comes from Glycine soja, assembly GCF_004193775.1. NCBI lineage: Eukaryota > Viridiplantae > Streptophyta > Magnoliopsida > Fabales > Fabaceae > Glycine > Glycine soja. The sequence goes on along the minus strand of NC_041007.1, from coordinate 24,627,023 downwards.
GTATCATTTTTTAATGAACTGGTAGGGGGTACATGCCAACCTCCCGCTTTCCTAGCGAAAAAAAAGGAAAAAAGAACCTTTCTTTATTGAATCAATGAAGGTAGTTGACTTGCTTACTTGTTAGAGTAAGGCCTTTGTCTCCTTTCTTTTATCATTAGAAACCTTCTATCTATGTCATCCTATATAAGGGAAGAAGCCCAAGCAAAGGGACTCTCGAGAAGCTACATCAAGTACAGTCCTACTTTCACTTTAAGCTCCATACCTGATACACCACTACTACTTGCAAGCGAGAAGCTAGCAGTACGGGCGAACATGCAAAGTGAACTACTTGCTGCGCTGAACTGAAAGCCCTTTCACTTGAAGCGGCTGTTGGAACAACTTAGTTTGCTTCGTTGTTTAATCTTAAGAAAGTGGTCCGGTATGTCTATGGCCAGCGCTTGACCCCATTCCTTCCCGAAAGGTCAGTTCAAGCACACAGCCTGAACTACGACTTTAAGCTATCAATTCCATTTGATCTCCAGAACTGTCACCTACAACTGGAACAACCTTTTTCATTGACACTGATACAGTCAATTACTTGAAGCGGTACGATAATAAGGCTTCTGGCACCTTTGTTTGCTACTATGGCACTCCGTCTTTCTACGCCTCTGTTTGCTTAGTGAATCTAGCCATTAAGGCTTGGTCATAAGGTATCTGCGGATCTGGTTAGAGTTGTTGAAGCAGGGGCCCAGCATCTGTTTTCTTGCTTTAAGGAACTACATGATCCAAGTTGAGGGAACTAGACCTAGAAAGAAGGAAGGGATTGGCTAATGGCAAGAGAGAAATAGCCACTTAACTATACGGATTCCGTATGCCTTCCTCAAAAAGTAGTGAACCCTATGCGAACTAAGGGCCTAATTTCTTTCTCTTTGAAATGCCAAATCGATTTGCAGATTCGGTAGTGGACTTGCTGATCTTAGACAGGATTGGATAAGCTGAGAAATGGAGATGCCAAATAGCTATAGTAAACTTCTTCCTGATCTTCTTCGGTAGTCTATTTGAAGCTTGAGTTTCGGAAAAGCACTAGGCACTCAAGCCAATAAGGGCTATTATTGGAGAAGACCTAGCCTTTAACCGCCACTCCGAGACCTAGACTCGAGGAGCCCCGATAAGCCAATAGCTCGGGTTCCGGAGTTTGCTTAGTAGTTTTCTTCTCGTACTACCGCCCTGATGCTACCCTAAAGTCTGATCGTGTAGCTTCTGGGAGTGCTCTACGAGAAGGCATATGTGTTACATTCGGGAGTGCTCAATGATGTCTAGCAGAAGAAGAAGAGAGGGTAAGCAATCAGGCATCTTCTTATTAGATCAGGAGGGCTAGCTGAAGGCAGATGTTACGCGGATGGGTAGGAGGCAGAACAAGGCATAAGAGGTAGCTTCAGGGTAACGAAGTAGCTCGACTCTCTGAGGATAAAAGGGCTCGACTGAAAGGACAGGAAAGGAAAAAGGCAGCATCGTATTCATATTAAATGAAATTAAAGACGCAAACAAAGACGTAGCTGCAAGATCTTATATCGTCTCTTCGTCTGCTAACCCTTGAGAAAACGAACTTCTCCCCCCTCCCCTCCCGCCAATCGCTTTGCTTCTTCAATGAATGTGCTTGCTCTTCTGTCTGATAGAATTCCGTTTTTATGCCCATGTTTGTTGACTAAAGCGAAAACAAGAGTTTGCCAGGCATGGAAGGCGATGAACCCTCGTACAAAGCCTTTTCTTTCCCGCATTGAAAAGGAAATATAAAAAAAATAAGTAGAGGAGTAGCTCGCACAACGGGTAGAGGTGAAGTACGCAATTGATTTTGTTCTTTATAAGAAAAGAAATGTATTCCCTTCTAAGGGGGGTGCGGTGCCTGTCGGTCCGGTCATAATGATAGGTCTTTCTCCTTTCCCAGGAGTGAAGGAATTCTTATGCCTATAATTTCCTTCCTTTTTTAAGAAAATGTGTTCAATGGTTGTCATGTTTGGAAGTGAAGTACTAGAGGTGTCTTCCAATCTGATTTTAGACTTTTTTCCAGTTTGATATCCACTCTTTTCTCTATCTAGATCCGCTTATTAAGGAGTTTATTATGCAATAGGCGCTTCACTCACGACTTCTATTTTTATGCTCTCCCTGCTTGTTTTCTTGCTCTTGTCGAGATATCTTTTTTTGAAGATCCTAGAGACTAACATAACTAGCAAGATTCCCGATCTTCTACTCTAAGGAGCTAATGATTTAGTGGTTTTTTACTTAAGGAACTAGCGAGAATCTAGTAGCTAATCAAATCACATCACCTTAATATGAATATCAAGCTAGCGGGCTGACGCTCTAACGAGCTAACTCCCCATAAGTGGTTTATTGAAATCCCCTTCTACCTAGCTAATAAGCTTCTGTGCTCCCGGTAATTCAGTAGCAAAGAAGTAATATTTGTTCTCTCCAGAATAGCTGTTTCTTAAGAATTTTTGCAAGCGCAGGAAGTAAAGTGCTTTTTTCTAGCACTTTCTGGTAAAGAATAATAAGGGGTTAGCAATGGATTACACACGCTATCACTATTGGATTGTGCATAGGACTGTCCTTACAAAAGGAATTAAACCTCAGAGACTTCACTTGGAGCAGGAATGAAAAAGTAGAAGATTTAGTTAAGAGACTTCAATTGGAAGGGATTTCCCTGGGCTTGCACTGGAAATCGAGAATATGACAGAGTTTTCTTAATTGCTAAGCTTACACAGACTCCTGAAAGATTCGGACTCAGGCATTCAAAAAAAAAAGAAATTTATACGCTAGAGCCTTACAAAGACTTCCTAAAAAGAAGTGACCTTATCTAAATCTAAGGTAAAAACTCACAGGCCCACATGCTTTCCTTTTTTGCTTGCCTAAGTCGTTCTCCATATGGATTGAAAAAAAAATTTCGGCCTGTCATGGACAGAAACTAAACCAGGCTCGCGTAGACCCCATGTTTTGTCTAGTGGGGGTTATGAATATTTGGAGCAGAAGCTCCTGGCTGAGAAGACCAAGAAGAAGCTGGAGGAAGCTGCACAGTCAGGAAGCGTTGATGGCGTCATCGACCCTCCATCCCCCGTCAGACGCCACGTGAAGTGGAAGATGACCCGCACCAAGAAAATAGGGAAGATGACGACTAAGGCCGCAAAGGAAATCGCTGAGAAGATCATAAGTCATTTTCAACTAACCATTAGAATTATATTTCTTTATTTTCTGAATGCCATGTACAAATGTGTCTTTTCTGTGCAGGATTCCTTTGAGGAGTAGGCGACACAGGATCCTTCGTCCCCCATGGACGTCAGGATGTTCTCACCACTACTATTGGATGTCCAGAGCACCCTGGACGTGTCCATGCTGTTGGAGCCGGTGTCATCATCAAGCAATACTTCGGATCGGCTCCACGGACGTCTCGCAACTCTTCCTCGCTGTCTCCTGAAGAATTGCAGCAGCTGACCCAACAAATCAGGGACCACTATTGTTCATAACACTCAAGAAACGATCCTGAGACGGGTGACTCTGACAAGTGCGGCTTATACATCAAAGCAAATCCTGCCTGCCTGGTTGCCCTGGGAAGAGTTTATGAGGGATCCACTATTGTTCATAACACTCCTTTGTTGCCTGGCCAAGTAAAGGTGGGTGTGGAGGTGGTTAAAGATCCAGACGCTCCTGTTCCTGTACCCACTAATGAGGTTTCCTTAGTGGGGCAGGAAATTCACACCTTCCTTGCTTGGTCGACACATCTGGTCAAGTCTTTATTACAGCAGGTACTTTACTCTTACTATATGTTTCTTGTTTTTTAATTAATTCATTCATCGTGTCTCTATTCAAGCCATTTAACTTTGTTTCATGAACATGCAGTTGTGTCTTTGGCAAAACCACCTCAAAAGCCAGATCCGGAGGTCGATGATCCGCTTTATCTAATGACATTGACCATCCCAGAGCCTTTCTTGAGGCCTTACCAGGTTACATGGGATGCAACCGTGTTCGGGGTCTTTAATCCAGACTTCCCACTCTATATAAAGCATGTAGACCTCTCCGAAATCGCACACGGTGGTCAATGTCTCAGCATATTAGTGTTATAGTTGTGGATTCTGTAAGTCATTTTAGATTACTTTTAATTACCTAAGCTATTGCTTTCAATTCATAAATATTTAACTTTGACTTAACATAAACAGGCATCTGACTGAAACAAGTATGTGAGCGGGGAATTCTGATCTGTATGGATTCCTCGAGCCACAATCCATTTACAGGTCTGGGCAATCGTAGTTTGAGACTGAAAGTTACATAAAGAGTTGGATGCAGAGTTCAAAACACGATGTCTACCTTGGAGCTTCCCTGAATGGGTAAGTCACACAAAATAACTAAATTTAATTAATGTTTACTAATATACTAACCCGTATTCGTCTCTACTACAGCAGACACTGGCAGATGGTGGTCATCATGCCCAAGGAACACCTAGTTGTCTGGTTTTATTCATTGCATAACAGGCCAGACAACTACCTTAAGGGGATAATTACTAGGTCAATGTTCTTTTCAATTCATTTGCATTCAAATACCTCAACAACACTAGTTTTTAATTGTTACTCGTTTGGAATAGTGCTTTAAAAGGTCTTGATGATGTTCCACAGCCTAAATCAAAGGCTCCTCCTAGGTGGATTGTCGTCAAGGTATGTCATTTACATAAAACTTCCACTTATATATACTTCTTATGTGTCTGTACACTAATTGTTTAATTAATATCCAAATTTCATTATGTATTTAGTGTAATAGAAAAAAAGGAAGCACTGAGTGCGGCTATTATGTCATGCACTGGATGTCCACCATCATTTTAGGAAGTTACAGGAATAAGGGAGATTTTTTTCAATTTTTTTAGTACGTTTATTTGAAACAAATTCAATTTTTTTCAAATTTGTATTACATTATTAACTTATTATCATTTATTTCATCATGCAGTATTATCTCCGAGTTAGAGCTTAGAGCTAGGATTTAGGGAGATTAAGTTTAGCTTAGTTTACTTTGGTTTAACATTTTTGCCATTTCCTATGTTATTTGAACATTGAATTCATTTGTTGATAGTTGTTAATATTAAATCAATTATTCATTGTTTATTGTGATTAAAACTGCTTGAAAGCAGAATAAAATGTTTATTTGCTATGAATTGGGTCTGAAATTGCATTTTACAGGAACAATTTTGGGTTTATTGTAAAAACATAAAGTTTATATTAAAAAAACTTGAAAATAACATCGGTTATTAATAAAAACCGACTTTAATATAGTAAACAACATCGGTTATTTAGAAAAACCAATGTCAACGTGCACCTTAACATTGGTTTTTCAAAACACCGATGTTGGTTATTTCTAATAACATCGGTTATTTATACATAACCGATGTTAACATACAAACGTTAACATCGGTTATTTATAAATAACCGATGTTATATATAACTAACTGTCATACCCTAATTTCGTCCGGGGACCTTTGCTCGATGACGTGCGACCATTCTTTGGTCCTCGTGAGGTGCTTGGCACCCATCATTAGGCAATTTATGAAATTCCAGGACATGCCGAAAAACCAAAAAAATATTGATGCACAATCCGTAAGTTTCCGTGACACACCGGAAATCAAATGGAAGCATCGTTGCATAATTAAGTGAGGTTCTGTAACATTCCGTAAGTCAAAAAGGGGATGATTATGTAATCCGCAAGGTTCTGTAACATTACGGAAAGAAAACAAGTATCGTTACGAAATTCGTAAGTTTCCGTAACTTTACGAAAAAAGAATCACCAAAAAACGGCAGAGGGGGGTGTACTTAGTAAAAATGGGGGTGCAAATAGCACCCAGGCCCACTTGGGCCCTCCAGAAGATTCCTCCAGAAGGCGGTTGCTTCTGGAGGAAGCAACCCTGCTCGCCTGGGCGAGCTGAGCTCGCCTGGGCGAGCTGAGCTCGCCTGGGCGAGCTGGGCGGCAACCACCTCCCCTATTTTGCTATAAATAGGGGAGGAAATGAAGAAGGAAGGGGTCCAGCCCCTTAGGCACTTCTCTCTCTTTCGAATTTGCTTGGAAAAATTGTTTCCGTGAAGAAAATCTAAGCCGAGGCGCTTCCGAAACGTTTCCGTAACGTTTTCCGTGAGGAATCTCGCAAAGGTTTCAACCGTTCTTCGACGTTCTTCATTCGTTCTTCGTCGTTCTTCGATCTTCAACGGGTAAGTACCTCGAACCAAGCTTTTCGATTCATTCTATGTACCCGTAGTGGTCCACATTGTGTTTCGTGCATTTTTATTCTCGTTTTGTTTACTTTTTATACCCCCCTGTTGACGTGCTTAAGCCATTTTACTTAAGTCATTTCTCGCTTAACTTAAAAATAAAATAAATTTCCACCGAACGTTTGAATTATATTATCCGTTAACTTCGGTTAAAATAAATTCCGACCGTTCGGTCGTGCCGTAACCACGTTGGAAATCAAAAAGAGGTAGAAAATAATATAATAATCAAAAAGACATCTTTTAGTAAAATAAAGCGGAAAATCAATCGGACGTTTTCTCTTTGGGATTTCTCATTCTTAATCGAATTGATTAATAACTAAAGTGAAACTAAAGGCTAAAATCAATTCGCCTAGTCAAGCTCGTCCATAAAAATAGGCTTTTGAAGTTTGTCATTTCATTTTCTCACTAAGTAAAATAGGATCATTTTTAAGGTCCAACACCTTAAAATGATCACCTCTTAAAGTAAAAAAGGGAATCACTTGATAAGAAAGAACTACGTAGGTCTGAGTTCCTCATTGAGGATACGTAGGAGCAAAAGCCCCGCTTTTGTCGACCACCCCAAGAGATCGTTAATGGTCCAATGCCTTAACGTTTCTCTCCTTTCAAAAACAAGAAATCGTTAATGGTCCAACGCCTTAACATTTCTCATCTTTCAAAATCAAAAGACCGTTTAATGGTCCAACACCTTAAATGACCTTTTGTTCAATAAAAACATATTTTGCAAAAAAGACAAAAACAACTTAACCAAACACTTTGTTCCAAAAGAACTACGTAGGTCTGATTTTCTCATCCCAAATTGAGGAATACGTAGGAGCAAAGGGAAACACCCTTGTCGACCACAAAAAAGAAAAAATATAAAAAGGGTATAAAGGATACAAGAACATAAAAGGAACATAAAAATCAAAGTCATGTTTGCACATTCGATTAAAGGCTGCCGTCCCTTGGGACGGGCGTGTGGGGTGCTAATACCTTCCCCGTGCGTAAATACAACTCCCGAACCTTTCACTAAAAAGTTCGTAGATCGCGTCTTTTCCGGTTTTTCTGACGTTTTCCTCAAATAAACGTTGGTGGCGACTCCGCGCGTATTCCTTTCGTGGAACACGCATCCCGCGAGTCACGCGTCGCCCTCCCGCCGAAGGGTAGGTTGCGACAGTTGGCGACTCCACTGGGGACTGTTTTTTAGAGAGTTAGGCCATTTAATCTTGTGCAATGTTTTATCATGACTTTCTCCTTTGTTGGTTTCCCTTTATTTGTTTTATGTTCTTGTGTATATAAACTATTTGTTGCTTTTAGTGTGTTTTAGAATGTATGCATGAGGTAAATATTTATTCATTTGATGCACACAAACACTAACACTATTTGCACACACTGTGAGTGAAAAAGGGCCCTATACCCGGGTTCATGGGAACATAAGGAGTGGAGGTGAATCTGTGATCATGCTAGGTCTCCGACTTGCTTGATTACAGTGAACCCTCATCTAGAGCTTTTCTCTTTGAAAACTTATTGTTGCTAGTAGTCCCTACTGCTGCAATATGTTCTTCGAAGGGGATGATACCTCTAGAGACCATCAAGAGAGATATGACTACCTTGGGGATTATTGCTAAAAGCCTAGTTAGTTCTCTCCCTTATAGGTCCCTTAAATAGGGGCACGGAGCAAACACGCTGCGTGCCATTTTTCACACTGCCATGCATAAGTATCATATATCCATTTGCTTATGTTCAGTGAATATTATCATACTATGTACATCCCCGTATTGTACCTTTCGCATGTGCATCATGTGTGGGTTCCGTCTTAATCCCCTCTCTTGGGCAAACCAACGGAGGGTCCGTGTCACCTTCTTAAATACATACGTTGGGCACTTTGCTACCCCAAGACGTTGTATCTAAGAAGGAGACAATTTCCCGAGCTCCCGTATTCATAAATTGCATCCGTGTCATATGCATTCCTTCATGCATTCATCCATTCCACCCATGATAGATGTCGGAGTTTTGATTCGCACTAGATTTTATTTCACTTTAGTAAAACATGGGATCAAGTCAAAAGCCTTCGCTTAAAAAGAGGTTTTATCAAGTCAAAATCAAGAGCTTAGAGGTCACCAGTTTACGAAAGTTGGGGCAATTAATGGGTCAACTTCAACGGCAAGCCTTCCGCAAAGCCTATGGTAAGCATTTGGGACCTAGCTAGGGTAGAAGTCTCCATGGAACCAATTGCCTCCCTCGCCCAGTATTATGATCAGCCGTTGAGGTGCTTCATCTTTGGGGACTTCCAGCTATCACCAATGGTGGAAGAATTTGAAGAGATCCTAGGATGTCCTCTAAGGGGAAGGAAACCATACCTCTTCTCAGGGTTCTACCCCTCATTGGCCAGAATTTCTAAAAAAGTCCAAATCTCGGCGCAGGAATTAGACCGCCAAAGGCAAGTCGAAAATGGGGTGGTCGGAATACCGAGAAAATATTTGGAGGTAAAAGCAAGAATCTTGGCAGATAAAGGCGAGTGGACCCCATTCATAGATATTCTCACACTGTTGATTTTCGAGGGAGTCCTCTTTCCAAATGTGGATGGGTTGGTGGACCTGGCAGCGATCGACGTTTTTCTCGCCTATCATAACCACAAGGAAAGTCCGGTTGTCGCTATGCTAGCCGACCTATATGACACCTTCGACCGAAGATGTGAAGAAAGCAATGCAAGGATTGTTTGCTGTACTCCAGCTCTCTATGTGGGGCTGGTTTCACACCTTTTTCTCCAAGAAGGTAGGCCCGTCTATCCGCTACAAGGTTACCGCTCGTGCGTTGAAAAAGGAAAGGCGAATTGGGACCAACTCTTGGCTAGCATGGGGGGGCGTCTGTTAATTGGTTCCCTCGCTAGAAGGAAGGAAGAATCAGGATTATATCTTCATGCGAAGGATGTCCAAATTTTCCCTTAATGGGAACAAGGGGTTGTATTAATTATAATCCCGTTCTCACCATAAGACAGCTTGGCTACCCCATGAGAGGAGCGCCATTAGACGAAAGCATCACGCCTTTCATCGCACGGGGTTTTAGTGACCACAACGCGAGGGTACTCCAAGGAGTTCGCAAGGCATGGGATGCGGCGTGAAGAAAGGACAGAGAGCTTAGGGGAAGCAGTAATGGGATCATCGGCGGCTATCATAAGTGGCTGAGAGTCCGAACACAAGGATTGGATTGGCTCCCAAATCTAAAGACTGTGAGGGACGATGAGGTTAAAGCTTCGGAAGAAAGTGATGAGGTACAAGCCCTAAAGGCAGAGCTTGAAAGAGCCCTAGTAGTCGAAGAGAAGTTCAAGTCCATAGCCATCAAAGTCTGAAAAGAGTATGATGAACTAAGGGACGCCAATATGGCCACCGCTGATGCCTTGGAACGAGAAACCAAGAAGGCCCAAAAGGAAGAACACGTGCCAGCAAAGTTTTGAGGGGCTTTATAGGGCAGCAATAGTAAGCTCAAGCTCCGAAGAGGTGAAAGGAATCATCACGGGTCAAAGGCATGATCTTGAAGGACGAGCTAAAGGCTTACGTTAGGTCGAAAAGAAATTTGTCCCAACAGTTAAGCGAGACTGAAGGGAATATGTGGGCCGTCATCGATGAGTGCAAAGAGAAGCTAAATCTAGCGGCGACTCACGAGCAAAGGCTAGAGGATGAGTACGCCAAGATATCAGCAGAAAGCGAAGCAAGGGAGAGGGTAATTGATTCATGGCACCAAGAGGCAACAATGTGGACGGACCGATTTGCTCTTACTTTGAACAGGAGTCAAGAACTTCCCCGATTGCTAGCCAAGGCCAAAGCAATGGCGGACACCTACTCCGCCCCCAAGAAGATCCACGGACTTCTCAGCTATTGTCAACATATGATAGACTTAATGGACCATATGATTAGAAACCGCTAGGAAGTTTGTATTGTCGCTCAGATCTTGACTAGTTATAACTTTTTGAATAAAATGAGTTTATCCCATGTTTTTACTCCAAAAATCAGTGCGAATCAAGTCACTCCCGCATTTTATCTCTAGCATGCATTGTATGTTGGTCTCGTCCTTTGTCACGGGAAGCCGGAAGGTCCATATCACCTTCTTAATTGTACACATGGGGCACTGCGCCCCCAAATGCACAAGTAAGAAGAGATAATTTTCCGGGCTCTCGTGTCCGTAAAATGCATTCATATCATGCATCGCATAAGCATCTCTTCATAACATCATAATGGACATATCCTGCATTTGTCCGTTATCATATTCCAGCCTCACATTTTGCATGAGTCATGGCATCATCATGCATATGCGTTCAACAAACTTTTTGATCTGCAAAATTGCATACCATTTGTTTTCATGTTTGCTCATCCTTGCGTTTTCCTCTACAAAACAAAAACAAAAAAAGGGGAAGCGTGAAACTTCACACTACATTCTTAGTTTCATGTGTTAGGCACCACGAGCCAACCATGTTGGGATCATAAACCCGTTTCACTTAAAAACAAAATAATTGAACATGGTACCTAATGCATGGTTAACTAGGAAATGGTGTTTCTTCGGGCATCTCAATTTCATAATTACATTTTCCGTGCATAAGCTTAAAGTATGCCCGAGTCATTCATCCCTATGAGATGTTGTTGAAGTATTGGCGATCAGAATTGCCATTCCTTGGATTATAGGGTTGAACCAAGCTCATGCTTTTACAAAAAGGTTCATCAAGTCAAGTTGAAATATGGAAGTAACCGTCTTGCAAAATTGGGGCAAAAGATGAATCGAGTCACATCACTGCTTCATCTACTGCCAAACATATTTAGGATTATTGATGTCCTTGTTACTTCCAGTTTCACCTTGACAAAGATGTCATGGACCATGTTGAAAATCTAAATTGATTCAACCCCATATCTTGCGTAAAAATTTGCAATACTTCAATTGTACATCATTCGCATGCATCCATGCTTTTCATTGGTTGCATTGCTCGTTGCATTCTTTCCTTGAAAAATAAAATAAAATGAACTTAATCATTGTTATAAAAAAGAAAGGGACACGCTTTACGACGCCCTTACCGAACTCGCGCTAGAGCTAGAGTAATGGGTGAAGTAGAGGAGATACAAGAGAAGATGAAGGCCGACATGGAGGCCATTAAAGAGAAAATGGCCACAATGATGGAGGCCATGATGAGCGTGAAGAAGATAATGGAAGCCAATGCGGTTGCAATTGCCGCTACCAGCGTTGTTGCTAAGGTGAACCCGACGTCCCCATCCGGCCTCAAGCAAATGAATCATCCAACCTCAAATATGGTAGGCAAAGATTTAGGAAGTACGGGCGGCCCCCATGATGTGCAAATTCAAAACGAGCACGCCTTCCCGTCATATGGCTTGCCTCTCAACTATACGCCACCCAATGTGGCGTACACTCCCAATAAGAATGTCAATAACTCCACTCCTATACCCATTGAAAGCCAGCAACCCCAAACTGATCATGCACATGTCTCTTAAACCGTGGAAGAGACCCATGAAATTCCCCATCACAATCTAGCCGACTTCGAGCCTTGGCTCGGATATACCACTGAAGGGCAAGCAGTTGGTGGTATACCCCTACAAAACCCTTTGGAGGGCCCTCAGTATCACCCACAACTGCACCTCTTGCATTCCACAGCGGTTAAAAACCCTCATGACTATGGCAGGAATGGGAAAGTTGGATCATCTAGAGGAAAGGCTCAGGGCCATTGAAGGAGGTGAAGATTATGCCTTTGCTAACCTAGAAGAGTTGTTCCTAATACCCAAACATGGTCATTCCCAAGTTCAAGGTGCCGGACTTTGGCAAGTACAAGGGGACTACTCGCTCCAAGAACCATCTAAAGATGTACTGTCGGAAGATGGGGGCATACGCAAAAGATGAGAAACTGCTGATACATTTTTCCTGAGAAAGTCTTACTAGGACAACTGTCGCCTGGTATACTAACTTAGGAACCTTCTTGAGTCCATTCTTGGAAGGACCTAATGGTTGCCTTCATTAAGCAGTGTCAGTACAATTCTGATATGGCTCCGGATAGGATGCAACTACAAAAAGTGTGCAAAAAGGGGGCACGAATCTTTCAAAGAATACGCCCAAAGATGGAGAGACTTGGCAACTCAAGTAGCACCCCCAAAAACAGAGAAAGAGATTATCACAATGATAGTAGACATGTGACCGGTGTTCTACTATGAAAAAAATGGTGGGTTACACACCTTCAAGTTTTACAGATTTGGTCTTCGCCAGCAAAAAGATCGAAGTGGATCAGAAAAGAGGCAAATTTGATCATCCTACTAGGACGACTGAGAAAACTGGGGCAAATGAAGAGGGTGAGAAAGAGGGAGAAACCCATGCTGTGACTGCCATTCCTATACGGCCAAGTTTCCCACCAACCCAACAATGTCATTACTCAGCCAATAACAAACCTCCTCCTTACCCCACCACCCAGTTATCCACAAAGGCCATCCCTAAATCAACCACAAAGTCTGTCTACCGCACTTCCAATGACGAAGACCACCTTTAGCACAAACCAAAAAAAAAACACCAACAAAAAGGAATTTTGCAGCAAAAAGCCTGTAGGGTTCACCCCAAATTCCGTTGTCATATGCTAAACTTGATCCCATATCTACTTGATAATTCAATGGTAGCCATAACCCTAGCCAAGGTTCATCAACCTCCATTTCTCCGAGAATACGACTCGAACGCAATGTGTGCTTGTCACGGAGAAGCCTCGGGGCGTTCCATTGAGCATTGTAGGGCTCTGAAGCGTAAGGTGCAAGGTCTAATTGATGCGGGCTGGCTGAAATTTGAGGAGAATTGCGTGTAAATCCTGACATTGACAAGAGATGCCACACATGGGGCAATTTTGAAAGCTGTTGTTAGGTGTCCCTAATGACTCATCAAGGTTTCCAAGTTTATGCCATTATTGTAAACCACAGCTACAATGTTAAATGAAATGGATAAAGTTGATATCTTTGTCCCTCATCCTCTCACAAACGCATGTTTGCTTATTCAACTTTCACCGGAATGTGGGTGTAAGCCATTGGTCTGTTTGCTCAAGCAACCTGCGCTCCTGAGTGTTGACTTCCAAGACCGTTCAATCAGAGATTACTCATCTTGCACGTTGGTGGGGGTGCCGTAAAACAACGAGCAAAGTTCAAAACAAATAAGTTTCAAAATAAAAAATAAGTTTCAAAATAAAAAATAAAAAGGCATTTGATTGACTGTGTTTTCAAGTAAAAATATAGACGTTCATGTGACCTCATTTTGTCTTTTTAGAGAGAAGTGAGTTATCAAGAATAGGATGTTGGACAAATGGCCTCAGTTACCTTAAGAAAAAGGGGGGTTGAATTAAGATGCAAAGACTATTCCCCAATTGAACTATCAATCTCTCTTTTCGGATTAACAATGCACACAGGGATAACCCTTCCCTTGTGTTCAGGAATCCTCTACAACAAGAGACCCACGGTCTCTTAATCCCTTTTCAGAAATAAGAAGAAGAGAAGAAGAGGTCTCTCGTAAAAGAGGTAGATTGTAAAATGAAGATCAATCAAAAATTCCTTATTGAATAAGCAAGTGGTTGACCAAGGAATCTTTTTGAGAGGATAAGACATTTCAGTTCAGAAAAACTCTTGATCTTTCGAGAGGATAAAACTGTTTGGGCAATGAAAACTCTCTTTAAAACATTTGAATGGCCATTCATAAAACATTTGAATAGATATGTCTCTTGGAAATTATTTTCTGAAAATCCCCTATGGTAATCAATTACAAGACTTATGTAATCGATTACAGGTTTTAAAAATTTGAATTAAAACATTTTCAAACTGCTAGTAATCGATTACCAGAGAGCAAATCTCAATTTGAAAGGATAGAATTCCTTGGTCAAACCTTTTGCTTCTTCAGTTTGGAAACTTCTTCCTAAGATTCTAGAGATCAACTTGATCATATATCTTGATTTTCTTGGATTCTTGTCTTGAATAAAACTTGGAAGCACTTGATCCTTTGGCATCATCAAAACATCAAAACATCTTGCTTCTACATAGGAGTCATTTGACTTAATCCATCAACTAAAAAAAATCCTTCAACTATTTCTCGTCCTTGGAAAATTCTTTTTGCAAGAATCAACTGCTTCTTTCATTCTTCCTCACTACGAGGTCATGACGAAAGGCAACGATTGGTACCTCAAAGCCTTACACTGGGGCAATGAGGGGCACCGTGCATGAGCCTCAAGTGAACATAGGGGCCGATCAAAAGTTCACACCCGTCGATGTTTTTAAACAAGAAAAAAAAAGGGAGACAAGCCCTGGAATTTCAATAGATTGATTAATTATCAAACGACTCCATTCCCATCACTCCAAAACGGTCAAGTGACTAAATCAAACAGAACATACACTCTGAGGGAGTTCCCAGAGAGATTTGCAAAAAGATAGGATAAGGTCGCATGAATTATCACCTCTTTCAAAAGGACAGTCAATCTATGTTTTCCAAAAAAAATCAAATCAAAATCAAAATCACAAAATAGGGAAAGAATGTCATGAACATTGTACAACTTTCCATTACATTGCATTGTTTCATATGAAGTCCGCATTTACCAAATTTCACGACAAAGGTTGCATGCATATGCATCCCTAAAAATCATGTTAACTGCATAGATTTCTTACATCTAATGTCCAAATCTTGTGGATTTGGGATGACCGGCCCTCTCGATGAGTCGATCTCTTGCTTTCTCATAAGAGTGGACCCTTGGGTACTTGTACCTATCACTTTTAGAGGACTACACGTCCTCGCCAACAGAGGGCTGCACGCCCTCACCTTCAGAGGACTACATGTCCTCGCCTTGAGAGGGCTACACGTCCTCGCCTTGAGAGGACTACACGTCCTCACCATCAGAGGGCTGCACGCCCTCACCTCCAGAGGACTACATGTCCTCGCCTTGAGAGGGCTACACGCCCTCACCTTGGGTACTAGTTACCCTCACCGTTGAGAGGACTACACGTCCTCGCCTTGAGAGGACTACACGTCCTCACCATCAGAGGGCTGCACACCCTCACCTCCAGAGGGCTACATGTCCTCGCCTTGAGAGGGCTACACGCCCTCACCTTGGGTACTAGTTACCCTCACCGTCAAAGGACTACACGTCCTCGCCTTGAGAGGACTACACGTCCTCACCATCAGAGGGCTGGACGCCCTTACCTCCAGAGGACTACATGTCCTCGCCTTGAGAGGGCTACACGCCCTCACCTTGGGTACTAGTTACCCTCACCGTCAGAGGACTACACGTCCTCGCCTTGAGAGGACTACACGTCCTCACCACCAGAGGGCTGCACGCCCTCACCTCCAGAGGACTATAAGTCCTCGCCTTGAGAGGGCTACACGCCCTCACCTTGGGTACTAGTTACCCTCACCGTTGAGAGGACTACACGTCCTCACCTTGAGAGGACTACACGTCCTCACCATCAGAGGGCTGCACGCCCTTACCTCCAGAGGACTACATGTCCTCGCCTTGAGAGGGCTACACGCCCTCACCTTGGGTACTAGTTACCCTCACCGTCAGAGGACTACACGTCCTCGCCTTGAGAGGACTACACGTCCTCACCACCAGAGGGCTGCACGCCCTCACCTCCAGAGGACTATAAGTCCTCGCCTTGAGAGGGCTACACGCCCTCACCTTGGGTACTAGTTACCTTCACCTTCAGAGGACTACACGTCCTCGCCTTCAAAGGGTCATGTACCTTCAACTTCAGAGGACTACACGTCCTCGCCGTCAAAGGGTCATGTGCCTTCACCTTTGTAGGGCTACACACCCTCACCTTCAGAGGACTACACGTCCTCACCTTTAGAGGACTACACGTCCTTGCCATCAGAGGACTACATGTTCCCCATTTTCAAAGGGGGGCATGCCCTCACCTTTAGAGGATTGCACGTCCTTGCCATCATAGGACTACACTCCCTCGCCTTCGAAAGGCGACACGTCCTGAACTTCAGAGGGCTACACGCCCTCGCCTTTAGAGGACTACGCGTCCTCACTTTCAGTGGGCTCCATATCCACACCTTAAGATAATTTAAGGTCCTCTGTCCTTAAATGCTTAACCGAGACTTGCAATCCCGGTTAAGGGACCAGTAGTTTCCTTTTAACGGTTCCTGGGCCACCCCCTAATATTGGAGGAGGGCCAACTGTGCGAGCACAACCAGAGAGGGAGGCTATCACACAGCTACTATGCATACTGGGGCAAGATTTCACCCGTGCCGCTGCAAAGAGAAGAGTGCGGACCATGCGCACCAACATGACCACTCTTACACAAATATAGATGGCATTGCTACTTAGCAACATTCTGCCCAGCGACCGCAATGCCAATCTCCCCCTGCGGAAGTATCAGTTGGTCTGTGCCGTCCCGACATGGGTAAGTATGCATATGGTTCAACTGATTTCTGATACCATTTATTTGTTTGCAGGGATCACACCCACAAAGACACCCAGTGAACCTGAAGAAGTCCAACAGGGTCTTGGAGTTGTCAAGCTCTAATTACGGGTCTCTGTCAGTTCTACGGAGTACCTGTCACCTCCAGCAAGGGCATCAGGCCCCCTACTAATCGAGCTTTCATCAAGAAGTACTGCGCCCCCAGGCAGGCGCAGGGCGAAACACCACAGCAGCATTGGGATGGCCAATAGCGGGCAATAGACACACCGCCACCACCTCTAGAGTTCACCTCAGCTCATCCGCAAAAAGGTTAGAGCGTTGCCTACGACACATGGCCGACCAGCAGGCGACCAAGTCCAAAGCCAAAGGTAAGCAAAGTACTAGGTCCATGACCTACAAGCCATCATGCGTCCAGCTAAAGACGTTAAAGAAGCGCTACTAGGAGGCAACCTAGTACCTTTTGAATCTGTGCTTGTTATTTGATCACTTTTCATAGTAAGACACACCTAGTTGCTCATGATCCTAGGAATTTAAATAAAACGAGCACAAGCTCGGAAGGTAGTCATACCTCACAAAATATATATATGTATGTTTAGGTAGAAAGATACCTTAGATATGCATGTATGTAAACAAAAACACACTTCACAAAATATATATATGTATGTTTAGGTAGCAAGATACCTTAGATATGCATGTATGTAGCAAAAAGATACCTAACAAAATATATATATGTATGTTTAGGTAGCAAGATACCTTAGATATGCATGTATGTAGCAAAAAGATACCTCACAAAATATATATATGTATGTTTAGGTAGCAAGATACCTTGGATATGCATGTATACAGCGAAAATACCTTACAAAACATATATATGTATGTTTAGGTAGCAAGATACCTTGGATATGCATGTATATAGCAAAAATACCTCGCAAAAATATACACATGTTTAGGTAGCAAAATACCTCATGAAAAAAAAAAAAAAGGGGAAAAAAGAAAACAAACAAGAAAAAGAAATAAACAAATGATAATGATAAAAAAAAAAGAAGGAGAAAAAAGAAAATAAGTTGTCTAGCTGAAAAACCAACATGCTTTTGAAAAGAGATGACTTCCAACTTTTCTTTGAAAAAAATTCACTGATCATAACTAGTTTTTGGAAAAAATGTGTACACCTGAAGGGTGAATGCTATGAAATTTCCCCTGACGCCCGAAATGGACTCGGATGAATGCACAAATTGATAAAAGAACATATTTTGGAAACATTGGGTTGATTTAAAATAGAGGAAATGAATCCTGAGCCCTAGCATCACATGACCATAAAAATTTGACATTTGAGTATTCGCATAGGTGCATGCATAACCAGTTTTGCATAAAATTTCCAAATCATCATTTTTTGCATTTGTGTCATGGAAATAATGTGGGGCATCCCTTTTTATCCTTGAACCAAACCAAACCCTGACATGTATCATGTCTAGCCATCCTACAAGCCTTGAGCCAAAATCCTGACTCACCATAAACCTTACCCTCGGAAGCAAAAAAAAAGGAAGGAAAGGAAATTTCCAATCAAAGAGAAAGCAAAAAAGGAAGGAAAGGAAATTCCCAATCAAAGAGTGGGAGAAAGAGAAAAAAGAAAAGAAAGGAAATTCTCAATCAAAGAGTGGGAGAAAGAAAAAAAGAAAAGAAAGAAAATTCCCAACCAAAGAATGGGAGAAAGTAAAAAAGAAGGAAGCTCCTGGTCAAAAGAAACCAGAAGAAATGTGCAGAGAGGTCTTTGGACCGGACAATATCTGAACAATACAGAATTGTCACCAAATGAACAAAAAAAGAAGGAAAGGGAACCACGACCTAAAATAGTCTTATCCCTTTGATTACCAACCAAAATCCCGTGCGCTAGCGACCCTTTTTTCTCACCCCGCACTAAACAAAAAAAAACAGAAAAAGAAAAAGCCAGGAAAATCAAAAGCCAAAAACACACAAAAGCCGAAAGAAGAAACCACCAAAAGAACCCATTCCCAAGGGAAGCCCTATTGATCCATGATCACGCGTGTAATTTTTGATTTGATAGGAAATAATTTGCAAAGTCAAGTCATGACATATCTATGGTTCGGAATTAGGATGAAACACTTACCTGTGCGAGATTGATACACTTTGAGTGGATTTCTCCTATTTTTGTCGGACCCAGTGTTTCCTCTAAATGATCATTTAGAAACGAAATGCTAACATCCAAAATCTCATTTATGGTTATGGGGGATCCCATCAGCAGACTCTCCTTCCCTGGTAGGCGCATTGTTTGTCACTCAAAAAAGCATATGCTGCTCTAAATCAGTTGGAATATTTGTCTCTTTGCTAAAGCATGTTTGCATTTTAGTGGAGAAAACACCGAGACTTTTTCAAGTCTCACAAGTTATCCAGAACTACGTAGGTCTGAGTTCCTCATTGGAGGATACGTAGGAGCAAGAGCCTCGCTTTTGTCGACCACACCGCCTTTTGTTGCCATAACTCAAGAGCTGGTAGCCCGCGGAGACACCTTACGGTTATCCGCACCTCGTCATTCAGTGACCCCAAGTGTGATTGACGAGTAGAGGCCAATATGGTCATCTGCGCCCTTTCCGGAGATGTCAGCATTTTCCGATGGAGACTTTTCAAGTCTCACAAGTTATCCAGAACTACGTAGGTCTGAGTTCCTCATTGGAGGATACGTAGGAGCAAGAGCTTTGCTTTTGTCGGCCGCCCCATAATCTTTGTCATACTGACCCTGAGGTCATGTGACGTGCACCCTTGTGTCATCCAGAGGCGGCGGGCCCGATGACAAGCAGAGACCAAGTTTGGTCATTCTGCACCCATGATACGCGGAGATACCTTATGGTTATTCGCACCCTTTTGTCATCCAGAGGCGGCGGGCCCGATGACAAGCAGAGACCAAGTTTGGTCATTCTGCACCCATGATACGCGGAGATACCTTACGGTTATCTGCACCTTTTTGTCATCCAGAGGCGGCGGGCCCGATGACAAGCAGAGACCAAGTTTGGTCATTCTGCACCCATGATACGCGGAGATACCTTATGGTTATTCGCACCCTTTTGTCATCCAGAGGCGGCGGGCCCGATGACAAGCAGAGACCAAGTTTGGTCATTCTGCACCCATGATACGCGGAGATACCTTACGGTTATCCGCACCTTTTTGTCATCCAGAGGCGGCGGGCCCGATGACAAGCAGAGACCAAGTTTGGTCATTCTGCACCCATGATACGCGGAGATACCTTATGGTTATTCGCACCCTTTTGTCATCCAGAGGCGGCGGGCCCGATGACAAGCAGAGACCAAGTTTGGTCATTCTGCACCCATGATACGCGGAGATACCTTATGGTTATTCGCACCCTTTTGTCATCCAGAGGCGGCGGGCCCGATGACAAGCAGAGACCAAGTTTGGTCATTCTGCACCCATGATACGCGGAGATACCTTATGGTTATTCGCACCCTTTTGTCATCCAGAGGCGGCGGGCCCGATGACAAGCAGAGACCAAGTTTGGTCATTCTGCACCCATGATACGCGGAGATACCTTATGGTTATTCGCACCCTTTTGTCATCCAGAGGCGGTGGGCCCGATGACAAGCAGAGACCAAGTTTGGTCATTCTGCACCCATGATACGCGGAGATACCTTACGGTTATTCGCACCCTTTTGTCATCCAGAGGCGGCGGGCCCGATGACAAGCAGAGACCAAGTTTGGTCATTCTGCACCCTTGTATCATCCAGAGGCGGCGGGCCCGATGATACGCGGAAATACCCGAGTGGTTATCCGCATAAACTTTCTTTTGCTATCTGTAAGACAGAACGCTTGATAGCATGCAGGGGCTGACACAGTCTTCTGCACCTTTTGTTCCTCCAGGAACAACAAAGTCATTTACATGCGGAAATTTCATGGTCGCTCGCGACTCTCGTCAACCGAGAGGAGCGAAATTAGTGTCATACACTGATTTTCGGGGACCTTTGCTTGATGACATGCGACCATTCTTTGGTCCTTGTGAGGTGCTTGGCACCCATCATTAGGCAATTTGTGAAATCCTAGGAACGACAAGTCACGGTCACCCGCGACTCTCGTCAACCGAGAGGAGCGAAATTAGTGTCATACACTGATTTTCGGGGACCTTTGCTTGATGACATGCGACCATTCTTTGGTCCTTGTGAGGTGCTTGGCACCCATCATTAGGCAATTTGTGAAATTTTGGGAACAACAAGTCATTTGCATGTGGAGTTTTTATGGTCACCTGCGACTCTCGTCAAATCGAGAGGGACGAAATTAGTGTCTTATCTTTACTTTCCTTTTATCTCCAATAAAAGACAAGTAAAGAGGGGCAACTGTCATACCCTAATTTCGTCCGGGGACCTTTGCTCGATGACGTGCGACCATTCTTTGGTCCTCGTGAGGTGCTTGGCACCCATCATTAGGCAATTTATGAAATTCCAGGACATGCCGAAAAACCAAAAAAATATTGATGCACAATCCGTAAGTTTCCGTGACACACCGGAAATCAAATGGAAGCATCGTTGCATAATTAAGTGAGGTTCTGTAACATTCCGTAAGTCAAAAAGGGGATGATTATGTAATCCGCAAGGTTCCGTAACATTACGGAAAGAAAACAAGTATCGTTACGAAATTCGTAAGTTTCCGTAACTTTACGAAAAAAGAATCACCAAAAAACGGCAGAGGGGGGTGTACTTAGTAAAAATGGGGGTGCAAATAGCACCCAGGCCCACTTGGGCCCTCCAGAAGATTCCTCCAGAAGGCGGTTGCTTCTGGAGGAAGCAACCCTGCTCGCCTGGGCGAGCTGGGCGGCAACCACCTCCCCTATTTTGCTATAAATAGGGGAGGAAATGAAGAAGGAAGGGGTCCAGCCCCTTAGGCACTTCTCTCTCTTTCGAATTTGCTTGGAAAAATTGTTTCCGTGAAGAAAATCTAAGCCGAGGCGCTTCCGAAACGTTTCCGTAACGTTTTCCGTGAGGAATCTCGCAAAGGTTTCAACCGTTCTTCGACGTTCTTCATTCGTTCTTCGTCGTTCTTCGATCTTCAACGGGTAAGTACCTCGAACCAAGCTTTTCGATTCATTCTATGTACCCGTAGTGGTCCACATTGTGTTTCGTGCATTTTTATTCTCGTTTTGTTTACTTTTTATACCCCCCTGTTGACGTGCTTAAGCCATTTTACTTAAGTCATTTCTCGCTTAACTTAAAAATAAAATAAATTTCCACCGAACGTTTGAATTATATTATCCGTTAACTTCGGTTAAAATAAATTCCGACCGTTCGGTCGTGCCGTAACCACGTTGGAAATCAAAAAGAGGTAGAAAATAATATAATAATCAAAAAGACATCTTTTAGTAAAATAAAGCGGAAAATCAATCGGACGTTTTCTCTTTGGGATTTCTCATTCTTAATCGAATTGATTAATAACTAAAGTGAAACTAAAGGCTAAAATCAATTCGCCTAGTCAAGCTCGTCCATAAAAATAGGCTTTTGAAGTTTGTCATTTCATTTTCTCACTAAGTAAAATAGGATCATTTTTAAGGTCCAACACCTTAAAATGATCACCTCTTAAAGTAAAAAAGGGAATCACTTGATAAGAAAGAACTACGTAGGTCTGAGTTCCTCATTGAGGATACGTAGGAGCAAAAGCCCCGCTTTTGTCGACCACCCCAAGAGATCGTTAATGGTCCAATGCCTTAACGTTTCTCTCCTTTCAAAAACAAGAAATCGTTAATGGTCCAACGCCTTAACATTTCTCATCTTTCAAAATCAAAAGACCGTTTAATGGTCCAACACCTTAAATGACCTTTTGTTCAATAAAAACATATTTTGCAAAAAAGACAAAAACAACTTAACCAAACACTTTGTTCCAAAAGAACTACGTAGGTCTGATTTTCTCATCCCAAATTGAGGAATACGTAGGAGCAAAGGGAAACACCCTTGTCGACCACAAAAAAGAAAAAATATAAAAAGGGTATAAAGGATACAAGAACATAAAAGGAACATAAAAATCAAAGTCATGTTTGCACATTCGATTAAAGGCTGCCGTCCCTTGGGACGGGCGTGTGGGGTGCTAATACCTTCCCCGTGCGTAAATACAACTCCCGAACCTTTCACTAAAAAGTTCGTAGATCGCGTCTTTTCCGGTTTTTCCGACGTTTTCCTCAAATAAACGTTGGTGGCGACTCCGCGCGTATTCCTTTCGTGGAACACGCATCCCGCGAGTCACGCGTCGCCCTCCCGCCGAAGGGTAGGTTGCGACACTAACTACAGCAAAATAAGTGTATAGATGATGGACGTTGACATCGGTTTTCTAGAAAATCCGATGTTAATATATTCGTTAACATCAGTTTTTTGTAGAAAATCGATGTTAATCTATAACATTAACATCGATTTTTCTAGAAAACCGATGTTAAGTAATATATTAGCATCGGTTTTTCTAGAAAACTGATGTTAACGAATATATTAACATCGGTTTTTCTATAAAATCGATGTCAACGTTCATCATGCATACACTTATTTTGCTGTAGTTCTTTATATATAACATCGGTTATTTGAAAAACTGATGTTAGCATTTTTATGTTAACATCGGTTTTTCAAAACCGATGTTAACAATAATACATTCAACATCGATACTTTCAACATCGGTTTTAAAACCGATGTAGAATGCCGTAAATAACCGATGTTGAAAGTGTATTTTCTAATAGTTCACTCTAAGAGAGAGTAATCTTTCTGTTCTTCTCATAAAGTCAATTATAATCAAGAGACTGGTTGTCTCTTGAATTGTGAGTTTCTTGAACACAAGGGAAAGGGATTCCTTGGATGTTCAAAAGTTGTAAAAAGGATTTTTACAAAGTTAGTGAAAATCTCAAGTGGGTTGCTTAAGGATTGGACGTAGGCACGGGAAGTGGCCGAACCAGTATAAATCGAGTTTGCATTTCTCTCTTCCTTTATCCTATTTATTTTATTGCAATCAATTTTGTCTTACATGTTTAAAGAACATTATTAAATTGATTGTTGCTTTTTCTTCTGCATTCTGAGCCTATCATTTAGAAGGGGGTCAAAAGTTTGTTAGTGGGAAATTTTGAAACTTAATTCACCCCTCTTTTAAGTTATTGAGGCCACTTGTCCAACATATAACGCCTTGAAATTCTGATAACTGAAAATTGATATTTGATGTATTTCTTGTATTATTTAATTACTTGATTAATTTGGATTAGTTTAAGTGTTGTGTGAATTATCCTTATGCAACTGCTTGATGTGGATGTTAGGTTATGTAGAGTTTGATTGATCTGCATTGTAACCGTGTCATTCTGAGATTGACCCAAAACCTATTTCGGTAAAACCACGATATCAGATTAATTAACCGTTGAATTGCCTTCAAATTTGGACTATGGGCTCACAACCCACGTTTGCATATTTTAACCGTTGTGATTTGTGAAATAACATCTGGATCTGATATATGTTGGAGCAGGGATTTGCCCAGAACTCGCCCAGACATGTTTAAGTTGGGCCATCTCACCTAGGCAAGCAAAATTTCTACCAAGCGAGTCTTGCAGGTTACAAATACATCCAACAATGAGGAAGAGTGCATTTCTCTCTCTCTCTCTCTCTCTCTCTCTAAAACTCTCACCCAAATCCTAGAACTTCCTCCTCCACCACTCACGACCACCGCATGGAAAGGAATACTTTAATCAGAGAAAAATCCTTTAAAACTAACTCGAGGATTCAGTAGAGAATATAACTCTTGACCCTCCCTTCGATGTTTCTTCGAGGTAACCGTGATTTCTAGGCCTTCTCTTAGTAAGTTTGAACCTATATTTGCATCTCTTATGACTTGGGTACCATTATTGGATGTTTTTATACTTCCTTTGAAAAATCCTTGAAAATGAGATGTTGTAAAAGTTATTTTTTTTATTTTATAAAATAGATTTTTTTTGTGACATTTTCCGAACCTCGATCATATTGACATGATCAAAATTTCAAATGACGTCTTTTTGATGTGGACCTCAAAACACCCGTTTAGCCTCTTTTAAATTAAATGGGTATTAGACCCCAAATGTTAATGTTAACCTTGTCTTTGAAATCTATATTTAATTATCTTCGATTTGGTATATAGAGCTCTACATTCGAACTAACAGACGTGAACCTAAGAGATCTCAAAACACCACCACGAGGAGCTAATAGGAAAATATAGATAGGTGGGGGGGAGTTTATAGTTAGTTAATAGCTTTTGATAGCATAGTTGGAGTCAAGGAACCCAATTATAGGGTTGTATGTTTGTCCCTGTTGCATGCTAGTTTTCAAGAAAAATTGTGTTTTAAACTAATGGGATACAAAATATTTGTTTTTGATGAATAAAACTATGAATGTTGTTGTTGTATTGACTTGGAATTCTTGGGAAAAGTCTTAATCGCATAATAGACTCTGCCCAAAAGTTTTTATTTGTTCTCTCATTTACTTCTTTTATTAAATCTTAAATGGGCTTAAGAGTTGCTTGCATACTATCGTTCTTCTCTTTAATTTAGAATTTACCCTAAAATATGTTAGAGATAGGGGAAGCTATATGAAGACTATACTTTGGAGCTTGAAGAAGTTGTGTCCTTTTAAATGCCCAACTCTTTGAGTGACATTTGTATTTGTAACACCCTGATATATATATATATATTATTAGTAATTATGTTTGATGTTTGATTATTTGTTGCATTATTTTTATCCGTAATTATTTTCAAGGAGGTTAATTTAGTAAATAGAGGGGTGTGGGTAGATAAGGATCTAGCTTTTCAAAGAAGCCTCTTGAGAAAGCTTCTCAAAGAAGCCACGAGGAAGCTTCTTGAGGAAGCTACATGAGCTGCCTCGGTAAAAATGCTTCCTAGCCTTCGTTAACCGTTGGAGCTTCTCGAAATTTGGTCTGCAGCTTCACAAGACACTTTTCCACGATCTGACCGTTGGGATCTTCGAGAAGATGTCTGGAGTGTGTGCGACGTTTCCGTGTCCGAGACCATTTCTCACTTGAGCGTTTTCAGCCTTTGCTTTCGTGTAGCTTAGGAAAAACACCATTTCTTCTTCTTTCTTTCTTCCAAAGCCATTTCTAACGTCCCAAGCACTTTCTCCATCACCCACAGCCACCATTAGCCACCACAAACCGTCGTTGTTCTCCGTTGCAACCCCACACTGAGAGGAACCCTTCGACCGAAGCGGAATCTTTCAACTTGGCTTGCGGTTTCGGTAGAGAACGAAACCCTAATCTGACCTTTCGTTTTCCTTCGAGGTAACCATGGTTCTACTCTTGTTTCTTGTTAGTTTTAGCTTGTCTTTGCATCTTTTTTTACTTTGGGACCGTCATTGCATATTTTACGTTTCCTTGGAAAAACCCTAGAGAAAGAGACTTTGTAAACGTTATCTTTTCATGAAATGCATGTTATTTTCGTAACCTACACTGAACCCCGGTCACATTGGCGTGGTCGGAATTTCCAAATGATATCCCTTTGTAAAACCCGAAATGCTCTCATCTCTTTCATGAAGTAACGTGGGTGTTTGACCCAGAGCATTGTTGTTAGCTTTGTTTTCTGAAATCCATATTAAGTCTCCTTCGTTTTGGCATGGTAGAGGCTTTCATGGAATCGACGAGCAAGGACGAAAAGGAATCTTCAAGTGATGCGACGAGGAACCCGCGGGGTAGCTCACGATAGGTGAGGGGAGTTTATTATAAAATTACGGTTTTAATACCATAGTTAGGGTCAGGGAACCTAGCTATGAGAATATCTGCATGTCCCTGTTGCATGCTGATTTTTCTTCCAAGAAAATTATATTTTTAACTAATGGGATGCGATAAAATTGTTATTGATATGCATGCTGGTTTTTCAAGAGAACCTATGTTTTGACGAATGGGATGCGATATATATATATATATATATATATATATATATATATATGTATGTATTATGATGAATGATATTGTTGTGTTTGTTTGATTTGTGTTGTTTGAAGACCTGTGAGTGTTAATCTTAGGCATTAAAGAAATATAAATATATATGTGTGTGTGTGTGTGTGTGTGTGTGCGTGTGTGTGTGTGTGTGTGTGTGTGCGCGAAATGCAATTTATTGTTGATGTTGCTATTGAGGATTTTAATTGATATGTGATGATAATGATAATTATGATGATATTGATTTGAGATGACGTTGTTAATAAAGACCATGTCAACATGAATTGTTATTATTGATGATTATGTGAATATGAAATGAGTTTGCTGTTGTTGTTGATAACGTCATTGAGACAAGATGATATTTATGTTGAGAATGACATGGAAATACGATTTATTGATTGATGTTGGAACTGCATTGGCATGTGCATGTTGTGTATGTTCGTGGGGGGCACTGTGCACTGACCTTCCAGGGTCTTTGGCACTAGCTTTTTGCCACGATCATATGTCATATGGAGTGTATGTCATGGGGGGTAGAGTGTATTGACCTTGTCGGATGGCCCAGACGTGGATAACTAGTGTGGTTAGAGAATCTAAGCATTCATGAGGGGATGCTTAGGCACTTTAATTGGTCCATGGTCTTTGGCACTTACTTTTGGCCGTGATCATAGCTCATACGACACAGGAAATAGAGTAACTATGGTCAAGTGTACTTTGTACTAAGGGGCTTGTCACCTGGTAGGGAACACCTTTGGGCTCCCAGGCTGATCACCTATGGGAGGGGGGCTGTTATGTGCACACCCGGGTGGTCTCGACAAACTCAGCACAGTTCCCTAAGTGAGAGTGTCGTGTGGACACGCTTAGGCTATTTCCTGAGATTTGATTGTTGTTGGTACGTACCACATTGCATCTGAGTGTTGAGTCAGGTGCATGCATCATTCTGTGCAGTCTTGATTGGGTCCATGGATGGATGATGAGTAATTGTTGGATGTGGATGATGAATATTTGTTGGATATGAGTGTTGAATAATGATTGTTGTGTATACTCATCATGTTTGCCTATGTTCCTTGCTAAGTGTGGTTATTTGGAATTGGTATTAGTTCTTTTTATAATGAACTCACCTATGCAATTTTGTATCGTGTGGTTGATACCTGTGATAATCACGAACCTTGTTCATGGGAGCAGAATGACAGTGACAGGGTGCAGGGAGTAAGATTCTGGTGAGGAGTCGTCGAGCTGACATGATGACGTTGGCGTTATTTTGGTAGGGAGTTGTGTTTTGTGATCAACTCCTCCGTAGTTGGTTTTTAAGTTTTATTTTGTTGAGTTAAAGATGTAAAACTGGGATTTTAATTATATCTATGAACATATTTAATTTTCATTATGTGTATGACATGTACCGAATTATTGTTTCTATGTAATTATGCATATTCACTTAAGTAATGGCGTATTGTTGGATGAATTTATGTTGTGACAAAATCACTTCTATTTTCATAAGCAAAAAAATTTAGGGAGTTCTTTTTATAAAAATTGAAATTATCGAATATTAGAGTGTGGATACCGTAGCGACGAGGCAGGTCGTTACAATATCGATTATTGCATCTTAGTCTCTATCTATTCATATGTACATCATGTAGAGGTAGAAAGATTGTTTCTACAGTTAGAAACTTCTTCAGTACATAAAACTCTCTGTTTTCATTAATTACAAGGCTGATCATAATCAATTATATAGTTCAGTTAAGACCATGTCTAGATTTTTATGAGTCTCTACTTTAATCAATTACCAAGTAATTGTAATCGATTACTTCATTCTTAAAGGTGTTCCCATAAGTGATCAAGAACAATCAAGAATCTAATCGATTATATTGTTCTTGAAAGTTTTCCAGATGTTGGGAAGAACACTTTAATCGATTGAAATGATAATATGATCGATTACTTCTTCGGAAAAAATCAACTACTTTGGATATTTAATCGATTACAAGCGGTTATAACAGGTTTCTCTATAAATAATCACCTTGTGTTCTCACTTTTAAAAGAAGAAAAAAAAAGAGAATAAAAAGTGCTTAGAATAAGTGTGTGACTCACAACTTCTAGACTTTGTTTTTGCTGAAGTTCTCATGGTAAAAAGTGAGTTATGAATTACTTGGGAGATCAAGAAGAGACTCATTCACTCAAGAAAAGGTTCTTGTGTGTGATTGAGCAAGTTGTGTTTCTCTTTGACTCAATTTTCTTGTGTCTTACATGTTAGCATATGCATGAATTTCTGAAGGCATGGTAGAACATGTTTTTCTAGTTTAGGCTAAGGGTAGGTCTCTCTTAGGCTCTTATTCACAAAAGACCCTAGGGTTGGGTACCTTAGTCTCTTTTTCTGGGGTAGGAATTGAGATTGATTGTGATTGCTTGCAAGAATTCTATATGCATAGTAAAAATCTAATACGGTTTGGATTAGATAATTGGAGTAGCTTCTCTAGAGATAGAGAGTGTACCAATATAAAAATTGGTGCAAGATTCAGGCCGTACCCGAATCCAATAAATATTAAAATGTAGTAACTAGGAAGTGATCCTAGGTCGTTTCCCAACGAGCAATGATACACCAAATGTTCATAAGAGATAGTAGGAAATAGTAACAAATTGGGGGGGGGGGGGGTTGTTTGCTTTTGTAAATTAAACATCGAGTAAAATTGAATTAGAAATTATCAGAATTAAAATACGTTGTTTCCCCTTGATTCACAAGAAAGTCTCTTATCCTAGGTTGCGAGAATTTATCCTTTATCAGTTCAACCACTTAATCCAACCCTAAATTAAATTACTAAGCGAAATTTAACATAAAGCATTCATTATGTGATTAAGCATCACACACACCAATTACTCATAAACGATCATTAAGCAAGAATGTAAATTAAGCGCAAAGACAATTAATCAAGCACTAAGCATGCATGAATTAATAGCAACAAATTCAGAGTAATTAGTGAAGAGGAAAAACTGAACAGAATTTAACAGTAATAATAGAACCTCAAAGAGAACTGTGCTTGATCCTCAAGAGAAAACAACGTTGCGGACTTAGCCTTCCATTAATCAAATAGAGAACAAAATTTTATTGATAAAACTAAAAGTCTGAACTGGAATTGTAAAAAAAAAAAAAAGAGAAAGAGAAGAGAGACTAAAACTAAAAACGAAAAATAGAAGAGAGAGAGAGAGACCTAAACTAGAACCTTGGTGCTGTTATATAGTTTTTCAGCCCCAAAGCTTACAAATCTGTTTTAAATCCAAACCCATAAGTAAAATCAAATCAAATCTAGATAAGATAAGATAAGATAAGATAAGATAAGATCTAGATGAAATAATATCTAGATGAGATCAAATCTAAATAATATCTAGATAAGATAAGATCTAATTTTGTAGAATAAATTAGCCTGCCCTCTTCAAGTCCAAGCCCAATTCTAGATTCAAGCCCAATGCTTCATTAATTCCTGAAATTAGATTAAAAACATCAAATTAGCTGAATGGGTCCAAATAATAAAACTGCCTAATAAATTTGACAATTAAGACTAATCAGTATTTAAAATTGTGCAAAAAGGGTTAAGAAATAGGAGAAAATAATGGCACATCAAAACCCCCCATACTTAGCCTTTTGCACTCCTGGGCAAAATGAAATAAAGAACAAAATCCAAGGATATCAAAGAGAGACAAATAAAAACATTTACATATTTCTCAATGAACATCAAGGAATGAAAGGAATGGGTAACATCTAACATGAAGAGATCCAAAGAGTCAAGACATTCGTGAAAATTATCCAAGCAACCCAATCATGGCAAAATAGTTAATCAGCTCAATAATGAAAAATGATTAAGCCTCACAAGATATACACTCTATCTCTCAACTGTCTAGGCTATTGTTTACTCTCGAAGCACCCATGAAAAAAAAACACCACATAGACTTGGAAAAATTCTAAAATTGACAAACGACTTGACAACACATGCATATGAGGATCAAAAGGTCTTTAAAGGTTGTAATGGGGCCAAGGAAAAGGTAGGGAAGAAAAATATGGAATAAGTAGTTAAATCCCAATGGAATAGAGGAGCAATGGGGAATAAGTGGAAATTAAGCACAAGTAGTAAACCCAAATCCTCTAATATCAACAAAATCAACCAAGACTCCCAAATCAAGTTCTCATATCAAGACCTTATTTATTCAACTTCACTTCTTTTCTTCTTATTCTTCTTCTTCTTTTTTTTGAATAGTACGAAATTGCAGAATTTGCAGCAACTGAATTTTTTTTATTTTTTTTTCATTTTTCATTTTTTTTTATTTTTTTTTATTTTTTTTATTGAACAGTACGAAATTGAAGATTAAAGAAAGAACTAAGCAATATATGTATACATCAAGAATGGCCAAAATAAAACATTAAGCATGGCCAAAAATCATATTTTCCAATGAAACATACCCCCCCACACTTATTCCCAAAACAATTCCAAAGCTCCAAAATTCCTTAAGGGTAAGGTGATATCATGGTTTTTCACTTAAGGCTTGTAATGAGCTTCAAAACAAAGAAAGGGGAAAATAGGCTCAAAGGGGCTATCAAAGGAATTAATTCAAGGTAAGTCCATTTGGCTAGAAGCTTATAAGAATGAAATTGCCTAAATCATTTCCAAATATGCATGTGAATTAGGAAGCATCAACAAGAATCAAGCCAAGGCTATTGTGCAAGCAATCAATAGGGAAAAACACACCAAAAGATTATGATGATGGATGGCTCGAATTCTCACCAAGGTAAACTTATCACTTTCAAATTGAGCTTTCAAAACTATCATGACATGTAAAGGAAAAACAAGGATTTCAAGTCACAAAATGTCAAGAGACTTTTATTTTCAGAACAATTACCCATTGCTTGAACATATCCTATAATTGAAAGACAAGCATGCAAATTTAACACAACAAAACTAACAAAATTAAACTAGAACCCAACAAAACTAACAAAATTAAACTAATTTAACACAACTAACAAAACCAAAACCAAAGAACACACTCCCCCCCCCATACTTAAACAACACATTGTCCTCAATGTGACACAATTAAAAGATTAAAAGCAATTAAACCATCAAATAGAATCGGACAAATGTAATAAAAGTAAAGAAGGAGATAGGAAAAGAAAAACTACCTAAGTCATGGTGGAAAAGAAGTAAGCTGAAGTAAGGAGATCTTTTGAGCAAGGAAAACCCCCAATGTGTAATTGGATGCATCACACATTAGCTCAAATGGGGCTGTCCAATCAGGTGCCTCAATGATAGGGGTGGTAGTCACCGCACGCTTGAGGCAATCAAAAGCCTCTTTGCATTGGTCATCAAAATCAAACTCCACCTCCTTTTGTAGCAGATTGGATAGTGGAAGGGCCACTTTGCTAAAATCCTTGATAAAGCACCTATAAAACCCTGCCAGGCGTTCAAGCATCTGGTCAATGAATGGTAGTGGAAAATGGTCCTTTTTGGTAACCTGGTTCAGCCTCCTATAGTCGATGCATACTCTCTAACTGTTCTGCACCCGAGTAGGAATCAGCTCCTCCTTCTCATTTTTTATCACGGTGAGGCCAGTTTTCTTTGGAACTACCTGGACGGGATTCACCCATTGGCTGTCGGAGATAGGATAAATGATTCCAACTTGTAAAAGCTTGGTTACCTCCTTCTTCACTACATCAAGAATCACCGGATTGAGTCTTCTCTATGGCTGTCTTACTGGTTTAGCCTCATCTTCTAAATTTATTCGATGCATACATGTGGATGGGCTAATACCAGGAATGTCCGCCAGGGTCCAGCCTATAGCCTTCTTATGCTTCTTGAGAACTGATAACAGCTTCTCCTCTTGCTCATCAACAAGGAAGGCAGATATAATTACTGGAAAACTTTTGCTATCATCCAAGTAACCATATTTTAAATTTGATGGCAGAGGCTTCAATTCTGGTGTGGATGGCTGGATAGTGGTAGAAAGAGATGGTTTCTCAGCCTGTACCTCATAAAGAAAGTCAGAGGTATGTGTACTTCCTGAAACATGGTTAGTTCTATTTGACTCTATAAAATCAATCTCAAGAGGTAAAACATCAGCAGACATGTAATCAATATCAAATTCAGATTCATTCTTAGCATCAAATTCAGACATATGATCAAGTACAAATTCAGATTCAATGCATTAAGAGTGACAGGCATGCAGATTAGAATGAAGATCAGTCATGTATTCATCAACAATATGGTCAATTATTTCAACACGAAATACAGAAATATCTTCAGATGGGTGTTTCATAGCATCAAGAATATTAAAATGAATAGTTATATCACCAAACTCCATAGATAGTGTGCCTGCATATACATCTATCTTAGTTCTAGCAGTTTTCATAAAAGGTCTACCTAGAATGATGGGAACTGATCCTTTAGAAAATCCCTCCTCCATATTTAAAATATAAAAATCAACATGGAAAATAAGCTCACCAACTCTAACTAAGACATCCTCTATGAAACCAGGAGGATAGGCAACACTTCTATTAGCTAAATGAATTACCACATCAGTTGATTGCAAAGGACCTGGAGATATAGACAGAGGCATAACACTAACAGAAGCTCCTAAATCTAGCATGGCATTGTCAAACTTATTGTTCCCTATAATACAAGGTATGTTGAATGTACCTGGATCTTTACATTTTTTAGGGATTTGAGGAATATATTTACCAATCAATGCGGAGACATTTCTACCCATACTAATTCTTTCACTTCCTTTAAGCTTCCGCTTATTAGTGCACAGCTCCTTCAAGAATTTAGCATATCTTGGAATTTTCTTTATTGCATCCAGCAGAGGTATGTTTACCTCTACTTTCCTAAATGTTTCCAAGATCTCCTTCTCTGCCTCTTCCATTTTTTTGTTGGAAATTGCTCTTGGAGGGAATGGAAGAGGGATATGCTGCTTCTCTTTAGATTCACCTGCATAGAAATTGTTAGGTAACTTACTCTTTAAATTTTTGTCATCATCTTTTTTTGGAGTAGACTGAGGTCGGGCAGGTTCAATTGCGGATGAGGAAGACGTTGCTGGTTGAGGTCCTTGACACTGCTTTCCCGACCTCAATGCAATGGCACTCACATTTTTGGGATTCTGGACAGATTGAGAAGGTAATCTATCAGAATTCTGGGACGGAGCTTGGTTCATCTGAGTAGCTATCTGCCCCATCTAATTTGTCAGACTCTGAATGGAAGCTCTTGTCTCTTGCTGAAATTGCATATTCTGGATGGTCATTTGCCTCACTAACTCTTTTAAGGAAGGTTGAGGAGGAGCCTCAGTTACTTGTTGTCTTTGTTGTGACTGCTGTTGCTGTTGCTGCATTGGAGGAGGAACATATGGCTTGCTTGGATCAGCAGCATTCTGAAAAGGAGGGACAGGCTGTTGTTGTTGTGGAGGACTTGTCCATCTCAGATTCGGATGATTCCTTCAACCTGGATTGTATCTATTGCTTGAAATGTCATAATTATTCTGTTGTTGTTGGTTTTGCTGCTGAGGGAGTCTATTATAAATGTTTGCAACATAAGCTTCAGGTTGCTCATTGACTCCAGATTGCTGCAAAGAAGGACAGAGATCTGTATGGTGATCTGTAGAAGAACATAGACCACATACTCTTGCAACGGGTGTAGATTTCTTATTCATGGCAAGCTGAGTTACTAGGTTGACCAAGGCATCAAGTTTTCCTTCAATCTTTTTATTTTCAGTAGATGAAGATGAATCTGTGGCCACCTCATGGACTCCTCTAAGAACAATAGCATCATTTCTTGCACTTAATTGTTGGGAGTTGGAAGCCATCTTCTCAATCAAATTCCTAGCCTCAGTAGGAGTCATATCACCAAGAGCTCCACCACTGGCAGCATCAATCATACTCCTCTCCATGTTGCTAAGTCCCTCATAGAAATATTGAAGAAGAAGTTGCTCAGAAATCTGGTGGTGAGGGCAGTTTGCACACAATTTCTTGAATCTTTCCAAGTACTCATACAAGCTTTCTCCACCAAGTTGCCTGATTCTTGAAATGTCTTTTCTGATGGCAGTGGTCCTAGATGCAAGGAAGAATTTCTCCAAGAACACCCTCTTAAGGTCATCCCAGCTGAAAATAGACCTGGGAGCAAGGTAGTATAGCCAATCTTTTGCCACTCCCTCCAGAGAATGAGGAAAAGCCTTTAGAAAGATATGATCTTCTTGGACATCAGGGGGCTACATGGTGAAACAAACAATATGGAACTCCTTAAGATTTTTATAAGGATCTTCACCTGCAAGACCATGAAACTTGGGCAGCCAATGTATTAGTCCAGTCTTGAGAACATATGGAACACCCTCATCAGGATATTGAATGCACAAGCTTTCATAAGTGAAATCAGGTGCAGCCATTTCCCTTAGAGTCCTCTCACGGGGTGGAGGTTGTGCCATGTTCTCAGAATGTTCAAAATTATAATGCTCAAAATCACCAATAACAGAATGCTCAGGATGCTCAAAAGGTACTAAATGATGTCTAATTAATCTATGAAATGTCCTATCTATCTCAGGATCAAAGGGTTGTAAGTCAGATGGATAGCCTCTAGTCATACACTATATTCATCACGCACAACTAGTTTCCTTCTTATGCAAGTAACAATGTAGGTTTGAACTACAGTTACCATTAAATGATATCCAAATGACTTAAAATTTTGTGAGCAACCTTATAAAATGATGAGAAGATAGCACAAAAAATTTCAAATGAAAATTCGAAGTCTAACTATATAAGCTAAAAATAATAAGTTAAGAAAAATAAGAGAATAATACTTGAAAAATAAAAATCTTTTGACAGAATCACTTTTTTTGGACGATGGCGTAGGAAATTTTTTTCTACCCCAAATACATATATCATAATTGCGATTTTGATAACCGGAGTAAAAGTTATGGCCGTTTGAAGTTTTGACAAAAATCAAATTTGCTACTTTTTTGGAACTTTCAAATCTGACCAAACTAAAGGTTCTAGCTATTTTTCCCACAAAATATAGATTAAAAGAAGTTACCACAAAAAAATTCATCCAAAAATAACAACTCTAGCTACTAAAACAAAAAATACCAAATAATTCAGCAAAGGTGGTCACTAAAATCCGTCGCTAGATGATTTCCACTACTACTCTGTTCTACCGCAAGCAAAAGTGGTCGCTAAATCCGTCGCAAAACATTATTCACAGCAAAACACCCAAAACTGAAATAGGGGAAGCGCTTAACAAAAAAAATAAAATATAACACACACTAAACAAAATACCAAGACACTAAACAACACTAACACACACACTAACACAACACTAACAATTAAACATAAAACACGAAAGAATTAAACACTAACACGACACTAGCTATTATGAACCTTTGGACACTGCTCCCCGGCAACGGCGCTAAATTTGATCGAGGCAGTACCCGAATCAAATAAATATTAAAATGTAGTAACTAGGAACTGATCCTAGGTCATTTCCCAACAAGCAATGATATACCAAATGTTCATAACAGATAGTAGAAAATGGTAACAAATTGGGGGGGGGGGGGGGTGTTTGCTTTTGTAAATTAAACAGCTAGTAAAATTGAATTAGAAATTATCAGAATTAAAATATGTTGCTTCCCCTTGATTCACAAGCAAGTCTCTTATCCTAGGTTGCGAGAATTTATCCTTTATCAGTTCAACCACTTAATCCAACCCTAAATTAAATTACTAAGCGAAATTTAACATAAAGCATTCATTATGTGATTAAGCATCACCCACACCAATTACTCATAAACGATCATTAAGCATGAACGTAAATTAAGCGCAGAGACAATTAATCAAGCACTAAGCATGCATGAATTAATAGCAACAAATTCAGAGTAATTAGTGAAGAGGAAAAACTGAACAGAATTTAACTGTAATAATAGAACCTCAAAGAGAACTATGTTTGATCCTCAAGAGAAAACAACACTGCAGATTTAGCCTTCAATTAATCAAATAGAGAACGAAATTTTATTGATAAAACTAAAAGTTTGAACTGGAATTGTGAAAAACAAAAATAAAAGAGAAAGAGAAGAGAGACGAAAATTAAAACCAAAAATAGAAGAGAGAGAGAGAGAGGAGAGAGAGAGAGAGGAGAGAGAGAGAGAGAGAGCTAAACTAGAACCTAGGTGCTGTTATATAGTTTTTCAACCCCAAAGCTTACAAATCGGTTTTAAATCCAAGCCCATAAGTAAAATCAAATCAAATCTAGATAAGATAAGATAAGATAAGATCTAGATGAAATAATATCTAGATGAGATCAAATCTAAATAATATCTAGATAAGATAAGATAAGATAAGATCTAATTTTGTAGAAAAAATTAGTCTGCCCTCTTCAAGTCCAAGCCCAATTCTGGATTCAAGCCCAAGCCCAATTCTAGATTCAAGCCCAATGCTTCATTAATTCCTGAAATTAGATTAAAAACATCAAATTAGCTGAATGGGCCCCAATAATAAAACTGCGTAATAAATTTGACAATTTAGACTAATCAGTATTTAAAATGGTGCAAAAAGGGTTAAGAAATAGGAGAAAATAATGGCACATCAGTGCACATCTTCACTTGATCTTATCTTTCATTCTCATTGTATTCTTGATCAATTTGCTAAAGTTTAAAGAAATATCTTTTTGAATAATAACTTTAACAAAATTATTTTATGTTAAGGGTGATTGATTAAATATTGGTTTTAACAAAAGTTTTGTGATACAATCCTTGGAAGAGAAAGTTTTTCAAAACTTTGTGATTTTTATTTGACTTGATTTAAAACCAATTCACTACCCCTCTTGGTTTGTGAGTAGCATCATCTTTTTTCAAAATATATTTCTTGTTATATTATGAATGGTTTTTATATGTGATTTATGTGGTTTGAAGACTTAAGGAATTTGAATCCCAGACATGAGTTTGTATATGTATATGTGGAATGCGATTTCTTGTGATGTTGATGATATTGAGAAGAAATGATTGTTGATGTGGATGATGACATTGAGATGAGATGATATTGATATTAATGATGACATTGAGAAGAAATGATGTTGATGTTGATGTTGATGATGACATTCAGATGAGATGATGTTGATGTTAACAATGTCATTGAGATGAATGCATGTTATGTATGTATATGGCGGGTGCAGTGAAGGAGATTGTTTAAATTTTTTACCTATTCAAGGTCAGTGCATTGATGGTGCTCATGTTTCATACTGCATAATTGAGTGGAAATAGTATAAAATTTATCTATAAGTACCTGTGGTTTTTCATGAGGAAGAATGCTGGTACTTGGAGGCATGTCACTCGGTTTGGAACTCCCTTGAGACTCATGTTGATTAACATGGGGTGAGTGACCTGTGCATGATAAGATGACCTTGATAGATTACTGTCTAGTTTTCCTAGGTGAGAGTTTCATGAGGACATGTTTAGGCTATTTCCTGTGAATGGTACCATAATGCATTTGAGAGTTGAGTCAAGTGCATCATTCTTAGCATAATTAATTTGAATTGTGGAACAAGTTGATGACTAGTTTGTTAAGTGTATGTTGAATTGATAGATTATTAAGAATGATTGTGGTTATTGTTATTCTTTTCTTGCTAATCATTGTCATGTGGTACTTGTTGATCTTTTATAATAAACTCACCCTTTCAATTTTTTACCGTGTGGTTGGTGCTTATGATGATCTCAAACTTTCATTTGTGGGAGCAGATGAACAACAATAAATGTCTTGGAGGGAAGTCTTTTGTTGGAGCCGCTAAGTTGATGTGATAATGTTTGAGTTTATTTTGGGGGAGAGTTGTGTTTTGTTATCAACTCTTAATTGGTTCCTTGATTTTTTTTATTGGATATGTAAAGTCCAGGTTTAGGTACATATAAAAACTGAACTATACCTTGACATGTGAATAATGCATAGTGATTCTATATATGTGTGTGTGTGTGTGTGTGTGTGTATGTATGTATGTATTTGTGAGTTATTTCGTGGATGTATATCACGAAAAGTTTAACATCATTTTCATAATCAAATTAATAAAACTTTCACCTAAAATTGAAATGTCGTGTTTTGGAGTTAGTGACATTGTAGTGACGAGGCGAGTGATTATAGTGACAAAACAATACTTGAGTGTTCTTAGAATCAGGGGGAGTCTAAGGGTTGTGCTAGAGAATAATTGTAAGCCAAGAGTGGAAGGTCAAAATACTTGTTTTAGTTCATTATTGACACATATTTGCACACAATTTTTAGTTCAAAACACTATTATAAACTGTGGGATGACAATCCATTGCTTTTCTGAAAACATAAGACTTGTCACTAAACGACAATCTTTGTGAACTTATAATTGTTTGTAAAATCACTTCCATTGCAAAATGTTTTCAAAGTTTATCTAATACACTACTCAATCCTCCTTTCTAGTGTGATTTATTATATTTCATTAGAGCTCGACCTCTCAGGTTGAGTATTCTTTCAAATACAATGATAAATGAAAGAAATGGAAGAAAGGTACTCCACCAACAAGCCTCTGCTATTTAGAGCAGCAAAGTATGATTACTGATGTAAAATCCATTGGAGCTTGTAGGCCTTGGATCTTCTTCATCAATGGATTCCTTTGCTTCATGGAAGATGAATGGCAGCGGAATGGAGAAGGAAGAGAGAGAGGAGACACCACTTCAAGGAGAAGATGAGTCTAGAAGAAGCTCACCACCATAGGAGGCCATGGGTAAGAGCTTGGAGGAAGAAGAAGATGAATGAAGGGAGAGGAAGAGAAGAGCACAAAATTTTGTGCTCTAAAAAAGCTCTGAAATCTGAAGTTTAATTTTCAAATGATCAAAGTTGAAAAAATGCACACACATGACCTCTATTTATAGCCTAAGTGTCACACAAAATTGGAGGGAAATTTGAATTTCTATTCAAATTTCACTTGAATTTGTGGAGCCAAAATTTCAATAATTATGATTAGTGAATTTTAGCTATGATTCAGCCCCCTAATCCAAGATCAAGTCCAAGATTCTCCACCAAGTGTGCTTAGGTATCATAAGGCATGTAAAGCATGAAGGACATGCATAAAGTGTGACTATATGATGTGGCAATGGGGTGTAGCAAGCAAATGCTCACCTCCTGATGCAAGCTCCATTGGAGCTTGTAGGCCTAGGATCTTCTTCATCAATGGATTCCTTTGCTTCTTGGAAGATAAATGGCAGCGGAATGGAGAAGGAAGAGAGAGAGGAGACGCCACTTCAAGGAGAAGATGAGTCTAGAAGAAGCTCACCACCATAGGAGGCCATGGATAAGAGCTTGGAGGAAGAAGGAGATGAATGAAGGGAGAGGGAGAGAAGAGCACGAAATTTTGTGCTCAAAAGGAGCTCTGAAATCTGAAGTTAATATTCAAATGATCAAAGTTGAAAAAAATGCACACACATGACCTCTATTTATAGCCTAAGTGTCACACAAAATTGGAGGGAAATTCAAATTTCACTTGAATTTGAAATTGAATTTGTGGAGCCAAACTTTGGAGCCAAAATTTCACTAATTATGATTAGTGAATTTTAGTTATGGTTCAGCCCACTAATCCAAGATCAATTCCAAGATTCTCCACTAAGTGTGCTTAGGTGTCATGAGGCATGAAAAGCATGAAGGACATGCACAAAGTGTGACTATATGATGTGGCAATGGGGTGTAGTAAGCAAATGCTCACCTCCCCCTCTAAAATTTAATTGGATTGGGCTTCTACCAATTCAATTAAATTTATTTCCAACCACACACATCAAATATCCACTTAGTGCATGTAAAATTACAAAACTACCCCTAATACAAAAACTAGTCTAGGTGCCCTAAAATACAAGGGCTGAAAAATCCTATATTTCTAGGGTACCCTACCTACATTATGGAGCCCTAAATACAAGGCCCAAAAAAAATGAAACCTTAATCTAATATTTACAAAGATAAGTGGGCTCGTACTTAGCCCATGGGCCCGAAATCTACCCTAAGGCTCATAAGAACCCTAGGGCCTTCTCTTGCATCTCTGGCCCAATCTACTTGGAGTTTTCTATCCAATGCCCTTGCGGGGTAGGATTGCATCACCTCCCCCTCTAAAATTTAATTGGATTGGGCTTCTCCCAATACAATTAAATTTATTTCTCAACACACACATCAAATATTCACTTAATGCATGTGAAATTACAAAACTACCCTTAATACAAAAACTAGTCTAGGTGCGCAAAAATACTAAGGCTGAAAAATCCTACATTTCTAGGGTATCCTACCTACATTATGGGGCCCTAAATACAAGGCCCAAAATTTATGAAACCTTAATCTAATATGTACAAAGATAAGTGGACTCATACTTAGCCCATGGGCCCGAAATCTACCCCAAGGCTCATGAGAACCCTAGGGCCTTCTCTTGCATTTTTGGCCCAATCTTCTTGGAGTCTTGAATCCAATGCCCTTGGGGGGTAGGATTGCATCATTCCCTCCCCCTTGAAAAGGATTTGACCTCAAATCCAGAGGTTCTTGAAACTCATGGATTCTTTCCTCAACACCTGTACAAAGAATAAAAACATATGTATTAGTGATGTTGGGTATGTTAGAGTACGGTAAGGACTGAAAACCCTTTTCCTGACCATCTTCCCATGAGAGAATATAGTTTGTCACCAACTCAATGAGTGGTGCTACAAGTATAGAAAAATATGGGACAAACCTTTTGTAAAAGTTTATTAAGATATTGAAGCCCCAAATTTCCCTTATACTTGGTGGAGTAGGCCACTCAGGAGTGACCTTTATTCTCTTAGGGTCCATGGGAAGCCCTTGATCACTATTTAAAAAGTTAAGGAAAGTAATGGAATAAAACATTCCTTTTTCTTTATTTTCATGTTGATTATTCCTACAAAAAATTACAACAAACCTAAGGTGTCCTACATGAGCATCTAAGTTTGCATTGAAACAAAAAATAAGAACAAACCTACCTAATGAGTCCCTATGTACACAAATCATGAAGATATTGGGTGCATGAGTGATTTTACAAAAGAGTGTTGCACCACTCAACACATTCATCATACCACCTATCATAAGGATTTGGTGCCTAATAATACCTATTTTAGGCACCAACAAAGCACAAGGATTTAAGCTCTTGCGAACCAAACCTCCATCCAACAACTCCTTTACTTGAGGAATAACCTCAAGCTCAAGAGGTATGGCGGTGCTAAAGGATGTATCCCTTGATAGCAGAAGGTAGAAATATTGTTTAAGAAGGAGTTTTCTTTTAATATCACCTTTTGTTGCAAAATGATTTTCCTTCTTAACAATCTTCTTGGAGGAATCCTTTTCCTTCTTTTCCTTCCCCTTGGCCTTTGAAGACAATGCCTTACTATCCTTCTTTTTCTTTTGTTTTTGTAGTTTTTCTTCCTCATTCCTCTTATCTTTCATAGTTAGTTGATCATTGGCCACCTGTGAAGGTGTTTGAGGATGCAACACAAATTTAATGCCAAGATGGGTGAGGGTAATTTCATTAGTTAGGCCATTGTAAATGATCTTCCTATCCAATTGCCATGGCCTTCCTAAAAGAATATGTCCTGCCTCCATGGGAACTATATCACAATTAACTTCATCCTTATATGTCCCAATGGAGAAAGGCACCTTCACTTGTTGGTTAACTATCATTTCCCCTTGCTCATTAAGCCATTGAAGTTTATAAGGTTTTCGGTGGGGAATAATAGTGAGGTTCAACTTGGAAACTAATCTTGTGCTACAACAATTGCAACAAGAACCATTATCCACAATGAGAGAACAAGTTTTATCTAAAATTTTGCATCTTGTATGAAAGATGTTCTCTCTTTGGGATTGAGATAGATCACAAGATTGACCTCCAAGGAGCCTTCTAACCATTAAGAGGTCACCTTCTTCATGGGGGTAGACTTCCTCACTAGACTCTTCACCCCTTACTACATCTTCACTTCCACTAGAGGAAGGGCAAGAAGTAGTCTCCTCTTTACTACTATAAATGTCTTGACCCCTGATGATCATGGTTTTCTTTGTGGGGCATTGAAAGGCAATGTGACCTCTCCCAAGAAATTTGAAGCATTTAATGTTGCTAGTCCTTTCTTGGGAACTAGTCATAGGGGTGTATTTCTCGATGGTCTTACCCTTATCTTCCTTGGGTTTTGAAGGTGCAGCCCCCAAAATTCCATGGGCTTGGTCCTTCCTTGGATAAGAGTGAAAGCCATAAGATTT
This sequence comes from Glycine soja, assembly GCF_004193775.1. Lineage (NCBI taxonomy): Eukaryota > Viridiplantae > Streptophyta > Magnoliopsida > Fabales > Fabaceae > Glycine > Glycine soja. The sequence continues at coordinate 24,584,157 of NC_041007.1, read as the reverse complement.
TGAAGAAGGCTTTCTTTTAAGTTGTTGCTTCACTCTTATACAAAGTTGGACTAGCTCATCTAGGTCCCTATATGGAAGGAGTTCAACCTTGTCCCTCACTTCTATATTAAGCCCACTAAGGAACCTAGCTATGCTTGTTCTTTCCTCCTCCCTAAGTCCAGCTCTTAAAAAGAGTAGTTCCATTTGTTGTCTATATTCTTCAACACTCATACTCCCTTGTCTAAGCCTTTGGAGCTTGTCTATAAGCTCCCTTTCATAGTAGGAGGGAATGTGCCTCTTCCTAAGGGCACTTTTAAGATCATTACAATACTCTACTGGAGGATCCCCATGAATCCTTCGTTCCCTAACAAGGGAAGTCCATCAATAGAGGGCATACCCTTGAAAGCTAAGGGTAGCTAATGGAACTTTTCTCTCTTCGCTAATATGATGGCAAGAAAAGAGTTGTTCAAACTTCATTTCCCAATCTAAGTAGGCCTCAACATTATCTTTTCCATGGAAATATGGGAGGATAATGTTAACCTCTTGAGGCCTTCTATCCTTTTCTTTTCTTTGGGAGTGATGTTTAGTGTGTGAACTATGGCGCCCTCTATAATAGTCGCTAAGTTCTTCACTTAAATTCTTGCAAGAGTCATGACTACTATAGGAGGCATGTTTTTCTCTTTTCATTTATTTCATTATTTTTCTTCTTTCTTCCTCTCTTATTTTCTCTCTTTCATCTTGACATATTTCTTCTACTCTTTTTCTACCTTTTTCTTCTCTCTCTTGTTTTTCTTTCCACAACTTAAGGGATCTAAACTCATCTAATATCTTATACAAGGGGTCCTTAGGAGTAGAACCCTCACCTTTAACACTAGATGAAGAATGAAGACTCATGTTGGTTCCTAAGTTATGGTTCATTCTTGTTGGGGGTTTGAAAACAAAAGGTAAAAGAAACTATGGTTGAAACTAGCCAAAATAAACACTAAAATAGGTGTGAAAGATAACGTAAAAACTAATTGGTAGAAGGCAAACTATCTAAGCGGTTTGACAATGAAGGGTAAAGGAAATAGGCTATGAAAGTAAGCAAGAAATTAAAGTGCAAGAAATGCAAACTAGGCGGATCCTAAGAGTGTTTGGATGACCTCATTTAAGGTTCCCAAAAAAACACTCACTATCCTAAGGGAAAATTGCCTAAAATTATTACACATAAATGGAAGTAGAGTGACCTATTGGAGGCTCCCAACTTGCTTCCAATGAAAGGCCTTTTTGTTACAAAATTTGAAAGCAAAGCAAATTGCCAATTATAAAATTACAAAAAAAAAAAAAACTCCTCAATTGTGGTGGCTATTCTCTCTTTGGTGTTTCGCTCAATTTGGAGTGCTTCTTAGTCCAATAGCTCTTCAGGTGGTTGACCCCTTGCTTCTTGACTCAAATTCTTCAAGGTATGGCACCAATCCTCCTTTCCAATTCCCTATATGGCAACTCACAAGCAAGGAAACAAAGAGACAAGCAATAATCAAAGACAAAAAAAAAATGAAATGAAAGCTAAACCAATAGAGTTTCAACAAGACAAATTTTCAAGGATTATTCAACAATTAAAGCAATGAAAAGCACACAAAAGCAAGCTAGGACTCAAAGAGAAACCTAGAATGGCTCTAGAGTAGAGTAGAAAAAACTAAAATAAAAAAGACTCATGAAACCTCTAGTTTTGGCACTTTTTTCACAATAATTTTCAATTGAAATTTTAGAACTAGGATTGGTATAAAATAGGCACCAATTATAGAGCAAATTTTGAGCCAAAAATCACAAGCACACTTCCCTTTCACCTTTTTTTTTCCTGGACACTGATTTTTCTGTCAACTTGTGTGATTTTTCTTATTTTTTCCTTTAATCCAAATCGCTTGGTTATTTTTTCATAATTTTGGTCCAGATGTCTAGAAAATTCAGTAAATATTTCAGCTCAAAAAACATAGTGACCAATTCCTAGTAATTTATACAAGTTTGTATGTTCAAGCTGCCAGCACCAGCGATTTCAACCTAGAAATCAAGAGTAGTGTTTATGTTGCTTAAGGCTTGGATAGTTACAATTTGTGTTTGCTTATGCTCAATTATCTTGAATAACACAATTCAAGAGAGCTTAAGACTTATTTTGATTCACAAATCTAGCCACAACTCAGCACCACAACTCAACTTCATCATAGGCATCATGTAGGAAACTTAGAAAACAAAAAAAAAAAAGAGTTCAACAACAAGACTACTTCTAGGAATTGATTTAGAACATGTTATGAACTAAATAACATGCATGAATTAGACTCAAAATTCAAAAGATAGGCTAAGAATGAAAAGAATACATGAAAAAATGTATCTAGAATTCAATCAACAAAATAAAAATTCATCACAAACTTAGAACATAACGTGACAATTACTATGACTAAACATGACTCTAAGACAACATGGATTAAGTGATTTACACTTAGATTTTTGTGTTTTTTTTCTAATCAATATTTTGGAAGAAAATTTAGATCTAAAGGTTCAGCACAAGAATATTATGAATGAAAAATGATAGAAGCTAAAATCAACACAAAAACATGATTCAAGAGTAGATCTACAAAATTTGAACCATAGAAATACAAGAACAAGTGTAGATCTAAGATTTAATCGGTTTATTTTTTTTAATCTACTTTAAACAGCACCAAACCACAAGAAAATGGAGGATATGCATGGAGAATAAGATGAAGAAAAAGGAATTAAAGAGAATTCACCGAACAAAAAGATAGAGGAAGCAAAAGAACATCACCTAGATGAAGATGCTCTTGATACCACATGATGTAAGCTCCATTAGAGCTTGTAGGCCTAGGATCTTCTTCATCAATGGATTCCTTTGCCTCTTGGAAGATGAATGGCAGCGGAATGGAGAAGGAAGAGAGAGAGAGAGGAGACGCCACTTCAAGGAGAAGATGAGTCTAGAAGAAGCTCACCAGCATAGGAGGCCATGGATAAGAGCTTGGAGGAAGAAGGAGATGAATGAAGGGAGAGGGAGAGAAGAGCACGAAATTTTGTGCTCTAAGAGAGCTCTAAACTTTGAAGTTTAATTTTCAAATGATCAAAGTTCTAAAATAATGCACACACATGACCTCTATTTATAGCCTAATTGTCACACAAAATTGGAGGGAAATTTGAATTTCTATTCAAATTTTACTTGAATTTGAAATTGAAATTGTGGAGCCAAACTTTGGAGCCAAAATTTCACTAATTATGATTAGCGAATTTTAGTTATGGTTCAGCCCACTAATCCAAGATCAATTCCAAGATTCTCCACCAAATGTGCTTAGGTGTCATGAGGCATGTAAAGCATGAAGGACATGCACAAAGTGTGACTATATGATGTGGCAATGGGGTGTAGTAAGAAAATGCTCACCTCCCCCTCTAAAATTTAATTGGATTAGGCTTCTACCAATTCAATTAAATTTATTTCCAACCACACACATCAAATATTCACTTAGTGCATGTGAAATTACAAAAGTACCCCTAATACAAAAACTAGTCTAGGTGCCCTAAAATACAAGGGCTGAAAAATCCTATATTTCTAGGGTACCCTACCTACATTATGGAGCCCTAAATACAAGGCCCAAAATTAATGAAACCTTAATCGAATATGTACAAAGATAAGTGAGCTCATACTTAGCCCATGAGCCCAAAATCTACCCTAAGGCTTATGAGAACCCTAGGGCCTTCTCTTGCATTTTTGGCTCAATCTTCTTGGAGTCTTCTATCCAATGACCTTGGGGGTAGGATTGCATCAATCAAGAATGAAGCATGCATGGATTAATAGCAACAAATACAGAGCAATTGGTGAAGAGGAAAAACTGATCAGAATTCAATAGTAATTACAAAACCTCAAAGAGAGTTGTGCTCTATCCTCAAGAGAAAACAACGCTGGAGACTTAGCCTTCTATTAATCAACAAAAATGAAAACGAATTAAAAGGCAGAAGCAAAAAAAGAAATTTTATTCTACGTGAACAGTGCGCGTGAACAGTAAAAACTGGAATTGCAAAACCCTAAAAAATTCTCCTCTCCAAAAACAGTCTGCTCCACTAAAACCCTGGTGCTGTTATATATGTCCTCAGCCCCAAAGTTTACAATTATGTTTTAAGTCCAACCCAAAAATGAAATAAAATAAAACTGGCCCAAATAAAATAAAATTGGATAAAATAAAATTGTCTGCTCTCTTCAAGTCCAAGCCGGTTTAGCCCAATTCCGGATCTAAGCCCAATTGCTTATGATTCTCCTGAAATTAAATTAAAAACACAAAATTAGTCAAGTAGGCCCAAATGATAAAACTGCATAGTTAATTTGGCAATTAAGGCTAATAATTAATTAAAATGGTGACAAAAGGGTTAAGAAATAGGAGAAAATAATGACACATCACCTGGGCAAGCTGCCATTGCCCCAAGTGCTCATTTTCCTATAAATAGGCGTGCTAGGGAGGTTGAGAGGGGGTTCCAACATTCAGTAGTGAAGGAAATTGAGAGAATTAGGACAGAAGAAGAAGAAAGAAGAAGAAATGAAGCCGAGGCGCTACTGAATCGCGATTGTGATCAATCCCTACTTCATTCCTTGTTCGGTGTTCTTCATGCGACCGTTGGTTAGTTTTGTTTTTCAAGATTTGAATGTGATCTATGTACCCTTAGGGGTCCCCCTTGTTATTATGTGCACATCCATCTTCTCCATCTATCATCGATGATCTCGTTTGTCTTTGTAAAGTTCAATCTTAACCGATCACTAGTGTCATCAAGTTTGTCTTTAAATAGATTAAAAGTTAATAAATAAAACCAAGATAAAACAAACTCATAACTAATTTATTTTTATCAAATATCACTTGAGATCGTTTCAAGGTCCAATGCCTTAATGATTCTCTCTAGTTTTCAAATTTAAAAGATCGTTTCAAGGTTCAATGCCTTAACGATTCTCTCCACTTTTCAAAATTTGAAACATCATTTCAAGGTCCAACACTTTAAACGACTTTTTGTTCGCAATTTAAATGAATCTTTCAAAAACATAAAAATCAATTTAACACATAAACATTCAGACTTAAAGAACTACGTATGTCTGAATTCCTCATCGTACTTGAGGATACGTAGGAGAGGGCAACACCCTTGTCAACCCCAAAAAAATAAAGAAATATAAAAAAGGGAAAATACATAATTTTGAAGTCATGTTTTGCACACTTGATTAATGGCTATCGTCCCTTGTGACGGTCGCGTGGGATGCTAATACCTTCCCTATGCATAAACAACTCCCGAACCCTTCTTTTCAAAATTTGTAGACCTCTTTTTGGGTTTTTCTAGCGTTTTCCTTTAATAAACATTGGTGACGACTCCCATGCATTTTCCTTTTTGGAAGACGCTCTTTTGGCTTTTTGCCCACACTCCTGTCGTAGGGTAGGTTGCGACAGAGGTCAATCTTATGATCTATCTCAATCCCAAAGAGAGATCATCTTTCATACAAGATGCAAAATTTTAGATAAAACTTATTCTCTCATTGTGGATAGTGGATCTTGTTGCAATTTTTTGGAGCACAAGATTAGTTTCCAAGTTGAACCTCACTATCATTCCCCACCCAAAACCTTATAAACTTCAATGGCTCAATGAGCAAGGGAAAATGATAGTTAACCAACAAGTGAAGGTACCTTTCTCCATTGGGACATATAAGGATGAAGTTAATTGTGATATAGTTCCCATGGAGGAAGGACATATTCTTTTAGGAAGGACATGGCAATTTGATAGGAAGATCATTTACAATGGCCTAACTAATGAGATTACCCTCACCCATCTTGGCACTAAATTTGTGTTGCATCCTCAAACACCTTCACAGGTAGCTAAGGATCAACTTACAATGAAGGACAAGAGGGGTTAGGAAATGTTAGAAAAACAAAAGAAAAAAAGGATAGTGAGGCCTTAGCTCCAAAAGTCAAGGAGAAGGAAAAAGAGGGAATGTGTTCCTCTAAGAAATTTGTAAAAAAGGAGAGTCATTTTGCAACAAAAGGAGATATTAAGAGAGCTCTTCTTCTAAAGAAATATTTCTACCTTCTCCTTTCAAGGGAGACTTCCCTTAACACTGCCACAATTCCCCCACTTGAGACCATTCCCCTAAAGGTCCAAGAACTCTTACAGGAATTTGGTGATGTATTTCCCAAAGAGATACCCCCTGGGTTACCTCCTCTTAGGGGAATAGAACACAAAATAGACTTAGTCCCATGAACAAGCCTTTATAATAGGCCAACTTATAGGACTAATCCTCAAGAGACCAAGAGATTGAATCCCACGTTAAGGAATTGTTGGAGAAAGGTTGGGTCCAAGAGAGCCTAAATCCTTGTGTTGTGCCTGTGTTGTTGGTGCCAAAGAAGGATGGTAGGTTGAGAATGTGTATAGATTGTAGGGCCATCAAGAACATAACCATGAAGTATAGGCACCCCATTCCTAGGCTTGATGATATGCTTGATGAGTTGCATGGTGCAAATATATTTTCCAAAATTGATCTTAAAAGTGGTTATCACCAAATAAGGATGAGAGAAGGTGATGAGTGGAAAACCGCTTTCAAGACCAAGTTTGGGTTGTACGAGTGGCTAGTGATGCCATTTGGACTCACTAATGCACCAAGCACCTTCATGAGGCTAATGAATCATGTCCTAAGGGAGTTCATAGGTAGGTTTGTAGTTGTTTATTTCGATGATATCTTAGTCTATAGTAGGTACCTAGATGATCACTTAGGGCATCTAAGGCAAGTTCTTTTAGTTCTTAGGAAATACACTCTCTTTGCTAATATAGATAAATAAACTTTTTGTGTCGATAATGTAGTCTTCTTAGGTTTTGTGGTTAGCAAAAATGGGGTCCATGTAGATCCTGAGAAAATCAAGGCCATCCAAGAGTGGCCTACCCTAAAAAGTGTAGGAGATATTAGGAGCTTCCATGGGTTGACAAGTTTCTATAGAAGGTTTGTTCCTAATTTCTCTACACTTGCTTCGCCACTTAATGAGTTGGTGACGAAGAATGTGGCATTCACATGGGGTGAGAGACAGGAGCAAGCCTTTGCTTTGCTCACAGAAAAGGTCACCAAGGCACTGGTTCTAGCTCTACCTGACTTTTCTAAAACTTTTGAGCTAGAGTGTGATGTCTCTGGTGTAGGTGTGGGAGCTGTTTTGTTGCAAGGTGGGCACCCTATTGCTTACTTTAGTGACAAACTTCATGGTGCCGCTCTCAACTACCCCACATATGATAAGGAGCTTTATGCCTTAGTTAGAGCCCTCCAAACTTGGGAACATTACCTTGCTTCCAAGGAGTTTGTTATTCATAGTGATCATGAATCCCTTAAGTACATTAGAGGGCAATGCAAGTTAAACAAGAGGCATGCAAAATGGGTAGAATTCCTAGAGCAATTTTCATATGTTATCAAATACAAAAAGGAAAGACCAATGTGGTTGCAAATGCTCTTTCTAGAAGACACACATTGCTTTCTTCCCTTGGAGCTCAAATTTTAGGATTTGATAACATAAGGGAATTGTATGTTTCTGATGAGTACTTCTCTCCCATTTATACTAGTTGAGGGAACAAGGCCCAAGATGTATTCTACATTGCTAAAGGGTATTTGTTCAAGGAAGGAAGGCTCTGTATACCCCAAGGATCCATTAGAAAGTTGTTGGTCAAGGAGAGCCATGAGGGTGGGCTAATGGAGCATTTTGGAATTGATAAGACTCTTATCTTCCTCAAGGAAAAATTCTTTTGGCCCCATATGAAAAAGGATGTCCATAGGTATTGCACTAGGTGTGTGGCTTGTTTACAAGCTAAGTCTAGGGCGATGCCCTATGGGCTATACACATCCTTACCCATTCCATTTGCACCCTGGGTAGATATAAGTATGGACTTTTTCCTTGGGCTTCCTTGGACCCAAAGCGGTGTAGACTCTATCTTTGTGGTGGTGGATAGGTTTAGCAAGATGACACATTTCATACCATGCCATAAGGTAGATGATGCTAGTCACATCTCAAGACGTTTTTTTGAGAAGTTGTGAGGCTTCATAGTTTGCCTAAGACTATTGAGTCTGATAGAGATGCTAAGTTGCTTAGCCATTTTTGGAAAAATTTATGGGCTAAGCTAGGAACTAAGCTCCTTTTCTCTACCACTTGTACCCACAAACTGATGATGGGCAGAAAAAGGTAGTGAATAGATCTTTATCCATATTGTTAAGGGCTCTCCTAAAAGGCAATCACAAGTCTTGGGATGAGTACCTTCCTCATGTGGAGTTTGCCTATAATAGGGGGATTCATAGAACTACCAGGCAGTCACCTTTTGAGGTTGTCTATGGGTTCAATCCTCTCACACCTTTGGACCTGATTCCCCTTCCACTTGACACTTCTTTTATACATAAAGAATGGGTATCTAGGTCAGAGTTTGTGAAGAAATTACATGAGAACCAAATGAAGGTGTATGCTGCTAAAGGTAATAAAGGAAGGAAGGAGTTGATGCTTAATAAAGGGGATTGGGTTTGGCTCCATCTTAGGAAGGATAGATTTCCTACTAAAAGAAAGTCTAAACTTAGCCCCAGAGGTGATGGCCCTTTTCAGGTCTTGGAGAGTATCAACAACAATGCTTATAGGCTAGACCTCCTAGAGGAGTATGGAGTTAGCAACACCTGTAACATTACTGATTTGGTTCCTTTTGCAAGTGTAGCTAATTCAGATGATGAGGGGTCTAAAGATTTGAGGACAAATCCTCTTCAAGAGGGAGGGGATGATGCAATCCTCCCAAGGAGGGGCCCATCACTAGAGCCATGGCTAGGAGACTCCAAGAAGATTGGGCCAGAGATGTAGGAGAAGCCCTAGGGTTCTCATGAGCCTTAGGGTAGATTTTAGGCCCATGGGCTAAGTATGAGCCCACTTATCTTTGTACATATTAGATTAAGGTTTCATTAATTTTGGGCCTTGTATTTAGGGTCCATAGTGTAGGGAGGGTACCCTAGTAATGTAGGATTTTTCAACCCATGTATTTTAGGGCACCTAGACTAGTTTTTGCATTAGGGCTAGTTTTGTAATTTCACATGCATTAAGTGCACTATTTGATGTGTGTGTGTTGGGAGAGAAATTTAATTGAATTGAGAGAAGCCCATCCAATTAAATTTTGGACCATCCTAAGGGGGAGGTAAGCATTTGCTTGCTACACCCCATTGCCACATCATATAGTCACACTTTGTGCATGTCCTTCATGCTTTACATGCCTCATGACACCTAAGTACACTTAGTGGAGAATCTTGGAGTTGATCTTGGATTAGTGGGCTGAATCATAGCTAAAATTCACTAATCATAATTAGTAAAATTTTGGCTCCACAAATTCAAATTCATATTCAAGTGAAATTTGAATAGAAATTCAAATTTCCCTCCAATTTTGTGTGACACTTATGTGTGGATTTTTTTCAACTTTGATCATTTGAGAATTACACTTCAAAGTTCAGACCTTATTTGAGGCATAAAATTTCGTGCTCCTTTTCTCGTGCTCCTTTTCTCCTTCTCTTTCCACTCATCTTCTCCTACCTTCAAGCTCTTATCCATGACTTCCTATGGTGGTGAGCTTGTTCTTAACTCATCTTCTCCTTGAAGTGGCGTCTCCAATCATATTTCTTCCTTCTCCATTCTGCTGCCATTGATCTTCAAGAAGCAAAGGACTTTATTGATGAACAAGATCCAAGGCCTAGAAGCTCCACATGGAGCTACATCACCAATCCTTATAATCCCCACACATTCACCATCGTAGACATGTAATTATCTACCCAAATTGTGTCTTCCTTTGGGCCAAGCACAGTTTGTATGAATAATTACATGCAACATCTATGTAAATTTAATCAGATTAACTTATGCAATAGATGTTACTTTGGCAGCATGTTGTTTCAATCATAGTTGTGAAACTCAGTTTGGTCCGGCCAGCCGGACTGGTCCAATCGAGACCCGGTGGCCTAATTGGACCGGTTCCACTATTCAATTGGTCATGAAATTGGCCCGGGATGAACCAGCCAAACCCGGTCGATTAAGTACTGGATCCTGATTGGACCGGTTTAACAAAAAAAATGGACCACCTCTACAATGTCATTTTGATGTCTCATTATTATCAATTGTTATTTTGGATTTCGGGGTATGAATGAACTTTTCTTACTCAAATAACTTGATTATATGTGTGTGTGTGTGTGTGTGTGTGTGTGTGTGTTTCTATCTGAGTAATTATCTATAATTACTCCTCTATGCTTTTATCTATGGTTGATTTTTTTTTGTGGTTAAAATTGTTTATATCGTGTTATTTTAGTGTGTGAATTAATTGATCTTTTACATGTTGATTCAATTTACTTGAGTTCTAAGTTTGTCTGATAATTTGGTAGTCAGAAAATTTTACCTATAAATAAGTTTTGCAAATGTAATTTAATTAATCAACTAGTGTACATTTTTATTTTACTAGTTTTATAAAATTTAATTGTATTATGTTATAATTAGACAATGTAAAATTACACTTTGTAAACTAAACTTGGTGTACCTAAAACTTAGTCCTTAACTAGTTGACACCTAAACCCACACCTAAGCTCTTTGCATATTTCCCTAATGACACTCGGACTATACCTAACCCTTGCACAACCCAAATTGAGACACCTAACTTCCACTAACTACCCTTCCCACAAAAATTCACGGCCAACCGCACCACTCTCAACATCTCTCTCTCTCATTCTCTTCAATGTTGCCAGCTATCACCGTTGTGGAGCAAGCACATGCCAAAGGCTGGCACAAATTGTGGTTGGAATCTGATTATAAATTTGTGGTTGATGCCTTTTGTTGAATTGAGTGGCCTCAGAATAATTAAGAAAGGGGGGTTGAATTAATTATTCCTAAACCTTTACCAATTAAAAAATTACTCTTTTAAGGCTTTTACTAAATTGTTAAGAGAATGAGGAGTAGAAGAGAATCTTAACATAAAGTAAAAGCGGAAATTAAATGCACAACGGAAAGAAAAAGAGTAAGGAAGAAGAAAACAAACACACAAGAGTTTTTATACTGGTTCGGCAACAACCTGTGCCTACATCCAGTCCCTAAGCGACCTGCGGTCCTTGAGATTTCTTTCAACCTTGTAAAAATCCTTTTACAAGCAAAGATCCACAAGGGATGTACCCTCCCTTGTTCTCTTTGAACCAAGTGGATGTACCCTCCACTAGAACTGATCCATAAGAGATGTACCCTCTCTTGTTCTCATTCAAACCCAAGTAGATGTACCCTCTACATGTACCACAAAGGATGTACCCTCCAATGTGTTAAGACAAATATCTCAAGCTGTTAAACCTTTGATACTTTGTGAATGGGGATACAAAAGAATTCTTAGGCGGTTAGTCCTTTGAACACTTTTGTATAAGGGAAAGGGAAGAATCAAAAGAATTCTCAGACTGTGTCGTTTTGAATTCTTTGACAAGAGAGAAGGGAGACACAAAAGAATTCAGGCGGTTAGTCCTTTGTTCTTTTGGAAAAGGGAGAAGAGAGACACAAAAAGAATTCAGGCGGTTAGTCCTTGGCGAATTATTTTTTGGCAAAGGGAGAAGAGAATGAAAAGATGAATACCACAAGTTTTCAAAGTTTGGAAAACCAGAAAACTTTAGAAAGCTTTTGGTACAAAGAAGAAGAAGTTCAAAGAGATTCAAGGCTTGTAAAGGATTGATTGGAAAAATAAAGTGTGAAGGAATGAATTTTTCAAATGCAAAACAAAGCCTTGCTTTTATAGACTCTTCATGTCTGGTCAAGAAGACCATTTAGAAGAGTTATAACTTTTAGAAAAACTTAAAACCAATTTGAAAAAGTCAAAACCCTTTTGAAGAGTTACATCTTTTGATTTATTCAGAAACAGTCACTGGTAATCGATTACCAAATCAGTGTAATCGATTACACAAAGATTTTATGTGAAAAGATGTGACTCTTCACATTTGAATTTGAATTTCAACGTTCAAAGGTACTGGTAATGGATTACCAAAACATTGAAATCGATTACAGCTTTTAGAAAATAATTGGAACGTTGTAAATTCAATTTGAAAACTTTTTCAAAACAATTTTGCTACTGGTAATCGATTACAACAATCTGGTAATCGATTACCAGAGAGTAAAACCTCTTTGGTAAAAGGTTTTGTCAAAAACTCATGTGCTATTCAAAGTTTTGAAAAACTTTTTAATACTTATTTTGATTGAGTCTTCTCTTCATTCTTGAATCTTGATCTTCATTGAATCTTCTCTTCATTCTTGAATCTTGAGTCTTGAATCTTGATCTTGATTCTTGAGATCTTGAACCTTGAATCTTGATCCTTGTCTCTAGACTTTCTTCTTGAGTCTTGAATTCTTCTTGATTCTTATCTTGAACTCTTGAATTGTTCTTGATTGATCTTGGATTCTCTTGAGTTGTTCTTTGATTGATCTTTGAGCTTTTTGTCATCACCTTTTTTCATCATCATTGTTATCATCAAAACACCTTTGAATCACCTTTGATTCACCATGAAGCTTTGCTTCTACACCTTTCATTCTCTAGACTTGGTTCCTTGGAAATTTTCGGTGACGAGAAAAAATTAACTTTAGCTATCTCGTTCAATGCAAATAGATGTCTCCTATATCTTCCGAGAGGACAAATTGGAAAACTATGGTGATTCATCTCTAGTTTGGGTTTGGTGGGATTCCGTATTCTCTTTCATTGCAAATCCTTTTACAAGGGATACAATAGGATTTTCTAACTATCAGTTTCAATAATATTTTATTCATGGGTTTGCCCCCCCCCCCCCCATGTTGTAATTTCATTTTCCTTTCTAGTTTTTCTAATAAAATTCCAACACATACTGGTAGAGGATTCTTAGTGCTCTTGGTGCCAACCTAGTGGGGATCACTAGTTCTTATGCAAAATTTAAAGAAGAATCTGAAAGACTCATCCTTGTGGGCAGGAAACATAACCCATGTCCATCTATAGTTGTCATCCACTATGATTAGTCCATACCTTTTACCACTTACTTAAAAAGTTATAGTTGGGCCAAATAAATCAAGATGTAACCGTTCTAGAGGTCTTAAGGCAGAAACAATGTTTTTACTTGAAAAAGAGTTTTTGATTTGTTTCCCCTTTTGACATGCTTCACAATGCGAATCATCTTTGTATGACAACCATGAAGAACAAACGACGAACAATTTAGAAATCGGTTGCAGTCGCGATTCAGCGGCATTTTAGCTTCTTTTTTCTCTTCTTTCTTCTTCTTTCTGGACCTCTGGACCCTTTACTCCAGCCTTCTCATGCTTATTTATAGCAAAACAAGCCACTTGGAATGAAGGTAGCTCTCCCAGGTGAGTTGATAACTTCATTCTGAAGCAACCTTGCTCACCCAGGCGAGCAGGTTACCTCATCATGAAGTTATCTAGGTGGCTCAGGGGCTGAAAAATGCCCTAAAAGTGACCCTTTTGCCCCCATTTTGGGTATTTTGCACATTTCCTTTTGAAACGTCAAAAAACCTTACGGAATGCATGGAAATTGGAGTTAAGTAGCTCAATTTGGCTGGCAAGAATCCAAATGTTTGCAAATGATCATCCCCGGACGAAATTAGGGTATGACAAAAAGATCTCACCAACATGTCTTTTGCCACTCTCTTTGGGAAACTTTAAGAACATGAAATGGAACTTATGAGACTCAACCAACATGAAGAGAATGACAAAAAGAAGAAAGGAATTGCAGTCAAAGCCTTATCTTCTATGCACGAAGAAAGTAAAAAAGAAGACATGAAGGAACAAAATAATTTAGAAGAAGATGATTTCAGTCTCTTTGTAAAAATATTCAATCAATTTTTTAGGAACAAAGGAAATTGAAGGAGATCGAACTTCAATCCAAAGAAGAAAGGAGAAGATTCCTACTTAATTCCAAAATGCTATGAATGCAATCAACCTGGGCACCTAAGCTTTGATTGTCCTGTCTTTAAAAGAAGAATGGAAAAATCCAACATGAAAACTTTCAAAGATAAGAAAGCAAAGAAAGCATATATCACTTGGGAAGATAATGACATGGATTCATCAAGTGATTCAGAAAATGAAATTGCAAATCTAAGCCTCATGGCCAAAGACTATGAAAGCGAAGAAGAGAGGTTGCTCCAAACACATGATGGGAGATGCATCAAAGTATACTCATATTTCTCCCAAGAATAGTGGGCATGTGACCTATGGAGACAACAACAAAGGTAAAATTCTTGGAGTTGGAAAAATAGGAACGAATCCCTCTACCTCCATAGAAAATGTTTTACTTGTTGATGGTCTTAAGCATAGTTTATTAAGTGTTAGTCAAGTATGTGATAAAGGCTTTTGGGTGTTATTTGATTCTCATAACTGCTTTATTGAAAGTAAACATGACAGAAAAATAAAATATGTAGGACATAGGACTAATAATGTGTACATGATAAATCTAGATAAAACCCCAAATCATGCTCAATGCTTTCTAAGTAAAGAGGATGAATCATGGTTGTGGCATAGGAGAATTGCTCATATAAATATGGAACACTTAAATAAATTAATTTCAAAAGATTTAGTAATTGGCTTGCCAAAACTCAAATTTGAAAAGGATAGATTGTGTGATGCATGTCAAAAGGGAAAACAAGTAAGGGTTTCTTTCAAATTATAGAATGTTGTTTCAACCACTCGACCCTTACAACTTTTGCACATGGATCTCTTTGGTCCTTCTAGAACTATAAGCTTTGGTGGAAATTATTATGCTCTTTTCATAGTAGATGATTATTCTAGATTTACATGGACTTTATTTCTTGTTCACAAAAGAGATGCATTTCATGCTTTTAAGAAACTTACCAAAATTATTCAAAATAAGAAAAACCTCAACATTGCATCCATTAGAAGTGATCATGGAGGGGAATTTGAGAATAAAGACTTTGAATTATTTTGTGATGAAAATGGGATAGAACATAATTTTTCTGCACCTAGAACCCCTCAACAAAATGGAGTAGTTGAAAGGAAAAATAGATCATTAGAAGAATTAGCAAGAACCATGGTTAATGATACAAATATTCCTAAATACTTTTGGATTGAGGTTGTTAATACTGCATGTTATATAATGAATAGAGCATTAATTAGACCTATTTTAAAGAAAACACCATATGAACTATATAAGAGGAGAAAACCAATTATTTCCCATCTTCATATTTATGGATGTAAACTCTTTGTGTTAAATAATGGAAAAAACAACTTGGGCAAGTTTGATGCAAAGTCAGTTGAAGGTATATTTCTTGGTTATTCTTTGAATACTAAAGCTTTTAGAATATATAATAAAAGAACTATGACTATTGAAGAATCAATTCATGTCTCTTTTGATGACACTAACACTATTAGGCCAAGAAAGGATATACTTGATGATATTACAGATACTTTAGAAGATACGCATATTCATGAAGAAGTCCACAAAGACAAAGAAGATGGAAATAGTAGAGATTCTCAATCCAAAGAAAATCAAATAAACGTGGATCTTCCAAGGGAGTGGAGAACTTCAAGGTAGTACCCTCTTGATAATATCATAGGTGACATCTCAAAAGGGGTAACAGCTCGACACTCTCTTAAAGATGCATGCAATAACATGGCTTTTGTCTCTTTAATTGAACCCAAAAACATAAATGAAGCCATAATCGATGAACATTGGATTATTGCTATGCAAGAAGAATTAAATCAATTTGAAAGAAATCAAGTATAAGAATTAGTTGATAGACCTAATGATCATCCAATTATTGAAACTAAATGGGTATTTAGAAATAAATTGGATGAACATGGAATAGTCATTAGAAATAAGGCTAGATTAGTGGCTAAAGGATATAACCAAGAGGAAGGAATAGATTATGACGAAACTTATGCTCCTATAGCTAGACTAGAAGCTATTAGAATGTTCCTTGCCTTTGCATCAACAATAGATTTCAAACTTTATCAAATGGATGTTAAAAAGTGCATTTTTAAATGGATTTATTCTAGAAGAAGTGTATGTTGATCAAACTCTTGGATTTGAAAATTCAGATTTGTCCAATCATGTTTTTAAATTGAAGAAGGCTCTATATGGTTTAAAATAAGCCCCTAGGGCTTGGTAAAAACGATTGAGCAAATTTATTTTAGAAAAGGGCTTTACAAGAGGAAAGGTTGCTACCATACTTTTCATTAAAAGAAAAATGCATGATATTCTCCTGGTTCAAATATATGTAGATGATATAATCTTTGGAGCTACTAATGATTCCTTGTGCAAAGAATTCTCTAATGATATGCAAAGTGTATTTGAAATGTCCATGATGGGTGAGTTAAATTTCTTTCTTGGACTACAAATAAAACAAACCAAAAAATGGAATCTTTATTAGTCAAGAAAATATTGCAAAGAATTGCTTAAGAGGATTGGAATGGAAAATGCTAAACAAATGGCCACCCCTATGAGCACTGCTTGCTACATGAATAAAGATGATGCTGGTCAATCAATAGATATAAAGAAATATAGAGGTATGATCGGATCTCATCTTTATTAATCAACAAGTAGACCGGATATTATGTTTAGTGTTTGCATGTGTGCTAGATATCAAGCCAATCCCAAAGAATCTCACTTAAGTGCCGTCAAAAGAATAATGAGGTATTTACTAGGCACTATAAATCTAGGCTTATGGTATCCTAAGAATTCTTCTTATAACTTAGTAGGATACTCTGATTCTGACTTTTTTGGATGTAAAACCGATAAAAAAAAACACTAGTGGGACTTGCCACTTTATTGGTTCCGCACTAGTATCGTGGCATAGCAAAAAGCAAAATAATGTTGCCTTATCAACTGTAGAAGTAGAATATATTTCTACTGGAAGCTGTTGTGCACAAATCCTATGGATAGAACTCTCTGATTATTGTTTAATGCTTGATCACATTCCTATTCGTTGTGACAATACAAGTGGAATCAACCTATCCAAAAATCCTATTTTGCACTCTAGAACAAAACACATTGAAATTAGGCATCACTTCCTTAAAGATCATGTTCAAAAGCGTGATTGTGTACTAGAGTTTGTTGAAACAAAAAATCAATTGGCTGATATCTTTACAAAATATAATGACCCGCCTCGTCGCTACGATATCAACACTCTAAAATCGTGAGAATTTCAATTTTTAAATGAAAACTCCGTTAATTTACTTATGAAAAAATTAAAGTAATTTTTTTCTCAATATACATTCACCAAACAACACACTATCACTTAAGTGAATACATAATATATATATATATATATATATATATATATATATATATATATATATATGTATATGTATGTATATGTATATGTATATGTATATAGGAATAGTAAATCAGTACACATCATTCACATAATGGAAAGTAAATTTGTTCATACATATAATTAAATTTGTGATTTACATCTTCAAATCAACAAAAAGAATTATAGAACCAGCTATGGAGGAGTTTATTAACAAAACACAACTCTCTCCCAAAATGATCCCAACGTCATAATGTCGGCTCGGCGACTCCACAAAAGAATCTTACTTCTTGTACTCTACTGTTGTCATTCTGCTCCCACAAACAAAGGTTTGTGATCATCATAGGTACCAACCACACGGTACAAAAATTGCGAGGGGTGAGTTTATTATAAAAGAAATTAATACAAAAATCAAATAACCAAAATTAGTAAGAAAACAATGACAAATGCCATAAGCTTACACAAACATTCACTAGTCCAACACACACTTAACAAATAGTCATCATCAGTCCATAGTTCCAATCAATCATGCTCAGTATGATGCATGCACCTGACCTCAACTCTCAAATGCAATGTGGTACCATCTCCAAGGAAATATCCTAAGCATGTCCACACGACATTCTCACTTAGGAAAACTAGGTAGTAAGTGTCGAGGTCACCTTGTCGTGCACGGGCAACTCCCCCCCATGGTGATCAGCCTGAGTCTCAAGGGAGTTCCAAACCGAGTGACATACCCCCAAGTACAAGTATTCCTCCTCATGACAAACTGCAAGTACTTATTGCCAAAGTTTATACTATTTCCATGTCATATGAAGTATGAAACATGGGCACCACCAATGCACTGACCGTGGATAATTAAATATTCTAAGCAATCCCCCTCTAGAGATACTTAAAACTCTTTAACCACTCTATTTCCCCCACCAGGGATATCCAACAAGGTAACTGCACCCCCCATGTACATACACAACATACAACGTATGAAACATGGGCACCATTAATGCACTGACCGTGGATAATTAAAGATTCTAAGCCATCCCCCTCCAGAGATGCTTAAAACTCTTTAACCACTCTATTTCCCCCACCAGGGATATCCAACAAGGTAACTGCACCCCCCATGTACATACACAACATACAACGTATGAAACATGGGCACCATTAATGCACTGACCGTGGATAATTAAAGATTCTAAGCCATCCCCCTCCAGAGATGCTTAAAACTCTTTAACCACTCTATTTCCCCCACCAGGGATATCCAACAAGGTTACTGCACCCCCCATGTACATACACAACATAACATCATCACAGTGCCTTTTTAACATCATCAACATCATTATCAACTTCTACATCATCTCATCTCAATGACATTAACAACAACAACAACATCATCAATCATCAACTCATGTTAACATAGTCATCAATAACCACATCATCTCACATCAATATTATCATAAACATTAATGTCACCTCATGTTAGTTAATGTCATCAATAGAAATATCATCAGTAAGTCACACTCTGTTTATACATATATAGTTCATGCCTGAGATTCACACTCCCTAAGTCTTCAGACAACACAAGTCTAATAGAAACAATAATGTTATTCATCAATAATAGATATATCGCATCTCATTAGTCAAAAACATTGTTTTCTTGAAAACCAGCATGCAACAGGGACAGACATACATTCCCATAGTTAGGTTCCCTGACCCCAACTATGGTATTAAAAACTATAAACAATAATAAACTCCCCTCACCTATTGTGAGCCTTCCTTTAGTTCCTCTTTGTGTCGCTCAGAGGCCTCTCTCGTTCACGCTCTTCAGTCCAAACGCAAGGTTCTATATACCAAATTGAAGGAAATTTAGTATAGGTTTCAAAAACAAGGTTAATAACCATATTCGGAGTCAAATACCCCTATCAAAACATAAAGGACTGAGGGGTGTTTCGGATTCTACTAAAAGGAGACATCATTTTAAAATTCTGACCACGCCAATGTGACCGAGGTTCAATGAAGGTCACAAAAATAACATCAATGTTATAAAAAGTTAACTTTTACAGTGTCTCATTTTCAAGGGTTTTTCAAAGGAAGTGTAAAAATATCCAATAATGGTTCCCAAGTCAGAAGAGATGCAAAGATAGGCTCAAACTAAATGGGAGAAGGCTTAGAATCATAGTTACCTCGAAGAAACCACGAAGGAAGGATTGGAGGTTTCGTTCTCTACCGAATCCTTGAGTTGAGTTTTGAAGATTCCACTCCGATTAAACTGTTCTTCTTCATGCGGTGATCCGACGACAAACAAAGGCGGCTCGTGGCAGTCACCGGTGGTCAGTGGTGGTGGAGGAGGAGCTTGGGGTGTTGGGGGAGGGTTTAGGGGAAGAGGAGGAGGAAGAAGATGGCTCTTTTATGCTGATGGAAGTATTTGTAGCCTGCAACACTCGCCCAGGCGAGTTTGGCTGGCCTGGGCAAGCTGATCCAGCTCAAATTTTACTGCTTCGGTAAAAAACTCATATCTCATACTCAAGATATTATATTCCAAAGACCGACGGTTAGAATGTGGAGCATTGTCATAGGAACCTCCAGACAAAATGTGAAGACGATCCAACGGTTAACAAATCCAGGATGGCGATTTTACAGAAATAGGTTTAGGTAAAATTTAAAATCTCATAATTTCAACTTAGCTCAACAAAACTCCACATAACTCAACATGCACATCAAGAAATTCACACATGACTAATTCAAGAAATACCTCAACTCATTCAAGTCAACCATATAGTCAAATAACACAATAAATACAATTAAACATCGATTTATAATTAGTAATATTTCAGGATGTTACACAAAACATCTGCCGAAAGAAAGTTTCTTTATCATTAGATGAGAATTAGGGATTATTGACCAATCTGACTTAGATTCCTAGCCCATAAAATTATATATAATATTTTCCTCTTTATATATTTAATGATTTGAGGGCATGTAATCGATTACCCAGGAACAATAATGGTGTAATCAATTACCATAGGTTCGTAATCGATTACCATTGAAACATAAGGTTGTAATCAATTACCATAGGTTCGTAATCGATTACCAAGGGGTTAGTCTATTATTTCTTAAGCATGTAATTGATTACAATAGATCTGTAATCGATTACAAGACAATTAGGCAGTTACATTATAATGCTTGTAATTGATTACAATGGTATGCAATCGATTACCAGTCATCTTTGTCTTTAAATACGACTTTTCTCTCTCTCTCTAAGTTCAAAACACTCATCTCCCCTCTCTGTAATGGCACCCCATACCCTAAAAACATCAAATCCTCATATCTTCTTCATTTCTTCACCAAATCGCTTCAAACAAAGTGCGAAATACTTCTCTTCGAATCCTCCACAAAAACCACTGATTGAAATTTTCAGAAACTTCACCAAATGGCATAATCGTCAAAGAGGCGCAAGGGCTCATCATCCTCCACCACCACTGTCGGCCACCACCACGGTCCTTTTGGTGACCCTCAGGCACTACCCAATCCATCTTTTTCCTCATCGCGCTCTCTCACTCTATTTTCCACTAATGTCCAACGTGAGAGGTATTACTCATCATTCTCAAATTGTGATATTATTGACCCTAAATACCTTGACTCTAAATTCTTTGAGGGAGAAAACTTTGATTTCTATCAAGTGTTTCAAAATTCTAAACTAGTGGGTTTCATGACTAAGAAATTTCCATATTACCCTGAATTGGTTCGAGTGTCTTATAACAACTTGAAAATTCATGAAGAAGTGATATTTTCTGAAATGAACAAAATAACAATTGTTGTTGATCAATCCTTGTTGTACTCCCTAACCAAACTAAGCAGTCAAGGTGTGCCTTTTGAAGGAACTTTAGTTGATGATTGGAAACCAATTTATTATAGTCTTGATGCTCATAAAATGGTTTGTGTTGCAAATGCTGATATGTCTCGTTGCTTACTTGTTGGATCCTTTACTTTTGAATGTCGTATCATGCATTACATTCTCTGCTATGTGTTGCTTCCTCATTCTACTAACCTTGCTCAAGCCACTGAGGAAGACTTAATTTTGATGTGGACACTGCAAACTGGACGCCAAATAGAGTAGGCACATCTTGTTCATTACCGTATGCAGAAGGCATTACGTGCAAATGCCCCTCTACCATATTCCCATCTGGTTACTCTGTTTTTGAAGCACTTCAAAGTCCCTCTTACTAATGAACCATCTTTCAAGGTTAAGCGTTCATTTACAATAGGAGCCGTTGTATTGCTTCTTTTGGTTATAAGAAAGATCTTGATGGACAATAGGGATCCCTCCTTTGCTTTACTAAATGATGTTCTCAACGAGATTCAGGATCTTCACGCTTTTGTTGGAGAAAGGTTTGATTCCATGCATTGTCACATCACTCGTCTTAAGGATGACATGGGATTTATCCACCGTTGCTTTGATCCACCAACCGATCCTTAGCATTATAATTAGTTATAATAATTAATAAACTTTCAGACTTGTTTAAGTTACATTAGGATATTTAGTACTTTATACTTTCAAACTTATTGCTTACTATTATTCTGCTTGGATGGTACTCTGAACGATAATATCTTACTTATTATAATCAATGTATGCTTTTCTTCTCTCTGCTCTTAATTTGTTTTTGATGTTGCCAAAGGGGGAGAGATAGATGAGGTAGATCACTATCCATTTTTTTGTCCAAAGTATTGAAAGAGTTTTTATATATAAATTTTTCATCAAATCTTAAACTTTTTCATATAAGCAATCACTGAAAAATCAAGGGGGATTGAACGACACAAATGGATATTATTATTTCTCTCTTTACTCCTTACCTAAAGATGTTTGTCATCCTCAACAAAGGGGGAGAATGTTAATGTATATCATGCAGGTTTCGATGATGCCAAAAGTTTACTTGATGAGCACGAATTGAATCAAGTCAAAGACAAGATCAAGAAAATATAAGATAAGGACTTAGTAAATTTGTTGAAAGAATCTCAATTTGATTGCTACAGTTTGACCTCAAAATCTTTACTGTCAAAATTCTTTTATTAAAGTTAAGTCAATTCAAAAATATCTTTTTGATCTGGTTATTGATTATCAAGTTCTTCTAATCGATTACCAGAGAGTTTGTGAAAATGACATATTGAAATTTTTGAACTGATGAACCAACGACACAAAATTATTTGAATTTTGATCTGTGTAATCGATTACAAGAATCATGTAATCGATTACAAGCAAAGAGATTTCAGAAAAACTATTGAAAAGTCACATCCCTTCAAAGATATGACTATGTAATCAATTACCAGAGTCATGCAATCGATTACCAGTGAAAAAGTTTCAGAAAATCTTTTGAAAAGACACATCTTTTCAAACTGTTTTGAACAGGCACAATGGGCCTATATATATGCGTGTCTTTACTTCGAAAATAAGAGAATTCTAAGAGAACTTAACTTTCAAAACCTCTCTAAATATTTTTGGCCAAACTCTTGCAAATTATTGAGAATTCTTCTAGGAACTTCAAGTTGTATCATCTGATCTAAAAGAGAGAAATCATTTTGTTCATCTTATAAAACTCAGTTGTAATCAAGAGATTGTTTGTCTCTTGGAGTGTGAGAAACTCAAACACGAGGGTCAGGGATCCTAAGGTGTGTTCAAAGATTGTAAAGGATTTACAAGGATAATGAAAAATCTCAATTGGGTTACTTGAGAACTGGACACAGACACAAGAAGTGGTCGAACCAGTATAAATCGAGTTTGCAATTCTCTCTTCCCTTATCTCGTTTATTTTATTGCAATTTACTTTGTCTTGCACATTTAAAGAACATTGTTAAATTGATTGTTGCTTCTTCTACTACATTCTAAATCTATCATATATCATTTAAAAGGGGATTAAAACTTGTTAGTCGAAAAAATTTTAAGACTTAATTCACCCCGCTCTAAAGTTTTTGAGACCACTTGTTCAACAATTATGATTTGCGCTAAGTATGAAAATTTTCACTGAGGGCAATATTTTGTGCCGAGCATAATTCCCTCTTAGGTTGGAATTGCGCTTATCCTGACATGTCAAAAATTATTATTTTTTGAATCCCAAAGGTCAGAATGTGAAGACATCGATTATGAACCTACAATCTATATTTGAAGGCGATCCAACGGTTAACAAATCCGGGATTGCAGTTTTATCGGAACACGTTTAGGTGAAACTTAAAATCTCATAATTTCAACTGAAGTCAATAAAACTTCACATAACTCAACATCCACGTCAAGAAAATCACACATGGTTAATTCACACCATACCTCAACTCATCTAAGTCAATCATATAATCAAATAACACGATAAATAATTTTAAACGTTGATTTATAGTTAGCGAAATTTCAAGGCATTACACGCACATATAAAAATCATGATTCGATAGCATATTAGACACAACTTTTATTATTTGTATTTAATCAAAATAATTATGAGTCCTAATTCGTTTTAAGACATAAATTTCATTTGACTTAACATCCTTCATCAAGTTTTTGTAAGCTTTAGATGGAATGGATGAGTTGGAAAGAAGTTCATCATAAACTATCTTTAAAGTTTATGGGCCATTGACATTTACATCCTCATCATAGTTTGACTCGGATTCTTCTGAAGTTGTGTCAGCCATCAAACCAAAATTTGCTTCTTCTTCTTCTATTTCTTCATCAGACGATGTGTCGTCCAGGTCTTCCCATGTGCTCATGAGAACCATTTTGCCTTTCGACTTGAAGTGATTCTTCTAGTCCTTCGTCCTATCCTAGTATGGATATTCAGACTTGAAGTGTCTAGGCTTCTTACACTCGTAACAAATTATGAAACTCTTCTTTTTGTCCTTTCTATCTCAAGATTGCTTCTTGGATGAGCCCCTCCAGTTTGATCTGCCTCTCTTCCTTCACATCTTTCTTTTATCTTTTTAGATATGAAGGCTAGTTGATCATCTTTGTCTAAGTTGGATTTGCATTAGGGGCATTATTGTGCATTGATCTAGAGGTGGATGCTGAGGATGTTTTGGTCTATTGTGCACACATAGATTTTTCCTTTTTGATTCCCTCATCCTATTTTAGTTCCAATTCATGAACCTTTAATGTTCTAACTAGTTCTTCAATGGACATGGAATCAAGACTCTTTACTACTCTCAGACCTGTGACCTATGGTCTCCACTTTTTGGACAAGCTTTTAAACATTTTGTCAATATTATCATAATTGTCATCAGTTCTACCAAGAGATTGCAATTCATTTAATATGGTTTAGAAGTGTCCAAACATGCTTTGCATGTCTTCTTCATCCTCTATAGTAAAGAGTTCATACTTATTGCTTTTGTGTGCTTTTCTAGAGCCATTATGGAGCCCTAAATACAACCACCAAATATAATGACATCCTACTCTAGAGCCATTCTAGGTTTCTCTTTGAGTCCTAGCTTGCTTTTGTGTGCTTTTCATTGCTTTAATTGTTGAATAATCCTTGAAAATTTGTCTTGTTGAAACTCTATTGGTTTAGCTTTCACTTCATTTTTTTTGTCTTTGGTTATTGCTTGTCTCTTTGTTTCCTTGCTTGTGAGTTGCCATATAGGGAATTGGAAAGGAGGATTGGTGTCATACCTTGAAGAATTTGAGTCAAGAAGCAAAGGGGCAACCACCTTAAGAGCTATTGGACTAAGAAGCACTCCAAATTTAGTGAAACACCAAAGAGAGAATAGCCACCATAATTGAGGAGTTTTTTTTTGTAATTTTTTAATTGGCAATTTGCTTTGCTTTCAAATTTTGTAACAAAAAGGCCTTTCATTGGAAGCAAGTTGGGAGCCTCCAATAGGTCACCCTACTTTCATTTGTGTGTAATAATTTTAGACAATTTTCCCTTAGGATAGTGAGTGTTTTGTTGGGAACCTTAAATGAGGTCATCCAAACACCCTTAGGATCCGCCTAGTTTGCATTTCTTGCACTTTAATTTCTTGCTTACTTTCATAGCCTATTTCCTTTACCCTTCATTGTCAAACCGCTTTGATAGCTTGCCTTCTACCTATTAGTTTTTACTTTATCTTTCACACCTATTTTAGTGTTTATTTTGGCTAGTTTCAACCATAGTTTCTTTAACCTTTTGTTTTCAAACCCCCATCAAGAAAGAACCATAACTTAGGAACCAACATGAGTCTTCATTCTTCATCTAGTGTTAATGGTGAGGGTTCTACTCTTAAGGACCCATTGTATAAGATATTAGACGAGTTGAGATCCCTTAAGTTGTGGAAAGAAAAACAAGAGAGAGAAGAAAAAGGTAAAAAAAGAGTGGAAGAAATAAGTCAAGATGAAAGAGAGAAAATAAGAAAGGAAGAAAGAAGAAAAATAATGAAAGAAATGAAAAGAGAAAAACATGCCTCCTATAGTAGTCATGACTCTTGCAAGAGTTTAAGTGAAGAACTTAGCGACTATTATAGAGGGCGCCATAGTTCACAAACTAAACATCACTCCCAAAGAAGAGAAAAGGATAGAAGGCCTCAAGAGGTTAACATTAGCCTCCCATATTTCCATGGAAAAGATAATGTTGAGGCCTACTTAGATTGGGAAATGAAGGTTGAACAACTCTTTGCTTGCCATCATATTAGTGAAGAGAGAAAATCTCCATTGGCTACCCTTAGCTTTCAAGGGTATGCCCTCTATTGGTGGACTTCCCTTGTTAAGGAGCGAAGGATTCATGGGGATCCTCCAGTAGAGTATTGGAATGATCTTAAGAGTGCCCTTAGGAAGAGGCACATTCCCTCCTACTATGAAAGGGAGCTTATGAACAAGCTCCAAAGGCTTAGACAACGAAATATGAGTGTTGAAGAATATAGACAACAAATGGAACTACTCCTTTTAAGAGTTGGACTTAGGGAGGAGGAAAGAACAAGCATAGCTAGGTTCCTTAGTGGGCTTAATATGGAATTGAGGGACAAGGTTGAACTCCTTCCATATAGGGACCTAGATGAGCTAGTCCAACTTTGTATAAGAGTGGAGCAACAACTTAAAACAAAGCCTTCTTCAAAATCTTATGGCTCTCACACTTATCCAAGGAAGGATCGCTAGGGGCTGCACCTTCAAAACCCAAGGAAGATAAGGGTAAGACCATAGAGAAATACACCACTAAGACTAGTTCCCAAGAAAGGACTAGCAACATTAAATCCTTCAAATGTCTTGGGAGAGGTCACATTGCCTCTCAATGCCCTACAAAGAAAACCATGATCATGAGGGGTCAAGACATTTATAGTAGCAAGAGGAGACTACTTCTTACCCTTCCTATAGTGGAAGTGAAGATGAAGTAAGGGGTGAAGAGTCTAGTGAGGAAGTCTACCCCCATGAAGAAGGTGACCTCTTAATGGTTAGAAGGCTCCTTGGAGGTCAATCTTGTGATCTATCTCACTCCCAAAGAGAGAACATCTTTCATACAAGATGCAAAATTTTAGATAAAACTTGTTCTCTCATTGTGGATAGTGGATCTTGTTGTAATTGTTGTAGCACAAGATTAGTTTCCAAGTTGAACCTCACTATCATTCCCCACCCAAAACCTTATAAACTTCAATGGCTCAATTAGCAAGGGGAAAATATAGTTAACCAACAAGTGAAGGTACCTTTCTTCATTGGGACATATAAGGATGAAGTTAATTGTGATATAGTTCCCATGGAGGCAGGACATATTCTTTTAGGAAGACCATGGCAATTTGATAGGAAGATCATTTACAATGGCCTAACTAATGAAATTACCCTCACCCATCTTGGCACTAAATTTGTGTTGCATCCTCAAACACCTTCACAGGTGGCCAAAGATGAACTAACTATGAAAGATAAGAGGGATGAGGAAGAAAAACTAGAAAAACAAAAGAAAAAGAAGGATAGTAAGGCCTTGTCTTCAAAGGCCAAGGGGAAGGAAAAGGAGGAAAAGGATTCCTCCAAGAAGATTGTTAAGAAGGAAAATCATTTTGCAACAAAAGGTGATATTAAAAGAGCACTCCTTCTTAAAACATCTTTCTACCTTCTCCTATCAAGGGAAACATCCCTTATCACCGCCATACCTCTTGATCCTGAGGTTATTCCTCAAGTAAAGCAGTTGTTGGATAAGGGTTTGGTTCGCCAGAGCTTAAATCCTCGTGCTTTGTTGATGCCTAAAATAGGTATTATTAGGCACCAAATCCCTATGATAGGTGGTATGATGAATGTGTTGAGTGGTGCAACACTCTTTTGTAAAATCACTCATGCACCCAACATCTTCATGATTTGTGTACATAGGGACTCATTAGGTAGGTTTGTTCTTATTTTTTGTTTCAATGCAAACCTAGGTGCTCATGTGGGACACCTTAGGTTTGTCGTAATTTTTTGTAGGAATAATCAACATGAAAATAAAGAAAAAGGTATGTTTTATTCCATTACTTTCCTTAACTTTTTAAATAGTGATCAAGGGCTTCCCATGGACCCTAAGAGAATAAAGGTCATTCCTGAGTGGCTTACTCCACCAAGTATAAGGGAAATTTGGGGCTTCAATATCTTAACAAACTTTTACAAAAGGTTTGTCCCATATTTTTCTATACTTGTAGCACCACTCATTGAGTTGGTGAGGAACTATATTCTCTCATGGGAAGATGGCCAGGAAAGGGGTTTTCAGTCCTTACTGTACGCTAACATACCCAACATCACTAATACATATGTTTTCATTCTTTTTACAGGTGTTGAGGAAAGAATCCATGAGTTTCAAGAACCTCTGGATTTGAGGTCAAATCCTTTTCAAGGGGGAGGGAATAATGCAATCCTACCCCCAAGGGCATTGGATAGAAGACTCCAAGAAGATTGGGCCAAAAATGCAAGAGAAGGCCCTAGGGTTCTCATAAGCCTTAGGGTAGATTTCGGGCCCATGGGCTAAGTATGAGCCCACTTATCTTTGTACATATTAGATTAAGGTTTCATTAATTTTGGGCCTTGTATTTAGGGCTCCATAATGTAGGTAGGGTACCCTAGAAATATAGGATTTTTCAGCCCTAGAATTTTAGGGCACCTAGACTAGTTTTTGTATTAGGGGTAGTTTTGTAATTTCACATGCACTAAGTGAACATTTGATGTATGTGGTTGGAAATAAATTTAATTGAATTGGTAGAAGCCCAATCCAATCAAATTTTAGAGGGGGAGGTGAGCATTTGCTTACTACACCCCATTGCCATATCATATAGTCACACTTTGTGCATGTCCTTCATGCTTTACATGCATCATGACACCTAAGCACACTTGGTGGAGAATCTTGGAATTGATCTTGGATTAGTGGGCTGAACCATAACTAAAATTCACTAATCATAATTAGTGAAATTTTGTCTCCACAGTTTGGCTCCACAAATTCAATTTCAAATTCAAGTAAAATTTGAATTGAAATTCAAATTTCCCTCCAATTTTGTGTGACACTTAGGCTATAAATAGAGGTCATGTGTGTGCATTTTTTAGAACTTTGATCATTTGAAAATTAAACTTCAAAGTTCAGAGCTCTCTTAAAGCACCAAATTTCGTGCTCTTCTCTCCCTCACCCTTCATTCATCTCCTTCTTCCTCTAAGCTTATCCATGGCCTCCTATGGTGGTGAGCTTCTTCTAGACTCATCTTTTCCTTGAAGTGGCGTCTCCAAGCCTTAAGCAACATAAACACTACTCATGATTTCTAGGTTGAAATCGCTGGTGCTGGCAGCTTGAACATACGAACTTGTATAAATTACTGGGAATTGGTCACTACGTTTTTTGAGCTGAAACTTTTACTGAATTTTCTAGACATCTGGACAAAAATTATAAAAAAATAACCAAGCGATTTTGTATTAAAGGAAAAAATAAGAAAAATCTCACAAGTTGGCAGAAAAATCAGTGTCCAGGAAAAAAAAAAGAAAAGTGAAAGGAAAGTGTGCTTGTTGTTTTGGCTCAAAATTTGTTCTATAATTGGTGCCTATTTTATACCAATCCTAGTTCTGAAATTTCAATTGAAAATTATTGTGAAAACAAGTGCCAAAACTAGAGGTTTCTTGAGTCTTTTTTTTTTTAGAGTTTTTCTACTCTACTCTAGAGCCATTCTAGGTTTCTCTTTGAGTCCTAGCTTGCTTTTTGTGCTTTTCATTGCTTTAATTGTTGAATAATCCTTGGAAATTTGTCTTGTTAAAACTCTATTGGTTTAGCTTTCATTTCATTTTTTTTGTCTTTGGTTATTGCTTGTCTCTTTGTTTCCTTGCTTGTGAGTTGCCATATAGGGAATTGGAAAGGAGGATTGGTGCCATATCTTGAAGAATTTGAGTCAAGAAGCAAGGGGCCAACCACCTTAAGAGCTATTGGACTAAGAAGCACTCCAAATTGAGTGAAACACTAAAGAGAGAATAGCCACCACAATTGAGGACTTTTTTCTTTGTAATTTTGTAATTGGCAATTTGCTTTGCTTTCAAATTTTGTAACAAAAAGGCCTTTCATTGGAAGTAAGTTGGGAGCCTCCGCTAGGTCACCCTACTTCCATTTGTGTGTAATAATTTTAGGCAATTTTCCCTTGGGATAGTGAGTGTTTTGTTGGGAACCTTAAATGAGGTCATCCAAACACTCTTAGGATCCGCCTAGTTTGCATTTCTTGCACTTTAATTTCTTGCTTACTTTCATAGCTTATTTCCTTTACCCTCCATTGTCAAACCGCCTAGATAGCTTTCCTTTTACCAATTAGTTTTTACCTTATCTTTCACACCTTTTTTTAGTGTTTATTTTGGCTAGTTTCAACCATAGTTTCTTTTACCTTTTTTTCAAACCCCCAACAAGAAAGAACCATAACTTAGGAACCAACATGAGTCTTCATTCTTCATCTAGTGTTAATGGTGAGGGTTCTACTCCTAAGGACCCCTTGTATAAGATATTAGATGAGTTGAGATCCCTTAAGTTGTGGAAAGAAAAACAAGAGAGAAAAGATAAAGGTAAAAAAAGAGTGGAAGAAATAAGTCAAGATGAAAGAGAGAAAATAAGAGA
The DNA here is from genome assembly GCF_004193775.1 of Glycine soja. Classification (NCBI taxonomy): domain Eukaryota; kingdom Viridiplantae; phylum Streptophyta; class Magnoliopsida; order Fabales; family Fabaceae; genus Glycine; species Glycine soja. Next base: position 24,553,857 of record NC_041007.1, on the reverse strand, counting down.
GGAAGAAAGAAGAAAAATAATGAATGAAATGAAAAGAGAAAAACATGTCTCCTATAGTAGTCATAACTCTTGCAAGAGCCTAAGTGAAGAACTTCGTGACTATTATGAAGGAAGGCATAGGTCACATCTTAGACCTCACTCCCATAGGAGAGAAAATGAAAGAAAGCCTCAAGAGGTTAACATTAAACTCTCATACTTCCATGGGAAGGACAATGTAGAGGCTAATTTAGATTGGGAAATAAGGGTAGAGCAACAATTTAAAAGGAAGTCTACTTCAAAATCTTATGGCTCTCACTCTTATCAAAAGAAAGACCAAGGTCAAGGAATCTTAGGGGTGAGACCTTCTAAGCCCAAAGATGATAAGGGGAAGACAATAGAAAAGAAACCCCTTAAGGCTAGTATGCAAGAGAAGACTAGCTCCATGAAGTGCTTTAAATGTCTTGGAAGAGGACACATTACTTCTCAATGCCCCACCAAGAAAACCATGATTATGAGGGGCCAAGACCTTTATAGTAGCCAAGATGAGGCTACTACTTCACCTTCCTCTAGTAAAAGTGAAGAAGCAAAAGGGTAAGAATCTAGTGAAGAGATCTACCCCCAAGAAGAAGGACAACCTTTAATGGTTAAGGAGGAGTGTAAGGAGGTAAGTGTCTCCTCCAAAAGGTTAGCTAAGAAGGAAAGACATTTTGAAATAAAGACAAATATTAAAGAAATTTCCCTTCTTAGACAACCTCCACATTTTCTCCTTTGTAAAAAGACACTTGTTAGCATTGCTACATCTCTTAGGCTTGAGTTTAATCCTCAAGTAAAGGATTTGTTGGATGAGGGTTTGGTTCGCAAGAGATTAAATCCTTGTGCTTTGTTGGTGCCCAAAATAGGTATTATTAGGCACCAAATCCCTAAAATATGTGGTGTGATGAATGTTTTGGATGGTGCAACACTCTTTTGTAAAATCACTTGTGCACCCAATATCTTCAGGATTTGTGTACATAGGGACTCATTAGGTAGGTTTGTTCTTATTTTTAGTTTCAATACAAACTTATGCACTCATATGGGACACCTTAGGTTTGTCATACTTTTTGGTAGGAATAATCAACATGAAAATACAGAAAAAGGTATGTTCTATTGCTTTACTTTTCTTAATTTTTTAAATTGTGATCAAGGGGTTCCCATGAACCCTAAGAGAATAAAGGTCATTCCTGAGTGGCCCGCTCCACCAAGTGTAAGAAAAATTTGGGGCTTCCAAGACTTAACAAACTTTTACAAAAGGTTTGCCCCATATTTTTCTATACTTGTAGCACCACTCATTGAGTTGGTGAGGAACCATGTTCCTTCATGGGAAGATGCCCAGGAAATGAGTTTCCAGACCTTACCTTACTTCAACATACTAAACACCACTAATACATATGTTTTTGTTCTTTTTACAGGTGTTGAGGAAAAAAGCCCAGAGTTTCAAGAACCTCAGGATTTGAGGTCAAATCCTTTTCAAGGGGGAGGGAATGATGCAATCCTACCACGCAAGGGCATTGGATAGAAAACTCCAAGTAGATTGGGCCAGAGATGCAAGAGAAGGCCCTAGGGTTCTTATGAGCCTTAGGGTAGATTTCGGGCCCATGGGCTAAGTACGAGCCCACTTATCTTTGAAATTTTAGATTAAGGTTTCATTATTTTTGGGCCTTGTATTTAGGGCTCCATAATGTAGGTAGGGTACCCTAGAAATATAGGATTTTTCATCCCTTGTATTTTAGGGCACCTAGACTAGTTTTTGTATTAGGGGTAGTTTTGTAATTTCACATGCACTAAGTGGATATTTGATGTGTGTGGTTGGAAATAAATTTAATTGAATGGGTAGAAGCCCAATCCAATTAAATTTTAGAGGGGGAGGTGAGCATTTGCTTACTACACCCCATTGCCACATCATATAGTCACACTTTGTGCATGTCCTTCATGATTTTCATGCCTCATGACACCTAAGCACACTTAGTGGAGAATCTTGGAATTGATCTTGGATTAGTGGGCTGAACCATAACTAAAATTCACTAATCATAATTAGTGAAATTTTGGCTCCAAAGTTTGGCTCCACAAATTCAATTTCAAATTCAAGTGAAATTTGAATTTCCCTCCAATTTTGTGTGACACTTAGGCTATAAATAGAGGTCATGTGTGTGCATTTTTTTCAACTTTGATCATTTGAATATTAAACTTCAAAGTTCAGAGCTCTCTTAGAGCACAAAATTTCGTGCTCTTCTCTCCCTCTCCCTTCATTCATCTCCTTCTTCCTCCAAGCTCTTATCCATGGCCTCCTATGGTGGTGAGCTTCTTCTAGACTCATCTTCTCCTTGAAGTGGCGTCTCCTCTCTCTCTTCCTTCTCCATTCCGCTGCCATTTATCTTCCAAGAAGCAAAGGAATCCATTGATGAAGAATATCCTAGGCCTACAAGCTCCAATGGAGCTTACATCATTGATTAATTGTCTCTGTGCTTAATTTACGTTCATGCTTAATGATCAGTTTCGTTCATGCTTAATGGACATGTGAGAGGGATTAATTGGTGTATGTGTTGCTTAATCACATAATGACAGCCTTAGGTTAATTTTCGCTTAGTAGATTAATTTCGGTTTGGATTAAGTGGGTGAACTGATTAGGGATAAATTCTCGTAACCTAGGATAAGAGACTTGCTTTTGAATCAAAGGGAAAAAACAGGTTTTAGTTCTATTATTTCTTTAATTCAAATTTCTTGTTGTTTAAATTACAAAAACAAACATCCCCCCAATTCGTTACTGTTTTATTACCATCTGTTATGAACGTTTGGTTGATCATTGTTCATTGGGAGACGACCTAGGATCACTTCCTAGATACTGCATTTTTAATGTTTATTTGATTCGGGTACGGCCTCGATCACCAGGCGAGCTAATGCTTACTCCTGAAGTAATTGGCTCGCCCAGGCGAGTTGGTTCCTTCACCCTAGAGTAATTTGGGGGCCCAGGCGAGCCAGAGGCTAGCCTAGGCAAGCTAGGGTCTAGGAAACTCAATGAAAAGACCCTTTTGCCCCTCTTTTTTGGTATTTTTCGCATTCCTGATTGAAACATTGAATGGTTCCTTGCTTTGCACTGTAACTGGCATTCAACACCGTAAGTTGACTAGCAAGGATCAAAAGATCAACGAACGATGGTCCCCGGACGAAATTAGGGTATGACAGTTGCCCCTCTTTACTTACCTTTTATTGGAAATAAAGGGGAAGTAAAGATAAGGACATTGAAGTTTTATGAAACATAAAACGGAGGACATTGAAGTGAAACTGAAAATACATGAGGACATTGAAGTTTTATGAAACGTAAAATGGAGGACATTGAAGTCCTGTAGAGCAGAAGACATTTGAAGTTCCTTTTTTATTTCTTTTTATATTATATATATTTTTAATTTTTTTATTATTTTTTTCAAAGCATAGAAACAGAGGATGTTGAGTCCTAAGAAGCACAAAGACAAGGACATTGAGTCCTATAAAAGATAGAAGACGTTGAAGTCTTATAAAGTATAAAAGACAAAAGACATTGAAGTCTTGTAAATGTAAAAGACAAAAGACATTGAAGTCTTGTAAATGTAAAAGACAAAAGACATTGAAGTCTTCGAAATGTAAATGAAGACATTGTAGTCTTTGAAAGTGTAAATGACTAAAGATATTGAAGTCTTTGAAATGTAAATGATAGAGGACTTTGAGTCCTATGAAAGCATAAAGATAGAGGACTTTGAGTCCCATGAAAGATAAAGGCGAAGACTTTGAGTCCTATGAAAGATAAAAGTGAGGACTTTGAGTCCTATGAAAGATAAAGGCGAGGACTTTGAGTCCTGCGAAAGATAAAGGCAAGGACTTTGAGTCCTGTGAAAGATAAAAGCGAGGACTTTGAGTCCTGTGAAATATAAAAGAGAGGACTTTGAGTCCTGTGAAAGATAAAAGCAAGGACTTTGAGTCCTAAAAGATAAAAGCAAGGACTTTGAGTCCCATGAAAGATAAAAGTGAGGACTTTGAGTCCTATGAAAGATAAAAGCAAGAACTGAGTCCTATGAAAGATAAAGGAAAGGATGTTAAGTCCTACGAAACAAGCCAATAAGTACTAGTACCAAAGGGCTTAACCTTATGAGAAAGCAAGAGGTTGACTCTTTGAGAGGGCCTCTCATCCTAAACTCAAAAGATAGGACATTAGATTTGGGAATTGGGTATATCAAAAGAAATCTATGCACTTATAACCTAACATGATTTTTGGGATGCAGATGCGTGCAACTTTCATCTTGAAATGCAATAAAATGTAAAAGGTTTTGAATCATGAAAATTGTGTAATGCTCATGACATTCTTTCCTATTTTTGTGATTTTGATTTTGATTTGATTTTCTTGCTTTTTTTTCTTTTTGTGGAAAACACGGATTGACTGTTTCTTTCTGAAAGACGTGATAACTCATGAGACCTCATCCTATCTTTTTGCAAATCTCTTTGGGGACTCCCTCAGAGTGTATGTTTTGTTTAATTTAGTCACTTGACAATTTTGGAGTGACGACAATGGAGCCATTAGACATTTAATCAATCAACCGAAATATTGATCATAGGGTTTGTCCCTTTCTTTTTTTGTTTAAAACCTTCTATTATTCTACACAACAAGGAAACATAAGGCTTTGGGATCGATCATGCGCCCCATTAAAGGATGGCAATGGATTGCCACACTTTGGTATGTGACCAAGTGAAACTTTCCTGATTTAAGGTCATAGAGTGATGTCAAGGGTCTATCGATCCCGCTGAAACTTGATGACATGGGCTGCATGAGTGACTAACATCAAATGTACCCTACTATTACAATTGTCTTTGGGAATTTTCCACGAGCTCCTGGTCGAATGAGTTTTCTTCTCAAATGTACAAGGGTGAAACCTCGAGGATTCTCTGATATATATATATATATATATATATATATATATATATATATATATATATTCAACAATCACAAGCGTGTGCGGGTTCAATTCTAGAATCCCAACTTAAAAGCAAAATTAGTCATTCCTTGATCCACATGGGCTTTATTGGGCTTGTAATGTGGTCAGGGGTAAGAGGGCTATGATAGAAAGGATCAGAGAGGCTCAAAGAGTGTTTAAGGGTTATATTGAGTAAGAACCATGAGAGTCTAGCTTGTACTTTTGTTCCTTTCAACTCTTGGGTCGAGCTCTACTCCTTTTGTCTTACACTTTAATCCTTATTGCACTTTTGTACCTTCCTTGTAAAATCTGGAGATCTTTTGTCTCTCTTTTTCTTCACTCACCTTTGGCGGATTTTTTTTTTCTTCTTTCATTGTTGCCCAACTTCATGCATGTGTTGTTTGCATTGCTCTTCCCACCAGTTTAGCAGTGGTTCCTACTCAGGTTTTCTATTTTGTTTTTGTTGTTTTTTGTGTTGCTTTTAGAAAATAAATATGTTTTGGCTCAGAGGGGGTAGCAAGGGATAAATTAGTGTTTGGGATGTTGAAACACGACCATGTGTCATTTCAAATCTTGACTTAGATACTTTTGTAGTTTGGATTTTGGGACAAAACCTTCGATAAACATGCTCCTTATCCTTTCTTTTTATTTTTTGTTACCCTAATTTTTGCCTAGGCCGCCCTTTCGGGTTTTCAACCCACCGGGTGAGAACTTCTGATCTGCCCCTAGGTTTGCTTGAGGCTCATGCATGGTGCCTCTCATTGCCCCAAGGTAGGGCTCTGAGGTATCTATTGTTGTCTTTTGTCATGACCTTGTAGCAAAGAAAAATGAAAGAAATTGTGCAAGTTCTCAAAAATGAATTTTCAAGGATGAGAAATATTTAAAGGATTTTCAATTGATAGATTAAGTTAAATGACTCATGTTCTTGATAACTCATTTTTCTCTCAAAAAGACAACTTTTAAGAACAATAAAATGAGGTCACATGAACGTTTGTACTTCTTATTTTTTATTTGAAACACAGTCAATCAAACATTTTTTTTTAACTTTTTACTTTACTCGTCGTTTACGGCACCCTCACCAAACATGGAGAACGAGCAATTTCTGATTGAACAGACTTGGAGATCAACTCAGGAGCGTAGGTCACTTGAGCAAACAAACCAATGGCTTACATTCACATTCCAGTGAAAGTTAAATAAGCAAAGATGTAATTGTGAGAGAATGAGAGACAAGGACATCAAATTTATTCATATTATTAGCATTGTGACTGTTGTTTATAGTAATGGCATAAAACCAAAAATCCTAATGAGTCATCGAAGAAATCTAACAACAACCTTCAAATTGCCCCAAGCATCATACATAGTATTGCTTGACGACATCAGAACTCACGAGCGATTTCCATCCTCGAATCTCAGCCAGCATGCACCAATCCAACTTTGCACCTTATGTTTCAGGGTCATACAATGCTCAATGGAATGCCCCAAAACTCCACCATGATAAGCACATGTCACATTGGGGTTGTATCCTCTGGGAAACCGAGGTTGAGAAATCTTTGTTGGGCTTATGACTGCCATTGCATTATCGATTAGATAGGGGAGTAAGTCAGCATATGGCATTGGAATTGGGTGAATTCTACAGGCTTCTTTTCTGGAAATTTCCTTCCCTGGTTGGTGTTTTGATTGGTATTAGGGGTGGTGTTTGGTCTTGGATGTGCATTGGGTGGATTTTATGGCTGATTTGGGGTGGTCTTTGTGGGTGATTGGGTGTTCTTGGCTGGTAGGGTAGGGGGTAATGAGAAGGACTGATATTGGTCGAGTATTGATATTGTTTGGCTAATGGGAAATTTGACCATGTAGGAACGGCAGCCACAACATGGTTTCTCCCTCCTTCTTATTCCTTCCATTTGCCCCAGGCCTTCTATCACCAGAATTCATAGAAGCAGCGTAATCAAATTTACCTCTTTTTAGGCCAACTTTGATCCTCTCACCTGTAAACACTAAATCGAAAAATCTTGAAGGCATGTAGTCCACCATCTTCTCATAGTAGAACACCGGTAACGTGTCTACAATCATTGTTATCAGCTCCCTCTCCTTCATTGGGGTCGCTACTTGAGCTGCCAAATCCCTCCACCTTTAGGCGTATTCTTTCAAAGATTCATGCTCCTTCTTACACATGTTATGTAGCTGCATTCTATCTAGATCCATATCAGAATAGTACTAATACTGCCTAATGAAGGCAACTATTAGGTCCTTCCAAGAATGGACTCGGGAAGGTTCCAAATTAGTATATCAGGTGATGGCTGCCCTAGTAAGACTTTCCTGGAAGAAATGCATCAACAATTTTTCATTTTTCAAGTATGCCCCCATTTTCCTGTTGTACATTTTCAGGTGATTCTTGGGGCAAGTAGTCCCCTTGTATTTATCGAAATCCGACACCTTGAACTTTGGAGGGATAATGACGTCGGGCACTAGGCACAATTCTGCAATGTCAGCAAAGGCATAATCTCTGCCTCCTTCAATAGCCCTCAGCCTCTCCTTTATATGATCAAATCTCTCCCTTTCCCCCATAGCAGGAAGGACTCTTCTCACCACAATGCAAGAGTTGTAGTTGCGATTGTGGGTGATACTAAAGGCCTCCCAAAGGGTTTGGTAGGGGTACGCTGCAAAACGCCTGCCCTTCAACGGCATATCCGAGGTGAGGCTCGAAGTCAGCTAGATTGTGGTCTCGGGGTGCTTCATGTGTCTCCCCCATGGGTTGAGAGACTTGTGCATGATCAAATTGGGGTTGTTGGCTCTCAATGGGTATGGGTGTAGAGTTATCGACATTCTCATCGGGAGCGTGTACAACATTGGGTGGTATATAGTTGGGAAGGAGGCCATATGGTGGGAAGGAATGCTTGTTCTGAACCTGCACAAAATAGGAGTCGCCCATACTTCCCAATGCTTCGCCTCCCTGACCTACCATATCTGAGACTGGACGATTTACTTGATTGATGCCAGATGGGTGAGTTGGGTCCACCTCAGTGGCGGTACTTGCGGCAATGACTATAGTTGTGTTAACCTCCATCATTTTCCTTATACTCATCATGGCTTCCATCATTGTGGTCATTTGCTCTTTCATGGCCTCCATGTCGACCTTCATCTGCTCTTGCACCTCCTCTATTTCACTCATCACTCTAGCTTTGGCACGTGTTCGGTAAGGGCACCGTAAAGCACGTTTTTTTCCTTTTGATTACAATGATTACAGTTCTGATTCCAAGGAAAGAATGCGATGAGCAATGCAACCAATGTGAAAGAGAAATAAGCATGGGTGTATGTGAATGATACATTGTTGAAGTATTGCAAACTTTTACATAGGACATTTAGTAAAACATAGGGTCGAATCAATTCAGATTTTCATTAAAACAACATTGTTCATTACATCTTGTCAGAGTCAAAGTGCAACTGGAAATAAAACATAGACATCAACAGTCCCTAATTTTGTAAATTATTTAGCTCAATCATGTGTTGGCAATAGCCAAAGAAGCTATGTAAACTTAATCCATCTTTTGCCCCAACTTTTGCAAGCTGGTTACTTCCATACTTGACCTTGACTTGATGAAAACCTTTTTCTTAAAAGCATGTGCTTGGTTTGACCCCTTAATCCAAGGAATAGAAATTTTGATTGTCAATACTTCAACAACATATCATAGAGATGAATGACTAGGGCATACTTATGCTATGCATGACAAATGTAATAATGAGATCGACAAAAGACGCCTGAGGAAACATCATTTCCTGGTTAACAATGCATTAGGTACCATGTTCACATGATTTTCAATCATTTTTTAAGAGAAATAAGTGTATAATCCCAACATGGTTTGTTTATAGCTGTCATCATGGTACCCAACACATGTGATTAAGAATGTGGGGTAAACTTTCATTCTTCATTGTGACTTTCTTTTTGTTCTTTTTTTGTTTTTGTTTTTTTTGGCAGAGTGAACATAACATGCAAACAATGAAAATAGAATGTATGCAGTTGGCAGAACAAAAGCATGCTAAATGAATATGTATGATAATGCAATGACTTATGCAAATGCAATGCATGAATATGATAAATGAAAAATGCAGGAATGATATGTCCATTACGATGCCATGAAGAGATGCATGATGCGATCAAGGAACAAGCCAAAGTGAGTTTGCTATGTGCCCCTAATTTAGGAACCTAATGGAAAGGATCCAAAAGTCCCCTTCTAGTGACAACTCCCAAGGGTGGTTTCATGTAACTTTACTGGCTTCTAGAGATATCATCCTCTTAGGTAATACATTGTGGCAATAGGGACTATCAGCGAAAATGCATCACCAAAAGAGGAAAACTCTAGATGAGGCTGTGAATGTATGAATACATGATTTTGATGATGCCAAGAAGAATCAAACAAGTTTGCTTCAAAGGATAAGCATTGCTTCAAGATTAATACAAGGTTGCTTCAACAAACAAAGCCTTGCTTCAAGATTAACTCAAGATCAAGCCTTGCCTCAAAACAAAGTGTTTCCTAGACATCCAAGGTGTTAGTTGATGAATACGACTAACTTTGTGTATAAAACCTGTGTAAATTGTATCAAACTTCCCTAGTTTATGGTTATTTTGTAGTGTTATAAGTATTTTATGTTAAGTATAGGTAATAAATACTTAGTACTTCCATTTTCTGTGTTTAATAATCATTTTCTCTCACTTTCAAGTTAATTAGGCAAGCTTTGAAAAGTGTTGTTTTTCACCTTCTCGCTAAGCCAATCCGCTGGCTTAGCGAGCGTTCGCTAAGTGCAACACTCATTGGCTAAGCGCAAGGAAGAATCTGGAAGAAGATGAGCTGTATAGGTTCGTTGATCACACCGCTTCATCTCACTAAGCGCACTGCTTCAGTCCATCCGCTGAGCGAGAAAGGCACGCGCTAAGCCGAAATTCACTAATGTGCGCTAAGCGGTCCAGAATTGCACTAAGCGCACGAGCACGAACAAGGCCACCTACTTAAGCCTGAAATCAGATTTTGTGAAGGGAGTTTGGGCTGAGAGCTAAAGCTTTGCATGTCTAGTGATCGATTACCAACAACGAAACTCTTGAAATTCAATTTGAAAAGTCATAACCCTTCAAAATATAACTGTGTAATTGATTACCAGTGAAGAATTTTAGAAAAAATCTTTTTGAAAAGACACATCTCTTCAAACCATTTTGAAAAGGCACGAAGGGCCTATATATGTGTGTCTCTAACTTTGAAAAGTATGAGAGAGATATTCACCAGCGGAGTCGCCATCTGTCACAACCTACCCTATGACGGGAGTGCGAGCAAAAAGCCAAAGGAGTGTCTTCCAAAAAGGAAAACGCGTGGGAGTCTCCACCAATGTTTATTTGAGGAAAACGTTAAAAAACCAAAAAGAGGTATGAGAATTTTGAAAAGAAGGGTTTAGGAGTTGTTTACGCATAAGGAAGGTATTAGCACCCCAAGCGCCCATCATAAGGGATGACAGCCTTTAATCGAGTGTGCAAAACATGACTTCAAAATTATGTATTTTCCCTTTTTTATATTTTATTTTTTTGGGGTCGATAAGGGTGTTGCCCTTGCTCCTACATATCCTCAGGTGTGATGAGGAATTTAGACCCACGTAGTTCTTTAAGTCTGAATGTTTGTGTGTTAAATTGATTTTTATGTTTTTGAAAGATTCATTTTAATTGTGAACAAAAAGTCCTTTAAGGTGTTGGACCTTGAAATGATGTTTTAAATTTTGAAGAGTAGAGAGAATCATTAAGACGTTGGACCTTGAAACGATCTTTTAAATTTGAAAAGCAGAGAGATTTGTTAAGGCATTGGACCTTGAAACGATCTTTTTAAATTTTAAAAACAGAGAGAATCGTTAAGGCGTTGGACCTTGAAATGATCTCAAGTGATATTTGATAAAAAGAAATTAGTTATGAGTTTGTTTTATCTGAGTTTTGTTTATTAACTTTTAAATCTCTTTAAAGACAAACTTTACGATACTAGTGATCGGTTAAGATTGAACTTTACAAAGAAAAATGAGATCGTTGATGATAGATGGAGAAGATGGATGTGCACATAATAACAAGGGGGCCCCCTAACGGTACATAGATCACATTCAAATCTTAAAAGATAAAACTAACCGACGGTCGCACAAAGAACACCGAACAAGAAACGAAGTAGGGATTGATCACAATCACAATTTGGTAGCGCTCCAGCTTCATTTCTTCTTCTTCTCTCCTAATTCTCTCAATTTCCTTCACTACTGAATGCTGGAACCCCCTCTCAGCCTCCTTAGCATGCCTATTTATAGGAAAATAGGCACTTGGGGCAATGGCAGCTCGCCCAGGCGAGCTGATGCTTACTCCTGAAGTAACTGGCTTGCCTAGGCGAGCTAGTTCCTTAACCCTGAAGTAATTTGGGGGCCCAGACGAGCCATAGGCTAGCCTGGGCGAGCTAGGGTCCAGGAAACTCAATGAAAAGACCCTTTTGCCCTTATTTTTTGGTATTTTTCGCTTTCCTAATCGAAACAGTGAATGGTTCCTTTCTTTGCACTATAACTGGCATTCAACATCGTAAGTCGACTAGCAAGGATCAAAAGATCATTGAACGATAGTCCTCGAACAAAATTAGGGTATGACAACCTCCAAGGAGCCTTCTAACCATTAGGAGGTCACCTTCTTCATGAGGGTAGACTTTCTCACTAGACTTTTCACCCCTTACTTCATCTTCACTTCCACTTGAGGAAGGGGAAGAAGTAGTCTCCTCTTGACTACTATAAATGTCTTGACCCTTCATAATCATGGTTTTACTTGTAGGACATTGAGAGACAATGTGACCTCTCCCGAGATATTTGAAGCATTTAATGTTGCTAGTCCTTGCTTGAGAACTAGTCTTAGGGGTGGATTTCTCTATGGCCTTACCCTTATCTTTCCTGGGTTTTGAAGGTGTAGCCCCCAAAATTCCTTGGGCTAGGTCCTTCCTTGGATAAGAGTGAAAGCCATAAGATTTTGAAGAAGGCTTTCTTTTAAGTTGTAGCTCCACTCTTATACAAAGTTAGACTAGCTCATCTAGGTCCCTATATGGAAGGAGTTCAATCTTGTCCCTCACTTCCATATTAAGCCCACTAAGGAACCTAACTATGCTTGTTCTTTCCTCCTCCCTAAGTCCAGCTCTTAAAAGGAGTAGTTCCATTTGTTGTCTATATTCTTCAACACTCATACTCCCTTGTCTAAGCCTTTGGAGCTTATCCATAGGCTCCCTTCCATAGTAGAAGGGAATGTGCCTCTTCCTAAGGGCACCAATGCAATCCTACCCCCTAAGGGTATTGGATAGAATACTCCAAGAAGATTGGGCTAGAGCTGCTAAAGAAGGCCCTAGGATTCTCATGAGCCTCAGGGTATATTTCTGAGCCCATGGGCCAAGGTTGGGTCCACTCTTCTTTGTAAATATTAGAATAGGTTTTTCCTTCTTTTTGGCCTTGTATTTTGGCCATTCTAGTAGTATAGGGTTTTAGCCATTTATTTCAGGGCATTTTGAGTAGTCTTTGTAGTAGAAACTTTTTTGTATTTTCATGTATTTTAGCATGAGGTGAGCTTAGCTATTAGAGGGGGTGTGTGTAGCTAAGCTCTATCTTCTCATCTCAAGGAGGTGAGCATAGCTATTAGAGGGGTGTGTGTAGCTCAGCTCTAGCTTCTCAAGATAGCTTCTCAAGGAGGTGAACTTAGTTATTAGAGGGGTGTGTGTAGCTAAACTCTAGCTTCTCAAGGAAACTTCTCAAAGAAACTTCTCAAGGAAGTTTCTCAAGGAAGCTACCTAGGCTATAAAAAGAAGTATGTGTAACACTTGTAACTTTGATGAATAAGAATCTTGTGAGACACACTTCAAAGTTCAACTTCTCTCCCTCTTTTTCTCCTTCAATTTAGTGCCCCCCCCCCCCCCCTCTCACATTTTCTTCCTCCATTGAAGCTTTCTCTCTAAGCTTCTTATCCAAGACACTCTCATGGTGGTGAAGCTCCTCCTTCCATGGCTTATTTCCTAGTGGATGACGCCTCCTCTCAACTCTTCTCCTTTATCTTCCGCTGCAACTCCATGGTTGAAAATCACCATTGCAGGATCTCAATGAAGCTCAAAGATCCAGCTTCCATAGAAGCTTCTCAAGTAAACTTCCATCAAGTGGTATCAGAGCACAAGAGCTTCAAGTAGGTGCTCCTTAAACCTCCATTAATCTTCAACTTTACCTTCTCCTCCATTGTTGTTTCTTCATTTTTCTCCATGTATCTCCTCACATGTTTTGTGTTGAATGTTGTTAACATGATTTTTTAGAATTTCCACTGATTAAACTTGCTATAGAAGCTAGATTTGATTTTCTATGGTTCAAATTTCTTGTTCTTGTTCTTGTTCTTGAACCATGAGTTGTGTTGAGTCTAAGTTCCTTTGAGTTTTGGTGATTGAATTGCTGGCTGAAATTTTGATCCTAAGTGAATATTGAACTCCTAAAAATGTGGTAAACAAGACTAGTGAGTTCAACATACATAGGAAGGTTGAAAGTAAGCCTAAGGCAATCAATATACCATGCTTAAAAAATTTGAAGTCTGAAATCTGTAGAAGCAAGCTTCATGATGATGAATCAAGTTGATTCAAGTAGTTTTGATGATGACAAAGATGATGACAAAAAGCCCAAAGAATGATTTCAAGATTGAGTCAACAAGTTCAAGATCAAGATTAATTTCAAGTTTCATGAAAAGAAATCAAGAAGATTCAAGATTCAAGAGAAGTTTGATTTCAAGATTCAAGAGAAGATGAATTCAAGATTCAAGAGAAGAAATAAAGAAGACTTCACAAGGGAAGTATTGAAAATATTTTTCAAAAAACAAATATAGCACAATTTTGTTTTTCAAAAGAGTTTTTCTCAAAATTTTCTAAGTTACCAGAGTTTTTACTCTCTAGTAATCGATTACCAATTACCTGTAATCGATTACCAGTGGCAAAGTTTGATTTTAAAAGCTTTTAACTGAATTTGCAATGTTCCAATTGATTTTTAAATGGTGTAATCGATTACAATATATTGGTAATCGATTACCAGTGTATCTGAATGTTGAAATTCAAATTCAATTGTGAAGAGTCATATCTTTTCATAAAATGCTTTGTGTAATCGATTACATGGTTTTGGCAATCGATTACCGATGACAAGTTTTGAATAAAAAGTCAAGAGATATAACTCTTCCAATGGTTTTCAGATTTTTCTCAAGGTTATAACTCTTCCAATGGTTTTCTTGACCAGACATGAAGAGTCTATAAAAGCAAAACCTTGAATTGCATTTCAATAACTTTTGATATATACTTTTGAACATCTTCTTGAACTTCTTCTTCTTCTTCCTTTGCCAAAAGCTTTCTAAGTTTTCTGGTTTCCAAACCTTGTTCTTTCACAAAAAACAAAAGTGTGTTATTCATCTTTTTCATTCTCTTCTCCCTTTGCCAAAAAGAATTCGATAAGGACTAACCGCCTGAATTCTTTTGTGTCTCCCTTCTCCCTTTTAAAAGAATTCAAAATGACACAGTCTGAGAATTCTTTTGCTTCTTCCCTTTCCCTTAAACAAAAGATTTCAAAGGACTAACCGCCTGAGATATCTTTTGTTTCCCCTTCACAAAGTTTCAAAGGACTAACCGCCTGAGAACTTTATCTTAACACATTGGAGGGTACATCCTTTGTGGTACAAGTAGAGGGTACATCTACTTGGGTTATTGTAACTGAGAACAAGAGAGGGTACATCTCTTGTGGATCAGTACAAGTGGAGGGTACATCCACTTGGTTGTTCAAAGAGAACAAGGGAGGGTACATCCCTTGTGGATCTTTGCTTGTAAAGGCTTTTACAAGGTTGAAAAGAAATCTCAAGGACCGCAGGTCGCTTGGGGACTGGATGTAGGCACGGGTTGTTGCCGAACCAGTATAAATTCTTGTGTTTGTCTTCTTCTTCCCTACACTCTTTAATTTCCGCTGTGCACTTTAATTATTGCTTTTACTTTTGGTTAAGTTTCTTTTTCTATTCTTTATTTTCTTAACTTTGTAGTAAAAGCCTAATTAAATCTAGTAACATTAAGAAGGATAAATTTTTAATTAGTCAAGGCACATTAATAATTAATTCAACCCCCCCTTCTTAATTATTCCGAGGTCACTTGATCCAACAAAATTGTTGGTGCTAGCAGCTTAAACATATGAACTTGTAAAAATTACTGGGAATTGGTCACTGCAAATTTTGAGCTGAAATTTTTACTGCATTTTCTAGACATTGGTAAACAAATTATAGAAAAAGAACCAAGTGAGTCATCATTCATCTAGGGTTAATGGTGAGGGTACTAGTCATAAGGACCCTTTATCTAGAATCTTAGATGAGTTGAGTTCCCTTAAGTTATGGAAAGAAAAACTAGACAGAAAAGAAAAAGGAAAAAAGAGGGTAGAAATAAATCAAGATGAAAGGGAACAAATAAGGGAAGAAGAAATAAGGAAAATACTAAAAGAGTTAAGGAAAAAAAATATGCCTCCTATATAGTAGTCATGACTCTTGCAAGAGCCTAAGTGAAGAATTTCGTGACTATTATGAAGGAAGGCATAGGTCATATCCTAGACCTCACTCCCATAGGAGAGAAAAGGAAAGAAAGCCTCAAGAAGCCAACACTAACCTCCCATACTTCCATGGAAAGGACAATGTAGAGGCTAACTTAGATTGGGAAATTAAGTTTGGGCAACTCTTTGCTTGCCATCATACAAGTGAAGAAAGAAAGGTTCCTTTGGCTACCCTTATCTTCCAAGGGTATGCTCTCTATTGGTGGACTTCCCTTATTAGGGAAAGAAGGATTCATGGGGATCCTCTAGTAGAGTATTGGAATGACTTGAAAAGTGCCCTTAGGAAGAGGCACATCTCCTCCAACTATAAAAGAGAGCTTATGGACAAGCCCCAAAGGCTTAGACAAGGGAGTATGAGTATTGAAGAGTATAGGCAACAAATGGAACTACTCCTTTTGAGAGTTGGGCTTAGGGAGGAGGAAAGAACAAGTATTGCTAGGTTCCTTAGTGGAAATAATATGGAAGTGAGGGACAAGGTTGAGCTCCTTCCATATAGGGACCTAGATGACCTAGTCCAACTTTGCATAAGGGTAGAGTACCAACTTAAAATGAAGCCTACTTCAAAATCTTATGGCTCTCACTCTTATCCAAAGAAAGACCAAGGTCAAGGCATCTTAGGGGCTACACCTTCTAAGCCCAAAGATGATCAGAGGGATGAGGAAGAAAAGCTAGAAAAACAAAAGAATAAGAAGAATAGTAAGGTCTTGTCTTCAAAGGCCAAGGGGAAGGAAAAAGAGGAAAAGGATTCCTCCAAGAAGATAGTTAAGAAGAAAAATCATTTTGCAACAAAAGGTGATATCCAAAGAGCAATCCTTCTTAAACAATCCTTCTACCGTCTTCTATCAAGGGAAACCTCCCTTGGCACTATCATACCTCTTGAGCTTGAGGTTATTCCTCAAGTAAAGGAGTTGTTGGATGAGGGTTTGGTTCGTAAGAGCTTAAATCCTTGTGCTTTGTTGGTGCCCAAAATAGGTATTATGAGGCACCAAATCCCTATGATAGGTGGTATGATGAATGTGTTGAGTAGTGCAACCCTCTTTTTTAAAATCACTCATGTACCAAACATCTTCATGATTCGTGTACATAGGGACTCATTAGGTAGGTTTGTTCTTATTTTTTATTTCAATACAAACCTAGATGCTCATATAAGACACCTTAGGGTTGTCATACTTTTTTTGTAGGAATAACCAACATGAAAATACAGAAAATGTATGTTTTATTATATTACTTTTCTTAATTTTGTAAATAATGATCAAGGGGTTCCCACGGACCCTAAGAGAATAAAGGTTATTCCTGAATGGCCCACTCCACAAAGTATAAGGGAAATTTGGGGATTCCATGACTTAACAAACTTTTACAAAAGGTTTGTCCCATATTTTTTTATACTTGTAGCACCACTCATTGAGTTGGTGAGGAACCATGTTCCCTCATGGGAAGATGCCTAGGAAAGGGGTTTTCAGACCTTATCTTACTCTAACATACCTAACACTACTAATATATATGTTTTTATTCTTTTTATAGGTGTCGAGGGAAGAAGCTCAGAGTATCTAGAACCTCTAGATTTGAGGTCAAATCCTTTTCAAGGGGGAGGGGGTGATGCAATCCTATCCCCCAAGGGTATTGGATAGAAGACTCCAGAGGATTGAGCTAGAGTTGCTAAAGAAGGCCCTAAGATTCTCATGAACCTCAGGGTAGATTTCTGAGCCCATGGGCCAAGGTTGGGTCCACTCTTATTTGTAAATATTAGAATAGGTTTTCCTTCTTTTGGGCTTTGTATTTTGGTCATTCTAGTAGTATAGGGTTTTAGCCTTGTATTTCAGGGCATTTTGAGTAGTCTTTGTAGTAGGGACTTTCTTTTGTATTTTCGTGTATTTTGACATGGGTGTGAGCTTAGCTATTGAAGAGATGTGTGTAGTTTTCCTCCCCTTTGGCATATTCTTGGAATATTTCTTTGGCATATTCTTGGAATATTCATTTGGCATATTCTTGTGGAACATTCCATAGAAGTTTCTCAAGCAAGCTTCCATCAATATCCCACTATAGTTTGTGAAGAAACTCATGAAAAAACATCATCGTGAGGAGATTCTTCCAAATTCAATTAAAATATAAACTTAAGTAATTAATATGATAATATATATCAAAGTTTTAAGACTTGGACCAACTCCACCAGTCTGACCGGTCGAACCGCGACCAGGTGGCTGGACCGGGTTGAGTCACAAGTTCGATCGAGTGTGCTTTTGACCCAGAGCAGCCTAAATTGACCCAACTGGGTTTACAGTCAAACTGGTGACCCTTGGACCTAGACCGGGTCACTGTCTTTTTTTTTCTAATTATATCCGAAACGACATGAGGGCGAGCCCTGGTGCAGCGGTAAAGTTGTGCCTTGGTGACTTGTTGGTCATGGGTTCGAATCTGGAAACAGCCTCTTTGCATATGCAAGGGTAAGGCTGCGTACAACATCCCTCCCCCATACCTTCGCATAGCGAAGAGCCTTTGGGCAATGGAGTACGATATCCGAAACGACATAGTTACAATTTGAACCCATTTTAATTTTAGAAACCCTATCGGCCTATCCTTCTTCCTCTCACAGTTTCGCTTTGTCGCTCTATGCCGCCACTCTACTTGTCAACCTCTCCTTCCTTCCTCTCATCATGGTGTCGTGTTGCTGCCATCCCTTGTTAGACTCACTCAGTTCATCTGCAATGTTGTGGGAGGTGCAAGTGAGTCCAACTAAATTTTTTTTTCTTTTCATTTTGTTTTATTTTACTTTTTTTTTTGGGTGTGATTATGAGTTAAATTGATCTTTTCATTCATTGTTGAGCGTTGTTTGTGCCCGCAATTGCATTTTTTTGTTGAGTTATTGAAACTTTGGATTGGTTTTTTATATTTTATAATCTACATTAATGTGATATCGCTATGTTTCATTTTAGTGTGGATATTGATATATACTATCGTCAATGCCTTTGATGTTAAAAGTTAGAGATAATAGTCATTATTTTAACTTTTGTTCTTTATAGTTTGTTTGTGTTTTTTAATACTTGTGAATTTCAATGCGCTAGGAGAAAGATTTTAAGACAAATATAAAAAATTTATTTTTTATTAGAGATAGGGTCATGTGGGTCAACGAGTGACCCACTCGTTCAACCACTAACCCAGTAACTAAGTATCATGATTAGATTAATCACTGAGCCGATTTTAAAAATCATGATATATAATTTAGGTAAAAGTGTGAACATTTTTCAGTAATAATTATTATTTTAGATCAATTAAGACCAAAATTTCCTTTCTTTGCCTACACGTCTTTCGGTCTTGGTATACCAGTACCACCATTAACCCTTCAATTGACCTTTTGTTTTTTTGTAAGTATCAGGTACTAAATCAACGTAGGGAGATCAGAAAAGTCAAGAAAAAACGGAATCACTTACATAATTACAAAAACACTACTACACAGACCTTCGGTACCATACCCATTACATTATCTCTTGATTTTTTCTTTGTGCGTTCACATTTTTCCTATATATTTCATCTAGTGGCAAATCTAAGATTCCATGTTAAGGGATAACCTATTTAAAAAAATAAATTTAATTATTAATACATTAAAATAAATAAAAAAATTAAAGACAAAAAATTTAAATATATAAAATTAGAAGGAAAAAATATACATATTTTTAATATATTTATATGTCATTTTTTAAAAGTGAGAGATAACCTGTTAATTCAAATGTGAATCCGCCAACCGTGTAATTGGTCGATGGTCTAATGTTACAGCGCCTAATAGGGTCTAATATTTGTATACTTCAACAATTTCTTAACGGTAAGTACGTGCATCATTGGTAATGATTAATGCGGCACGCCTCCAATTTAGCACATAGACTTTATTTTGTTTCAATAGGCAACGTGGCTACGACCCAAGCTGTTGTTCTTCGAGCTATATACGCACGTACCATCATCACAATGTACATATTAGAATTTTCTACGTTATGTACATAACATTTTCTCCCTGTCTTCTAATTTTGATTTTTCTATTAACATTATAAATTCGTGTGCACGTTGAATACCCCATTTGAAAATTCTAATTTCAGACAACAATTTCTCCCTTGTCTCTATATAAATACTAAATATCCACCACCACAATTTCATAACGCATAACACGAAAAAAATAATGGCAAGGAAGGTGGGTTTGAATTTTATAGGGTGCTCCATCGTTGCAATGGTTTTCATAATTGGTGTGGCTGAAGCAACAGATTATATCGTTGGTGAAGGCTTCGGATGGAGCGTTCCCTCCAATGAGAGCTTTTATACAGACTGGGCTAGCACCAAGAGATTCTTCGTTGGTGACAATCTCAGTAAGTTTTAATATGAGTTCGTTCTCATCCTACTAAAATTTAGTCATTTATTTTTTTAAAAAAAAAAAACAAGTTCATTGATTCATTTATACTAAAAATCACTTTCATATTTTTTTAAGTTTAAATAAATTGGCTCATACTCTTGGCTAAATGAAAATAAATAAAGTGTTAGTCATTTTAAGTTCTTAAATTAATTCATACTCAAACTAATTAGTAGAATCTCTCATTTAATTGATAAGTTATATGTGAGTGTTTTTATAAATTAACTTATGCATAATTTTTTTTACAGTAAAACTTATGGATAAGTTAATATTAGCTTCATCTAAAAAAATTAGGTTATATAATATATTAATTATATTTAAATGTATTAATAGTTTATTATGTGAGAATAAAATACATTATAATTAATCATGGTTTAATATTTTTTTAGTTGTTGTAATTTATTATTTTTTTGTTTATCATCCTTAAAAAAAATAGTCCTTATAATTTATGGTTATTTTGTTTTTCATTCTTTAAATAGTATTTTTTTTTCTACTATACAGCATTATCTATATCGTTTTAAGTACAAAGATGAAAAACATAACAAATATTATTTTTAAAGACTAAAATTAAAAAAATTCTAAGAAGAAAAAAATATTAAATTATAAAAACTACAAAGATATTTAAACTATTAATCTTTAATGCAACTACCTTCGAAAACAAATCATTAATGTAACTATAGTTGCTTCAATCTTTTGACTTTTTATCGACAATGGACCAGTTTTCAACATCAGCGGAGAGCATTCGGTGGGAATTAGAACAGAGGCTACTTATTATGAGAATTGCAACACCAGCTTATTAACTGGTTTCACGTTCATAGGCGTCAATGGGAGTAATTCGATGTTTCGACATAATATTATTCCTCCAACTGGGCCTCGCTATTTCCTCTGCACCGTTGGAAATCACTGTGAAAGAGGCCAGAAGTTTAGTATCAGCGTTGAGTCTCATCCTGATTCCGCTGCTCCTACTACACTGTCATTCAGAATCTTATCTGCATTTCTCTCTAGCTTGGCTGTGTATTTCTTCACTGTTACTAGTTAGTTACTTTGTCGTGTAACTCTACGAGGATTTTGCATTCTTGTTCCTAGCAATTCTTTGAACATATTCACTATAGATATTATAGGATTGCTGGGTTGTTTGTTTCAATAAATGTTGTACTGCTACTTACAACATACTATTGTAACTTTAAATTTAATAAAGACGTTACTTCAATTAATATTGAATTGATAGAGTTTTAGTTTTAATTTATCGGGTCTTCGTAGGATACTTTTTTAAAAACTAAAAAAAAAAATTATAGTGAAAGATTAATTTCAGTGACCAGTTCAAAATACTTCCTTTTCAATATACGCATGAAAACATTGATTTTTTTAAACTTTAAATAACACTAACTATCCAATAACACTTGAAAAGGGAATGGAAGTAATAATATCTCCCATACACTAATTACTATCCAATACTCTTCAATAAAAAGTTATTTACATTATCCAAAACTATTTTTTTTGCATGCCACTGGCTAAGACAAAGTCAATAAGGCAACCATTTTAGGCCTCTTTTAAGTTATTAAATTTATATATATATATATATATATATATATATATATATATATATATATATATATATATTAAAATTATTAGATAGTAAAATTTATTATATTATTTGTATTTAATTTATTATTAGAAAATTTAGTAAAATTTCTTCTCTATCTAGATATAAAATAGAATAACTATATTAAATAAGAATTATTTTTTAATAAGATCATTTATAAAAAAATATTTAACAAAATTATTTTTAAAATTTTTTGTTAATTTATTTATCTTTTAATCTATCTTTTTACATTGATGCACAATGAAAAAGATAAATTGAAAGAGAGAGAAAATTAACAAAAAGTAATAATTAATAATATTTATTCCATAATTTATCTTTGTTTTTAAGTTCAATTCAAATATTTTAAAAAATTATTAATAAGTAAAAGTAACTTTATATAATAATATAAATAACTTATCATAATATTAAAATATAATTATTTATTCAAAATAAATTTTTGATAAAAATTTTAATTATAATGTAATACTTTATATAATAAATTTTTTATTATATAAAATAAATATTTATCTTGTTCAGGATGTATGTTAATATATTATAAAAACTAATAATTTTCTATTATATATGTGTGTGCAAGGGTGTGTGTTTCTCTGTGTAAAATTAAATTTTATTGAGCATCAATTTTATATTTGTAATGTAGACATTTTTTTTAAATTAAAGTTAGTAAAAAAAATTACTAACAAAAGGAATTAGTGTCCTAATATATAAAAGTATTAAATTATGTTAAAAAAAATCTTTAATTTTTAGTGCATGTAATGTTCATATAATATTATTATTTTTTGTAATTATTGTCGATTGATTGTTGAATTTTTTTTTAAGATTAATTTTTTAAGAGTTAATTTGAGATAAATTATGTTATAAAATAGTGGTTAAATAAATTATTAAATAATAAAATATTAAATTTTTTTCATTATTAAACTTTATTAACACATATATTCACAATATTAAAAGAATAAAATAAAATTTTTGATGAGTTACATTAAAATGGATCTCAAATAAAAAACTTGCATAACACCTCTGTTATATTTGTATCAAACAAAACTTATAGACATGACCGTGTGTTTTCTGCCGTTAAAAATTAAATAAACCGTTATGTTAGAGTATTTTCATCCATACTCACCAATAAAGAAAGAGTATTTTCGTCCATCCAGTATGAAATCGGTATTTGAATCAATGATAAAATATTTGTGAAAGTTAGGTTATCAGTTCGGTTACATTAACTCAGTTTAAAAAATAATTAAAAGTTAAAAAGTTAATTGAAAAATTAAGAAACATTTGATAATTGTTAAAGTAATTGGAAAGTGAAAAATAACATAAAAATAATAATATCATAATTTATTTAAAAAGAATAAATATGAAATTTGATAAATATATTAAGAATTTAAAGGATAAAAAATATAAAAAAAAAAACTAAAAACTAGTCTTTTAAAAAAATATTACTTCAAGTAACGTTTAAAAAAACAATAAAAATTATTAAAAAATTATTTATTGAACAACCAAACAAATTTTATAGCTAATAAAAAAAGTTAAAAATTAATTAAAATGTCTTGTCATATATAACTTATATTTAACAAATTAATAATTGAAAAATTAACTTGTTAAACGACAAGTGTTGAATAAAATTAAAATTATAAAATAATAATAAAAATAATAAAATCATGATTTATTTATAAAAGATAATAAGAAAATTTGATAAATATATCCGGAATAAAAATGAAAAAATATAAAAAATTAAAAGTTAACATTTTAAAAAATACTACTTCAATTAACGTTTCAAAAAATATTAAAAATTATTAAAAAAAAGTTTATTTATTAAACAGTAAACTAAATTTTTCCGCTAATAAAAAAACTAAAAACTAAGTAAAATACCTTAAAATGCTTTGTCCAGCATAACTTAAGGAATTAATTTATCATTTTTTTAAATATCAGCAATGTTTTGCCACAAAAAATAAACGAACACCCCTAATTTGAAACGTGCCTAATAGATTATCTTTTTCAACGTTAGAAATGACAACTTTTAAGAGATATACCAAATCACCCGTGCAATGCAAGATTATATGCCTTTCCAGTCCTTGGTCCGAAGAAGAGTATACAAAGATCCGTAACAAGTTACATACTGACACTCCAGTAATCAATCTGATAACTTGACCGCTCTTTGTAGAATTGTCAACTTCAGGCTGCTGAACTTGAGCATTGTTTAACTCTATGATCTTCCCATTTAAACATGTTTAAGGAGGTTTTAGTTGTTAAAAATTTGTTCATACGCCTGGCCTAAACGTGATTTTTTTTTTTGTTGGAGACATACGAATTTGTCATCCGTGAAAGGATATATTTATTTAAATAATTTCTCATGATTTATTTAAATTAATATTTTTTTTTACTTTTTTTATCACTTTTCATCACTTTTTTCTGCATCTCCCTATAGTTCTCGGAAAAATTATTACTTGTTTTATTAATCTTTATTTGATATAACCAAAATTTTAAAATAATAATAATAAGATTATTATATACAATAGGCATGGCAACTGTGCGGGACGAATTAAAATTTGTTATTCCATCCCCTTATTTGTAAACAAAAATTATAAAAAAATTATATTAAAAATCTGATTTTTTTTAAATGATTATTACACATTTATTTTTAACTACTTATATATCAATAAACCCATTGCAGCATATTTGTTTATAAAAATCATCAATAAAAGAATCTTAAATTATGTAAAAATTATATAAAAAAATTAATAAGTAACTAATAAAATTTTAATAATTTCATATGGATATGGTACAGATACTAACATCTTTGTCTCTTATTAAAAAAGTCGAATAATCCTCGAATATAAATCAATGTCAATCAACTCAAATATTTCTCGTCAAAATCGAGACGAGTTTGGACAAATAGGGATTTCATTATCATGGCTACTGACCCATAAAAATTATCACTCTCAAATCATGTAATAATTACTCATTTCACTTAAGTTTTTTTTTTACCCATAAAAATGAAAAATAAGTGATTACAACAAGAACACAACACACTCGCTTAACTAATTAAATTAAACCCCTTTAATTCCACTTGGATTTAAATGTTTTTTTTTCCCTTTATTTAAGCTTAACTTAAATCCACTTATAGTTTCTATAATTTTATGGTTGTACGATTTTAATCCATCAATTTTTTTTATTACACACTTAATCCTCATGACTTTAAAACTTATCAATATTCGCTCACCAATAATCTGTCATTAACTGTTTAACAAAAATGATTGGTATGACATATATTAATCATAACATGACACCAACATGTTAACTAACATGTTATCATGTATGCACATTGTAAGTAAAGTTAGGATGTGTAAGCCTGCCATATTAACACGAGTGCAAAACATCTCAAATAAGTCATGTCAACAATTTCTGTTAAAAAAAATGTTAAATAGATGACAAACTAACAACACACTAAAAATTGCTAAATTTTAAAAACATAAAAAACTACATGTGCAATAAAAAAATTTAAAAGATCAAAATTGCACAATTCTAAATCTATAGAGAGAAATAGTGAACCAAAATTGCCTTCAAACAATTTTCATCACGCTACAGTAGGAAATTTGAAAAGCAACAATAATGAGAGATCTCGAAGATAGTTATCCTTTTATTATTTAGAAACTCACGCTTCTAATAGCAGGATCAGATTGATTGACTTCAAACTTAGACCTTGTCCATAACATTGGGCATTCTGATTTTTAATGTGGTCAAGTGTACGAAAGAGCAAGACTAAATCTCTTAAAACACCAGTTCTATGTTGCGAAACATCTAAATTAAGTCCTGTTCAGTGATTTAATACGCAGGGTCTTTTTTAAAAAAGTTACATAATTGCATTTGCATTTGACCACTGTAATGGAAAATTCACCTTATGGCCTCTCTCTCTCGATTGATCATTTGCATTAGACATAATTCTGCAAAACAAAGATTGGGTTAAGGGAGCTAATCGTAACTGAGAAGAGATTCCAGTTAGCAGATCGAACTCCTGGCCACATGAATTTAGACTGGTTCAGAAAGCAGAAATAATGTAGTACATCAGTTATATGTTTGCCACACATAAAACTTTTGTAGTTGAATTGAATCAGGCCAGACATCATTAAGTTGGGGCATATGAACATTCATTCAAGACATTTGTTTCATTTCTCTTTCTCCAATTTGATCTATTCTGAGCCAAGTAGAAACAAAACAAAGCAAGCTAAGATTTTATATACAGCTCAATTTTGCAGCCAAGCAAAGAGCAACTCAATGGCACCACCTAAATTTTTACAAGCATAGCTACAAACAAAGAATCCACATGAGAGGATGAAACATCATGGACCAACTTCAATTGCAAATGCAAATATGCTACAACATGAAAGACAAACTACAAACCTGACCCAGTAATTCTACCAGTAAACAGAATGGGCAGAACCGTCATGGCCATCAAAATTGCCCATCCACCTAGCTACCTAGAAGCACACTGTACTTCTGAAAAGTTGCCAGCATTTTGATCATCTTCAACATCATGGAATAATTGCATGTTAGGTTCAGCTTATTTTGAAGAAATAATCATTTATTTGTATTATTTTTATTGAGAACTTAAAAAACGATCACTTCCCAAAAACATCTGGTTCCCAAACATGCACTAAATGGAACCATAACCTGTTCCTCTAGGGTAAAAACAGTACCCTTCATTTTTCTGTCGAGACGAATGGCCAAATTTCCTGCCCTCTTCAGACACTCTTAACCCAATATCTTCTGATCCATATGCTGAACTTGCTTTGTTGCTCTTTAAACATATACCCAACCTCAAAGACAAATCACATTCCCCATCTTGCGACTCACCTGCAACGCTTACAGCATTTTCTTTCATAATTCTTTTTGGAGCATGATAGACTCTACCACAGGACAAGTTTTCTAATAGATCCATTCTACATGGCTCCAAGGCTGGACTAATAACCGGTCTTCCAACAAATATTGTATCCGAACAAGTACTTCTTCGGATGCTGGTCCTTAGTTGAGGCTCTTTGACTTCAAAACCATAATATAATGGGTAAACCGAACCCAGGCTCAATGAGGGGTTAGTTTCCACTGCCAAGGGTTGGTGATGAAGAACAACAGAAGCCAAAGTGTCTAATGAGGAATAGTTATTTTTGTTGGTGTGATCATCAGAATCCGACACTGGAAGAAAGTTTAAAGCATTGTTGGCAACAGTTTTGGGAGAAATAGAACAAGGATGTAGTTGATGTCTGGAGGTAAGGTAAGCCCTGGGGTTATGCCTATCACTTCTTGATGTTCTCACTGGCTTGCAACCAATATTAAGTGCAGCTAACAAAATGAAGAAAGAAAAAAACATAAATGGCTCACGTTTTAAAATTGCTAAATGACCATTCTGGTCTTTGAATCTACAAACCGGTGACAATTTAGTCTTCGAAAGGATGAAAATTCTAATTCGGTCCAAAATGTGTCAAAAGTGAGACTATTAGGTCCTGTCATATACAACTTAAAGACAAATTAATCCATAAACATTTGAGAGCTAAATCAGAATTTGGATCTTTCAGAAACTAAATTGTCACCTGTTTATATATATTGAATGTATAAACCCGTGACAATTTAGTCCCTAAAAGAACGAAAATTTTGATTCAGTCCTAAATGTATCAAAAGTGAGACAATTACATCCTGTCATATGCAACTTAATCACAAATTGATCCATAAACATTTTTAAACATTTGAGAACTAAATCAGAATTTCGTTCTTTCAAAAACTAAATTATAACCTCTTTATATACATTCAAGGACTAAAATGGTCATTTATCCTTCTAAAATTCCTAAATGACACGCCAAATTTTTAAAATTTTTAAGGGAAATGTTGAAATAAGGTGGAACTAATTTTCAGTACCTTCAACGCATGGCGGCAAAAGCTGACCGGTCTCGGTGGTTTCGTCTCTGCGTATGATGGTGTTGATGGCATCATTGAGTCGGTCCAAGAGCGTGTCGGGGTTGAGGTACTCTGCCTAAGCAAAGGGAAACCAAAATTGACGAGGTTTTTTTTTTTTTGACGACAAAGATCTAAAGAATCTGTGACATGCATTTTGGTGGAATCAGAGAGAACTAACAACAACCTCGGAATTGGCTTTGGAGTAGATGATTTCCTCGGCTCTGAGGACAACTATGGGGAGCTTCTCTTGCCACTCCTTGTTGCTCTTAGTAGCCGCGGAGTGAGCCTCCGCGACGACCCTAATTGAACGCGTCACGCACGCTCGGTCAGAGGATTTTCAATAACTCACGCACACTCTTAAACCAACTGAACTATCCAGATGTAAAATGAACAGAGCATTGAATAAAAGGAGAGAAAAAAATAAAAAATAAACCTGAAAATTTGCCGAATGATGGAACCTCTCATGGGTTGGTGCCGCTCGCTGTGCCAAGCTCGCCTCATGCACTCGTAAGGTCTAGGGCCGGGCCTCGGCATCTTCAAGAAAAAACTGATTTTTTTTGTGTTTTGTGATTTGTGGCGTTTTTTTTTTTGTCTCTATCTTGTGTTAGGACCTGAGAGGAGCTAGCTAGTACTGTAGTACACTAGTTGATTCTCTCTACCTAGGTTTTGGTGCGCTGTGCTTCTTCAAACTTTAGGTCTTGCCTGTAATGGCATAGTTTTGGTCGTGTAGTAGGAGGAGGAAAGAAAGGACTAAGGAGTGAGTAAAATTTTCTTTTTTTTTAATTATCCATTTAATTTTTATAATTTTTATATTTATTCTTTTTAACTGTTATAAAGTAAATTTTTTAATTGTAGATTTTTTAGTTTCTCAAATTTACGTTTTAATTTTCTAAAAAAACTCTCTTAAAATATTTTGATTGTGTTAGTTAAAGAATTTTAAAGACAAACACTTTTTAAAAATTAAAGTATAAATTTTAAAAATTAAAAAAATTTACTTATTAATTATAAAGACTAAAAAAGATAAATTTAAAAATTATAACAACTAAATGACTAATTAAATGTTTAAATGTTTTTGCTTTTGTTTTTTAAGTCTCACCGTGATTTAAGGGTTTAATGTTTAAGCACAATTGTTTAACAATTTTAAAGTGTAATTTAACTGTTTAAATTATTTTAAAATATAATTATTTTATAAATAATGTATTATGATTGAATGAGCTATATAAAAAAATTTATACTGTATAACTTTTTTGTCATCACTTAAATCCTTAAAATTGAAAGGATGATATTTTTTAATTTTTTATTTTTATCTAATATTAAATTAAAATTATTTTAAAATTATTAGATAATTAAGTATTGGTTAATGTTTATTTTTAGTAAATTTAAAGTTAAAATTTAATTTTTAAAATACATATTAAATTGTTCCATGCAAACTAAAAATTTGAAATTCCAAAAATTTAAATTGATTCATTCAAATAAACTATTTACAAAATGAAAAAAATTTAAATAAGAGCATTTTAAATCTGTAACATTTTAAATTTTCTGAAATTTTAAAATTTCCCATTCAAACAAATTCTAAAGGTTAATTTGGTAGTCTGATTTATGCATTGGGTTGTTATGTTTTTCCCTTTTAACTATCTTTTGTGTAGTGTGAAGGGGGACTCTAGGTCAGGTCACACCGGTTGGGAAAGGAGAGTGGAGGGGATTGGGTTACCATCAAAAGGCACCTGGATAATAAAGTCCACTAAAATCTCCATCGGATCTGATTTCTCTATTGTCCCCCCTTGTGTTGTCTCTTTAAAATTATACAGTTTTAATGATTTTTAAGATTAAATGTTATCATTAAATATTAATATAATTGTCATGCAGTGTTATTTTCACATGACAGCATGGGAAGGGACAGTAGAAAAACCAAATTTATCTCCACCTCAATACTTTGGCAGTAGCTGCATTGCAGCATTCAGTATTTGGGTTGTTAGTTGTTACATTTATTATCAATTTTTTTTAATGCATTATTGTGGATCTTATCATTTTTAAGAAATATATGTAAGTCCTCTCAAATATATATATATATATATATATATATATATATAACAAGTATCATCTTATTCCAACTGGATAAGATCTAATTATATAATAAGGACTCGTATTTGAAATATCTAATTATACGGAAACAATTTCACGTTTGATTCATAATTTTGGATGAGTTTGAGTGGTAAAAAAATATAATAAAAGAAAAGAAAAGATGAAGAAAAAAAATGATAAATCTAATAAGTAAATTGATAGAAAAAGAAATAAATTAAAAAAATAGGAGATGAAAAAAAAGTGAATAGTGAAATATAATTACTCTATTTTTTATTTATATTGTTACATTACCATGGCCAGCTATTTCTCATCCGTACACCCAAAATATTGAATAGAAAATGACTAAATTTATTCATTCTTTCAGCTTAGTTAGTTAGTTATTACTACTAAAAAGTGTAAAGCAGCCCAAAAGGAACTGATTATATATTGGTTTTAGATTTTTGCATATATAATTTTGGAATCTTTTTCTTTAAAATCAATTTTATTTCTTGAAATAATTCATAGAATTTATTTTCTCCAAAATTAATATTTATTCTGAAGAATGTAGCATTTTAACTCTGGAAAAGGTATGAGATAATTTTCTTATACTCAACTATTTAATTATATAAATTAAAATAACTTTATATATTCTTTCAATGAGTCATATTAATACAAAAATAAAAAAAAGTAACATTTGATTTGTAGTGTTAATATTTAATATTTAAATAATAAATTTATAAAAATTATGATCTATCAACTTTTTAATATTTTGAAAAAAGATTATTATACATTTTATTTTATTTTTCTTTTCTTTTCTCTTTTACCAAACAATCCAAAAACTTATTTCCACTCTTTTTTTCTTTTCTTTTTTCACTTTCTTTCTTAAACCAAACATATACCATCAGTGAAACCTTTTGTAATGTTTTCACGAAAAGGAAAAAAAATATAAATAATGATGTTTTTTTATGAAGAGTTTTTTTTTATATATATATACAAATACAATGATTTCATCTCATATTTACTATCCAAACCTATGATCTCATAATTATTATTCAAACCTCTTCCTCCGCACCTGTCCTACGAACCCCGCGGGTCAAACGGGCCGGTCCGCAGGCTTAGTTTTAAAAGAATTTCAATTTCAATAAAAATACAATACAATCAAATTAAGTTCAATACAAACGTAAATAAAATCTTAACAATTAGTCAATTACATCAATAAAATAAATAATGTCTTAACAAAAGAAAATTCAAGCAATAAATCTAAAATATGAAACTTAAACATCTCCAACAACAAATGATTCCATATTTGAAGCAATAAAATCCTAATGCAGGTAACCCGTGGACCCCGCGGGCCAAACCCACATAGTCCGCGGGTTAAGTAGGACGGGCCCAAAAATATGACATAACCATGGTTCGTTTAAAAAAATTGGTTTATTATCCGCGCGGACCGTGGGCCCTGTGGGCCAATCCATGGACCTGGGCTCGTTTACCCACCGCTAATTAATAATAACTAGTTTCCTTTTATACTCTAAATTTATTATGAAAGTTATTAATGAGATATCACTAATTTCTCATGAAAGTGAATGCATTTATTGAGTTATTAATAAACATTTTTCACCCTTGTTGATAATTTTTTAAATGTGCTTCCTTTTAATCCAGTTGAAACAAGGAATTGAAATGTATTGCAAATACCCTTTGATTTTTAAACACAGTTAGAGGTTTCCACAATGATACCAAGTAAATATCAAAACCCAATTATTAAGAAACTTAAGCAAGAATTTAGTAAAAGATGAAGGGTTAGAGCAAAGATGTACACAAGATCTACACTGGTTTGATTTGAAAGAAATCTACATCCAGTTTGATCCACAACAACTTTAGATTGGATTTATCCACTATAATTTGAGTTTTACAACCAAACTCACATGCACATGCACCCACATATGCAAAACCCCTTGTAAACCTATCAAGAATTACAAACCTATGTGTAAAAACCTACAACATAAAAACACTTGAGAAACCCACTCAAGATACACAAAATTAATCACATATTAAGGAAATAATTCACTTGATTACTGAAATATATTAAAGTTGAAAAGCAATTCCTAATATCAACATCTCTTCATGATTCCATGCATAGATCCATTGACTCTCTATGTAAAAAGGACCAAAAGGGTGTTGACACACTGAGTTTCTAAATTTCTCTCAATGAAAAATGAAGTGGAAATATAAGAGAATGGGTGTCACACATGAGTTCCTTTGAGAAATCATTTTTATAGTCTTGTAACATAAATAGTTGATTATCTAATTAATATAATCAATTAAATTGTTCTTCACATCACCTGGTTTTCTGAAGAATATATGGTCGATTATTTCACAAAATAATCAATTGAATATGACAATGAAATACTCTTCAGACCCAAACAGTTGATTATGTATTAATTATAATCGATTAAATGTGAGTCAATCTCAATCCTGAGATATAGAGCCTCATTATAGTCTATTGTATCAATATATTGTTGTTTATTTTGATGCAAAATTGAAACTTCATTATTTTAAAAACTAAGTTACGAATGGTTTCAATTCTCTTAGGCTAATTGGCATGGATCAATGCTATGCCAATCCATTAATCATGTTGAAATGCATATCCTAGTCTAGGATTCATGATTTCACATACAATCAAGCATTAAAGCAAACAAAAATCCTAATGATAGACTAGTGTTCATTATTACAATACATCATCAACAACATAAAAGGGGTTTTATAACATCTTCATGTTTACATTCTCCCATTTTTGGACCATGACCAAGCTCCTTGTGATGTTGTTGCTTTTATTCTTCAAATGTTTGTATTGTTAAGTCATACTTGGTGTTAATCCAAGTCCATATCAATGGTAATATTTTCCTATTTCAAACAACATACACTTTTGTTCCCCTTTAGGCATATTAAAAAGAAAACAAGCATAGTATGTGATTAGTGATAATGAGGACACAAGGAATGATACACACAAAACATAATCTCATTCATTCATATATAGCCATTATGATAAGAGTGATGCACATAACTTGGCTTTCATTACATCATTGATAAAAAAAACTCACAACAACAACACCAAAATATCAAAGACATAGAGCTTAAACATAGAACATAAGCAACACAACAAAAGACATAAAACATAAACATAAGGCTAAGGATGGCTACAGACTCTAATCATCCTCATCACTACCACCCCTAATGTGGTGCTTTCTCGGCCTAGCCTCAATGTTTCATTGATATTTCCCAAATCCTCATTTTGATGGAGTTTCCAATTGTACATCTGATCAATCTTGCTCAGCAACTAGGGATAGAGAATTAGGGATGAACGATATAATGACATAGAAGTGTGAGGAAATGCAACAAATAGGGGGATTCCAAGTTCAACTTTAGCATCTCAACATTGTTGTTTCTGTCTACAATTATTATCGCGTCAGCAAGTAACTTCTTACCTTTTCTTTTAATGTCTGTTATTAAATTTTCAACACATTAATTGTGGCGTCCCTAAATAATGACTGGTTTAATAGTAATAAATCAAATCGCAGAAACCATGGGAATTTTTTTTCTCTTTTTTTTTTTCGCACTGCTATTCATTTCACGCTAATTAAATTCAGAAGGAAAATTATCACTATAGAGTCCTGAATGGCCAGTTCACAACTCTATTCAGATTCATTTCTTTCTGCTCACTCATAACCTCCAAACTATTTTTCTCTTTCAAAAATATACCAGCCATCAGTTTAGGTCGTCACGTGAGAAATAATAAGGTGCGGTCGGTAAACTCTTTTAAAATAAAGTTCTTTATCATTTCTTTTTCAAATAACAAGATAACACATAATTGTTTTCATCATCTAAAACTTTCCAAAATATGGGAGTTTGCAAAATAACACAGTGACATCCAGAGCAAAGGTAACAACTGTGGTGGCTTCAGCCACAATATATACAATCATCAAAATTTCTATACAATAGGTCTACCCACCCAAAAATCAAAAGAGTAAACCTAGCAGTCTGAACTAGATACACCCACCCACAAAAAGTATGTACGCCTAGTCTAAGGAGCCGTCTGCTACGATGAAGAGTCGTTACTAATCACTGTCCCTCCAGGGCCACTCTCCTCTGTAGAGTCTGTCTCAGATGCTGACATAATATCCTCTGGAGAATCAACATTAGGGAGTGGGTCCTCATCATCCTCTGGTAAGTCAGGGGAGTCCATAGCAAGTTCAGGAGGTAACTCCTCTGGGTCCTCTTCAAGATCCTCTTTAGAGGATGACACCTCTATCACTTGAACCGGCTCCACTAGTCGATACGGAGTAGGTGTAGGTAGTATCCACTCCACAGGCTGCTGAAGTGTGCGTGCGGGTTGCTCCAGCTGTTCTAGCGAAGTAGTAGTGAGTCGAATTGTGCCACGGAATCGGCACCTCTCATTGCCTTCGAGGGTCTCCCAAACACCCTCTAGGCACTCCATCACAACGCGATCACGGATCAACTGCGCTGCCATCGCGATCTACAAGAGATAAAAGAAAGAGGGTAGACTCTTTCACAAGAAATCTAACTACACAGGTAACAATACAATGCGTCCCATAACGGCTACGCATAGTCAAAATGTCTTTTTCAAGGGATTTCCTCTCTGGTAATCAATTACCAAAGTATGTAATCGATTACCAGTGCCCAAAAATGAATTACACAGCCTTTGCACATTGGAATCTAAAAGTTACACTGTGTAATCGATTACACATAAATGGTAATCGATTACCAGTAGCAGGTAACACTATGTAATCGATTACACACAACTGGTAATCGATTACCAGTAGCATATCACACAGTGTAATCGATTAAACACAATTGGTAATCGATTACCAGAAGCTACTGAACACCCTGTTTCAATTTTTAAACCCTATAATCGATTACCCACGAATGGTAATCGATTACCAGAGGGTATTTTTCAGATAACACCCAAGATAAATAGCTGGCCAGTCGCCACACAAGCCTCCTTGCTTCGTGGACTTTGTTCTTTTATTGGTTGACTACTAGGAGCTCGCCTGCTTAGGTACGTCACAGGTTCTCACTAACTGATTATGCCCGAGTTGGGTCGGGATTGGCCAAGCTTGGTTTTGGGCAATAGCACCCCACCTGACGTCCCCAAGGTCTCCTGACCCCCGCGACATATCTCCAGGTACCACTCTGTGGTCAACAAATAAAAGTAGGAAGACTGACTCTTCCATGCTTTCTCACACCAAGCTTATTGGATTATGGGGCACCCGTCATACGTGGTACTAGGTGGCGATCGGGCGATGGCACAAATCAACTATCCCATTTCCACAAGTCAGGCATAAGCACACCATCCCCAGTTGCCCACCTTTAAATTTAGCTCACGTGCACGCACGTAGCCTTCTCCTCGTTTCTCTCAGCCCGGGTCCCCGTCAACCCCGCCAAGCTTTCACAATATCCAACAATTCAATTCCATTTGTCATGAAACTACCCTAAACCAAGAAAACAGAGTGGAGGCAGAAAACTTTGCACAAGACTCATTCGAATTCCACAGTTTTTCCTACTCACATACCTCAGTAACATTCTCTTTGTTCCGATTCGTTAACCATTGGATCGCCTTGAAAATTTAATTGAGGGTTCCTAATACAGAAATCTAAGTGTTAACCGTTGGGATCTGCTAAAGTACGTCTAGAACACGAGATATGCTACCTTTCCCGTGACAACAGAAATCAACATTGCACAACCATTTTTTTTCTGCATAATTGGCAAAATTTGTTGCACAATTTGACAGCTTTTTCTGCATAATTTGGCAGATTTCGAATTCTAGCTTGCATGTATCCATTTTCACTCAAATTGGATCCTACAAGTCCTAAACCATGTATAAATCATGTTCAAATCAAAAACAAACTTCAAACCAAGGTAAAGCAAAATATAGGTATCCAAAACCCACCAATTTAGTGAATTCTCAAGGTTTGAAAGGTGAAAATGAAAATTGGGTAATTTTGGGGTAAACTCTCATCTTCATCAAGTCTATTAGATTGATTTAGACTTGCTCAAACTGATTTTAAGGTGAAATCTCCACCTATTCAAAATTTGACCTCTCAACACCCAATTTACCCTATAAATGACTCTTTTCTTTCACATTTGTCACACATTTTTCTCATTTGCTCCAACCAAGCTCTCCTACAAGTCCTAATTGACATTCTAAACTAGAATCAACTCACTTTAGACTCAAATTTCCACTAACCCCAAATTTGGCTTTCTAACCCTCAAAATCTCACACTTTTCCACCTACAACACTACCAATCTCACATTTAACTCTAAGTTAACTCTCCCCATCCTCTCTACCAGTTTTCTATCTACATTTTAAGCATACATATATCTCAAAGCATCATTATTAAACCCTAAATCAACATGGGTAATTTTGCTTACATCAAACATGTCAAGTTTAGCATAATTTCAACAATTTCCTTCACAAACAACTACCCTAAAGCAATAACCTAGTAGAACTACCCATTATAGCTCCCAAAAACCCAACACCCACAGATTTCAAGTGAGAAGAAGTACACCCTTACCTGAAATTTAAGGCCCCACGAAGTAGAGGTAGGCTCCTAGACTTCGAAAATAGCTTTTCCTTGCAATTTGGGGTAGAAATGAAGAGGAATTTGGAGCTTCAAGAGGGACAACAATGGAGGAGAAGAAGAGGAAGAAAAAGCAACATGGAGGGAGAAAGAGGGCTGCTGGAAGTTTCTGAAAAAAGGAGAGAGGATTTGGCTTTTTTTTTTTTATAAAAAAAGGGTTTTCTTTTCTTTTTCATTTTCTTTTCAAAAAGCAAATGCCACATGTCCTATTTTAATTGGAGCTAAAAGGGCCCACCTTTTCCTTTGATTTGACCTCATACTCAGCCATAAAGGAGAAAAAAACTGGACCTTTTTGGATGCTAAAATCCTGCCTCGGTTTGCATGCCGCCTCTCTGATTCTAGTTCCTCGCATTTCTCTGCACCTGTCGGGGTCCATTTTCGAAGATAGGCAATATATATATATATATATCAAAACGCTCAGAATGAGACCCTGAGCGTGATTCAGAGGTTGGTTTTGTTAAATTTTAAGTTACACGCAAAACGATAATTTTTTGAAATTTTATCACAAAGGGAAACTAAAATTTAATGCTAAAAATTGAAGACAAAATAAAAACTGAAATATATTTGTCTTTTTTTTTTAAAATTTATTTATCAAAAGGGAAAAAAGTAAGAAAAACTAAATGCTGAAATTCTAAATGATAAATTAGAAAGATAAATTGAAAATATAAATCTATGATCTTATAAGAAAGCCGAATTATATCTTTATCTATATGTATATTTTGAGATTTTAAAGTTAAAAAGGAAAACAAAATCAAATGCTGAAAATTTAAAAAGATAAATTGAAAGGATAAATCAATTAAATCTAATATGATAAAGACAAAAGATAATATAAATAACAACCTAACAAATAAAATCTAGAAAGATAATAGTTATGATAATTTCTTAATAAATTTAAAGATAACTACCTAATCTATGAATATAATTCCCTAAAAGATAATATAAAATAAAATCTAAAAGATTTTAATTTGAATTTCAAACAATTATTCCCTGGTAGGCAACTACGTCAAAAACTTGTTAATGTTTAAACTACCTAAAACTAAAATTAATCAAAACAAAAAATAAAAGATATATTTTTCTAGAGAGATTAATGTAATATCCTAGAATTTCTACCCGGAATTTTGTAAGTGTTACATTTAAATAATTATATATATATATATTATTCAGTGTGTGTATATATATATAGGACGACAATCCTAAATGAAAAATTCTACGCGATTTCGGAATTTCAACAGACACTATTGACAACAATGAAACAAGTACTAACGTAACGACTCAAACGATATGTATGTACAAAACAAAAGTCAATCAAAACGAAACAAACGTTAGTCCCTTAAGTCATAGAAATAAGATAACATACAAATGATAAATGATGGAACATACGAATTTGGGGATCCCACGGTCATGTGGCTCCGCATGCCACTAGACCCTTGGGTCACGGTAACAAAAAGTGGGGTGGTCGACAAAAGCAGGGCTTTTGCTCCTACGTATCCTTAATTTGTGATGAGGAACTCAGACCTACGTAGTTCTTGATAACTGTGAGACTAAAAATAGTCTCGATGTTTTCTTCACCAAAATGCGAACATGCTTTAGTAAAGAGACAAAACTTCCAACTGATCAGAGCAACATATGCTTTTTGGATGAAAAACAATGTGTCTATCGGGGAAGGAGAGAATGCTGATGAAATTTTCTCATAACCATAAATGAGATTTTGGATGTTAGCATTTCGTTTCTAAACGACCATTTAGAGGAAACACTGGGTCCAACAAAGATAGGAGAAAATCACTCAAAGTGTATCAATCTCACACAGGTAAGTGTTTTATCCTAATTCCGAACCATATATATGTCATGACTTGATTTTGCAAATCATTTCCTATCAAATCAAAGATTACATGCGTGATCATGGATCAATAGGACTTATTTTGGGAATGGTTTGTAGGTGGGGAATTTGGCTTTGAGTGTTTTTGCCTTTTCCTTTTCTGTTTTTGTTTAGTGCGTGGCGAGAAAGTCACTAGCGCACAGGATTTTGTCGGCAATCAAAGGGAGAGGACCACTTTAGGTCCTGGTTTCCTTTTTCTTGTTTACTTGGTGACAATTCTGTACTGTTCAGATATTGTCTGGTCCAAAGACCTTTCTGGATGTTTCTTCTGTTTTCTTCCGATCCTTGATCGGGAATTTTCTTTCCTTTTTTGCTTTCTCCCACTTTTTGATTGGGAACTTTCTTTCTTTTTTGCTTTCTGCCACTCTTTTGATAGGGAATTTTCCTTTTCTTTTTATTTGTTGTTTTCCGAGGGCAAGGATTGACATTCTCACCCTGGGTCAAGGTTTATGATAAGTTGGGATTTTGGCTCAAGGCTTGTAGAACGGCTGGTCATGATATATGCCAGGGTTTGGCCAGCGGTTCGGGGATAAAGGGGATGTCCTACATTATTTCCATGATACATGCAACAATGATGATTAGGAAATTTTATGCAAAACTGGTCAAGCATGCACCCATGTGGACACTCAAGCATCAAGTTTTTATGGTCATGTGACACTAGGGCTCAGGATTCATTTTCCCTATTTTAAGTCAACCCAGTGTTTCCAAAATATGTTCTTTTATCAAATCATGCATTCATCCGAGTCCATTTTGGGCGTTCGGGAAAATTTTCACAGCATTCATCCTTCAGGTGTATACACATTTTTTCAAAAACTGGTTAAGATCAGTAAAATCTTTCAAAGAAAAGTTGGAAATTATCTCTTTTCACAAGCATGTTATTTTTTAGCTAGACAACTTTTTATTTTTTATTTATTTTCTTTTTTTCTTCCTTCTTTTTCTTTTCTTGCTCGCTCTTTTTGCTCTCTTTTTTTCCATGAGGTATTTTGCTACCTAAACATACGTATATTTTTGTGAGGTATTTTGCTATATACACGCGTGTCCAAGGTATCTTGCTACCTAAACATACATATATATGTTTTGTGAGATATTTTTGCTATATACATGCATATCCAAGGTATCTTGCTACCTAAACATATATATATTTTGTGAAGCATTTTTGCTACATACATGCATATCCAAGGTGTCATACCCTAATTTCGTCCGGGAACCTTTGCTCGATGACGTGTGACCATTCTTTGGTCCTCGTGAGGTGCTTGGCACCCATCATTAGGCAATTTGTGAAATTTCAGGACATGCCGGAAAACCAAAAAAAATATTGATGCACAATCCGTAAGTTTCCGTGACACACCGGAAATCAAAAGGAAGCATCGTTGCATAATTAAGTGAGGTTCCGTAACATTCCGTAAGTCAAAAAGGGGATGATTATGTAATCTGCAAGGTTCCGTAACATTACGGAAAGAAAACAAGTATCGTTACGAAATTCGTAAGTTTCCGTAACTTTACGAAAAAGGAATCACCAAAAAAACAGCAGGGGGGGGTGAACTTGGTAAAAATGGGGGTGCAAATAACAACCAGGCCCATTTGGGCCCTCCAGAAGATTCCTCCAGAAGGCGGTTGCTTCTGGAGGAAGCAACCCTGCTCGCCTGGGCGAGCTGGGCGGCAACCACCTCCCCTATTTTGCTATAAATAGGGGAGGAATGCAAGAAGAAAAGGATCCCAGCCCTTTAGGCACTTCTCTCTCTTTGGAATTTGCTTGGAAAAATTGTTTCCGTGAAGAAAATCTAAGCCGAGGCGCTTCCGAAACGTTTCCGTAACGTTTTCCGTGAAGAATTTCGCAAAGGTTTCAACCGTTCTTCGACGTTCTTCATTCGTTCTTCATCGTTCTTCGATCTTCAACGGGTAAGTACCTCGAACCAAGCTTTTCGATTCATTCTATGTACCCGTAGTGGTCCACATTGTGTTTCGTGCATTTTTATTCTCGTTTTGTTTACTTTTTATACCCCCTGTTGACGTGCTTAAGCCATTTTACTTAAGTCATTTCTCGCTTAACTTAAAAATAAAATAAATTTCCACCGAACGTTTGAATTGTATTATCCATTAACTTCAGTTAAAATAAATTCCGATCGTTCGGTCGTGCCGTAACCACGTTGGAAATCAAAAAGAGGTAAAAAATCATATAATAATCAAAAAGACATCTTTTAGTAAAATAAAGCGGAAAATCAATCGGACGTTTTCTCTTTGGGATTTCTCATTCTTAATCGAATTGATTAATAACTAAAGTGAAACTAAAGGCTAAAATCAATTCGCCTAGTCAAGCTCGTCCATAAAAATAGGCTTTTGAAGTTTGTCATTTCATTTTCTCACTAAGTAAAATGGATCATTTTTAAGGTCCAACGCCTTAAAATGATCACCTCTTAAAGTAAAAAAGAATCACTTGATAAGAAAGAACTACGTAGGTCTGATTTTCTCATCCCAAATTGAGGAATACGTAGGAGCAAAGGGAAACACCCTTGTCGACCACAAAAAAGAAAAAATATAAAAAGGGTATAAAGGATATAAGAACATAAAAGGGAACTTAAAAATCAAAGTCATGTTTGCACATTCGATTAAAGGCTGCCGTCCCTTGGGACGGGCGTGTGGGGTGCTAATACCTTCCCCGTGCGTAAATACAACTCCCGAACCTTTCAACTTAAAAGTTCGTAGATCGCGTCTTTTCCGGTTTTTCCGACGTTTTCCTCAAATAAACGTTGGTGGCGACTCCGCGCGTATTCCTTTCGTGGAACACCATCCCGCGAGTCACGCGTCGCCCTCCCGCCGAAGGGTAGGTTGCGACAGTTGGCGACTCCACTGGGGACTTTTTTTAGAGAGTTAGGCCATTTAATCTTGTGCAATGTTTTATCATGACTTTCTCCTTTGTTGGTTTCCCTTTATTTGTCTTATGTTCTTATGTATATAAACTATTTTGTTGCTTTTAGTGTGTTTTAGAATGTATGCATGAGGTAAATATTTATTCATTTGATGCACACAAACACCAACGCTATTTGCACACACTGTGAGTAAAAAAGGGCCCTATACCCGGGTTCATGGGAACATAAGGAGTGGAGGTGAATCTGTGATCATGCTAGGTCTCCGACTTGCTTGATTACAGTGAACCCTCATCTAGAGCTTTTCTCTTTGAAAACCTATTGTTGCTAGTAGTCCCTACTGCTACAATATGTTCTTCAAAGGGGATGATACCTCTAGAAACCATCAAGAGAGATATAACTACCTTGGGGGTTATTGCTAAAAGCCTAGTTAGTTCTCTCCCTTATGGGTCCTTTAAATAGGGGCACGAAGCAAACACGCTGCGTGCCATTTTTCAACACTGCCATGCATGAGTATCATATACCCTTTTGCTTATGTTCGGTAAATATTGTCATACTGTGCACATTCCCGCATTGTGTCTTTTGCATAGGCCTTGCATATGGGTTCTGTCTTGATCCCTACTGTAAACAAACCAATGGAGGGTCCGTGTCGCCTTCTTAAAAACGTGCGTTGGGGCATTTCGCTACCCCTAGACGTCGTATCTGAGAAGGGGACAAATTCCCCGGACCCCCGCATTCCTAGATTGCATCTGTGTCATATGCATTCCATCATGCATTCATCCAGTCCACCCATGAGATATCGGAGTTTTGATTTGCACCAGCTTTTATCTCACTTTAGTAAGCATGGGAACAAATCAAACCGGCAAGAGGTTCTACCAAGTCAAGGTCAAAAGCCCAGATACCACCAGCATCAAGGAATTAGGGCGGTTGATGGAACCCCTCCAAATGCAATCCTTCCGCAAGACTTACGGAAAAATCTTAGAATTGACCATAGCAGAGGTGTCCATAGAAGCCATTGCATCACTTACCCAATACTACGACCAGCCCTTGAGATGCTTCACATTCGGGGACTTCCAATTAGTACCAACCATTGAAGAATTTGAGGAAATTCTAGGATGTCCTCTCGGGGGAAGGAAACCATATCTTTCCTCCGGGTGTCTCCCCTCTTTGAGCAGAATTGCAACTGTGGTCAAGGATTCAGCCAGAGGTTTGGACCGCATAAAACAGACTCGGAACGGCATAGCGGGCCTACCACAGAAGTACCTAGAAGACAAGGCGAGGGGTATGGCCAATCAAGGAGACTGGGTCCCGTTTATGGATGTGGGGTCGTCCTCTTTCCAAACGTGGATGGTTTGATAGACCTAGCAGCAATCGACGCTTTCCTTGCCTACCACCATAGTAAGGAAAGTCCGGTGGTAGCTGTCTTGGCAGATCTATTTGACACATTTGACCGAAGGTGCGAGAAGAGTAGCGCACGGATCATCTGTTGCTTACCCGCCCTCTGTGTTTGGTTGGTTTCACACTTGTTCCAACAAGACACAAGACATCCATGTCCGCTCCTGAGTCATCGCTCGTGCACTGAAAAGAGGAGAATGGATTGGGACCAGCTCTTGGCCGGGATAGGAGGTAGAACAATCAGTTGGTTCCCCCGATGGAAGGAAGGAAAAGAAGGAGTCCTTTTCTCATGTGGAAGATACCCAAACATTCCGCTGGTAGGAACGAGGGGTTGTATTAATTACAATCCCACGCTCGCTATAAGACAACTAGGGTACCCCATGAGGGGAGCACCGACGGAAGAAAGCATGTCTCCTTTCCTTGTGAGGGATCTCGGCGCACAAAATTCCAAGACTATACAAAGAATCCATAAAGCATGGGAAACCCCGTTAAGGAAAGATCAAGAGCTTAGAGGCATTCGTAATGGCATCATTGGTGGGTACCACGAATGGCTGAAAGTTCGCATACGAGGTTTAGATTGGCTCGCCAAGTTAAAAGTCGTCAGCGAAGAGGATTTTGAAGCACCGGAAGAGGACGAGGAAGTCCAAGCTCTCAAAAGCGAGTTAGGAAAGGCAAAACTCGCCAAGGAGAAGTTCAAGTTGGCTGCTACACACGTTCGGAAGGAGTGTGCCGGGTTACGGGAAGAGAATGCAATTGCCGCAAGGGCCCTTGAACGAGAGACCAAGAGGGC
This sequence comes from Glycine soja, assembly GCF_004193775.1. Classification (NCBI taxonomy): domain Eukaryota; kingdom Viridiplantae; phylum Streptophyta; class Magnoliopsida; order Fabales; family Fabaceae; genus Glycine; species Glycine soja. The sequence continues at coordinate 24,510,701 of NC_041007.1, read as the reverse complement.
TCGCAAGGAAGAGTATGGCCGGAACAAATTTCGCGGAGCTCTATGGGGTAGCAATAGTGAACTCAAGTTGCGAAGGGAAGAAAGGGACCAGTCGCGAGCACATAGCATGGTTTTGAAAGAGGAGTTAGTTGCCTGTTCAAGGTCCAAAAGAAGCTTGTCTCAGCGTTTATGCGAGACAGAGACCAATATGCTAGCTATCATCGCCAAGTACCAAGAAGAGTTAGGTCTAGCCACGGCCCACGAGCATAGAATCGCGGATGAGTATGCCCAAGTATATGCGGAAAAAGAGGCTAGAGGAAGGGTGATCGACTCTTTACACCAAGAGGCAACCATGCGGATGGATCGGTTTGCTCTTACCTTGAACGGGAGTCAAGAACTTCCCCGATTATTAGCCAAGGCCAAGGCGATGGCAGACACCTACTCCGCCCCCGAAGAGATTCACGGGCTTCTCGGCTATTGTCAGCATATGATAGACTTAATGGCCCACATAATTAGAAATCGTTAGGAAACTTGTATGGTCTCTAAGAACTTGACTAGATACGACTTCCTTTTTGAAATAAAATGAGTTGGTCCCATGTTTCTACTCCAAAAAGCTTGTGCAAATCAAATCACTCCCGCATTTTATCTCTAGCATGCATTGTATGTGGGTCTCGTCCTTTGTCACGGGAAGCTGGAAGGTCCATATCACCTTCTTAATTGTACACATGGGGCACTGCGCCCCCAAATGCGCAAGTAAGAAGAGATAATTTTCCGGGCTCTCGTGTCCGTAAAATGCATTCATATCATGCATCGCATAAGCATCCCTTCATAACATCATAATGGACATATCCTGCATTTGTCCGTTATCATATTCCAGCCTCACATCATCATGCATATGCGTTCAACAAACTTTTTGATCTGCAAAATTGCATACCATTTGTTTTCATGTTTGCTCATCCTTGCGTTTTCCTCTACAAAACAAAAACAAAGAAGGGGGAAGCGTGAAACTTCACACTACATTCTTAGTTTCATGTGTTAGGAGCCAACCATGTTGGGTTCATAAACCCGTTTCACTTAAAAACAAAATAATTGAACATGGTACCTAATGCATGGTTAACTAAGAAATGGTGTTTCTTCGGGCATCTCAATTTTATAATTACATTTTCCATGCATAAGCTTAAAGTACGCCCGAGTCATTCATCCCTATGAGATGTTGTTGAAGTATTGGCGATCAGAATTGCTATTCCTTGGATTATAGGGTTGAACCAAGCTCATGCTTTTATAAAAAGGTTCATCAAGTCAAGTTGAAATATGGAAGTAACCGTCTTGCAAAATTGGGGCAAAAGATGAATCGAGTCACATCACTGCTTCGTCTACTGCCAAACATATTTAGGATTATCGATGTCCTTGTTACTTCCAGTTTCACCTTGACAAAGATGTCATGGACCATGTTGAAAATCTAAAATTGATTCAACCCCATATCCTGCGTAAAAATTCGCAATACTTCGACTGTACATCATTCGCATGCATCCATGCTTTTCATTGGTTGCATTGCTCATTGCATTCTTTCCTTGAAAAAAATAAAATAAAATAAAATGAACTTATCAAAAAGAAAAGGAAACGCTTTACGGCGCCCTTACTAAACTTGTGCTAGAGCTAGAGTAATGGGTGAAGCAGAGAAGGTGCAAGAGAAGATGAAGGCCAAAAATGGAGGCCATAAAAGAGCAAATGGCCACAATGATAAAGGCCATGATGAGCATGAAGAAGATAATGGAAGCCAATGCGGTTATAATCGCCGCTATTAGCGCTGTCGCTAAGGTGAACCCGATGTCCCCATCCGGCCTCAAGCAAATGAATCATCCAACCTCAAATATGGTAGGCAAAGATTTGGGAAGTGCGGATGACCCCATGATGTGCAAATTTAAAATGAGCACGCCTTCCCGTCATATGGCTTGCCTCTCAACTATACGCCACCCAATATGGCGTACACTCCCAATAAGAATGTCAATAACTCCACTCCTATACCCATTGAAAGCCAGCAACCCCAAACTGATCATGCACATGTCTCTTAAACTGTGGAAGAGACCCATGAAATTCCCCATCACAATCTAGCCGACTTCGAGCCTTGGCTCGGATATACCACTGAAGGGCAAGCAGTTGGTGGTATACCCCTACAAAACCCTTTGGAGGGCCCTCAGTATCACCCACAACTGCACCTCTTGCATTCCACAGCGGTTAAAAACCCTTATGACTATGGCAGGAATGGGAAAGTTGGATCATCTAGAGGAAAGGCTCAGGGCCATTGAAGGAGGTGGAGATTATGCCTTTGCTAACCTAGAAAAGTTGTTCCTAATATCCAAACATGGTCATTCCCAAGTTCAAGGTGCTGGACTTTGACAAGTACAAGGGGACTACTCGCTCCAAGAATCATCTAAAGATGTACTGTCGGAAGATGGGGGCATACGCAAAAGATGAGGAATTGTTGATACATTCCTTCCATGAAAGTCTTACTGGGGTAGCTGTTACCTGGTACACTAACTTGGAATCTTCCCGAGTCCATTCTTGGAAGGACCTAATGGTTGCCATTGTTAGGCAGTATCAATACAATTTTGATATGGTTCTGGATAGGATGCAACTACGGAACATGTGCAAAAAGGGGGACGGATCATTCAAAGAACACGCCCAAAAGGTGGAGGGATCTGGCGGCTCAGGTGGTACCCCCAATAATGGAAAGGGAGACGATAATCGTGATGGTAGACACATTATCGGTACTCTACTACGAAAAGATGGTGGGCTGCGCACCCTCAAAGCGTTGCAGATTTGGTCTTCGCCAGTGAAAGGATCAATGTGGGTCCGAAAAGAGGCAAATTTGATCATCCTACTAGGACGACTGAGAAAACTGGGGCAAATAAAGAGGGTGAGGATGAGGGAGAAACCCATGCTGTGACTGCAATTCCTGTACGGCCAAATTTCCCACCAACCCAACAATATCTTTACTCAGCCAATAACAAACTTTCTCCTTACCCACCACCCAGTTATCCACGAAGGCCATCCCTAAATCTACCACAAAGTCTGTCTACCGCACTTCCCATGACAAACACCACCTTTAGCACAAACCAAAAACATCAACCAAGAAGTGAATTTTGCAGCGAGAAAGCCTGTAGAATTCACCCCAATTCCAGTGTCCTATGCCAGACTTGATCCCATATCTACATGATAATTCAATGGTAGCCATAACCCTAGCCAAGGTTCATCAACCTCCATTTCTCCGAGAATACGACTCGAACGCAACGTGTGCTTGTCACGGAGAAGCCCCGGGGCGTTCCATTGAGCATGGTAGGGCTCTGAAGCGTAAGGTGCAAGGTCTAATTGATGCGGGCTGGCTGAAATTTGAGGAGAATTGCGTGTAAATCCTGACATTGACAAGAGGTGCCACACATGGGGCAATTTTGAAAGTTGTTGTTAGGTGTCCCTAATGACTCATCAGGGTTTCCAAGTTTATGCCATTATTGTAAACCACAGCTACAATGTTAAATGAAATGGATAAAGTTGATATCTTTGTCCCTCATCCTCTCACAAACGCATGTTTGCTTATTCAACTTTCATCGGAATGTGGGTGTAAGCCATTGGTCTGTTTGCTCAAGCAACCCGCGCTCCTGAGTGTTGACTTCCAAGACCGTTCAATCAGAGATTACTCATCTTGCACGTTGGTGGGGGTGCCGTAAAACAACGAGCAAAGTTCAAAACAAATAAGTTTCAAAATAAAAAATAAAAAGGCATTTGATTGACTGTGTTTTCAAGTAAAAATATAGACGTTCATGTGACCTCATTTTGTCTTTTTAGAGAGAAGTGAGTTATCAAGAATAGGATGTTGGACAAATGGCCTCAGTTACCTTAAGAAAAAGGGGGGGTTGAATTAAGATGCAAAGACTATTCCCCAATTGAACTATCAATCTCTCTTTTCGGATTAACAATGCACACAGGGATAACCCTTCCCTTGTGTTCAAAATCCTCTACAACAAGAGACTCTCAGTCTCTTAATCCCTTTTCAGAAGTAAGAAGAAGAGAAGAAGAGGTCTCTCGTAAAAGAGGTAGATTGTAAAATGAAGACCAATCAAAATTCATTATTGAATATGCAAGTGGTTGACCAAGGAATCTTTTTGAGAGGATAAGACATTTCAGTTCAGAAAAACTCTTGATCTTTCGAGAGGATAAAACTGTTTGGGCAATGAAAACTCTCTTTAAAACATTTGAATGGCCGTTCATAAAACATTTGAATAGATATGTCTCTTGGAAATTATTTTCTGAAAATCCCCTCTGGTAATCGATTACAAGACTTATGTAATCGATTACAGGTTTTAAAAATTTGAATTAAAACATTTTCAACTACTGGTAATCGATTACCAGAGAGCAAATCTCAATTTGAAAGGATAGAATTCCTTGGTCAAACCTTTTGCTTCTTCAGTTTGGAAACTTCTTCCTAAGATTCTAGAGATCAACTTGATCATATATCTTGATTTTCTTGGATTCTTGTCTTGAATAAAACTTAGAAGCACTTGATCCTTTAGCATCATCAAGACATCAAAACATCTTGCTTCTACATAGGAGTCATTTGACTTAATCCATCAACTGAAAGATCCTTCAACTATTTCTCGTCCTTGGAAAATTCTTTTTGCAAGAATCAACTGCTTCTTTCATTCTTCCTCACTACGAGGTCATGAAAACAAGACAATAATGGTTACCTCATAACCTTACACTGGGGCAATGAGGGGCACCGTGCATGAGCCTCAAGCGAACCTAGGGGCAGATTAGAAGTTCTCACCCAATAGGTTCCCTCCTACAAGGTCATGACGAAAGGCAACGATTGGTACCTCAAAGCCTTACGCTGGGGCAATGAGGGGCACCGTGCATGAGCATCAAGTGAACATAGGGGCCCATCAAAAGTTCTCACCCATCGATGTTTCTAACAAAAAAGGGAGGACAAACCCTAGGATTTCAATGGATTGATTAAACATCAAACGACTCCATTGCCGTCACTCCAAAATGGTCAAGTGACTAAATCAAACAGAACACACACTCTGAGGGAGTTCCCGGAGAGATTTGCAAAAAAGATAGGATGAGGTTGCATGAATTATCACCTCTTTCAAAAGGACAGTCAATCTGTGTTTTCCAAAAAAAAAAAATTTTTAAATCAAAATCAAAATCTCAAAATAGGGAAAGAATGTCATGAACATTGTACAACTTTCCATTACATTACATTGTTTCATATGAAGCCTGCATTTACCAAAATTTCACGACAAAGGTTGCATGCATCTGCATCCCCAAAAATTATGTTAACTGCATAGATTTCCTACATCTGATGTCCAAATCTTGTGGATTTGGGATGACCGGCCCTCTCGATGAGTCGATCTCTTGCTTTCTCATAAGGGTGGACCCTTGGGTACTTGTACCTATCACCTTTAGAGGACTACACGTCCTCGCCTTGAGAGGACTACATGTCCTCGCCATCAGAGGACTACATATCCTCGCCATCAGAGGACTACAAGTCCTCGCCATCAGAGGACTTCATGTCCTCGCCATCAGAGGGCTGCACGCCCTCACCTTCAGAGGACTACACGTCCTCGCCTTGAGAGGGCTACACGCCCTCACCTTGGGTACTAGTTACCCTCACCGTTGAGAGGACTACACGTCCTCGCCTTGAGAGGACTACACGTCCTCACCATCAGAGGGCTGCATGCCCTTACCTCCAGAGGACTACATGTCCTCGCCTTGAGAGGGCTACACGTCCTCACCTTGGGTACTAGTTACCCTCACCGTTGAGAGGACTACACGTCCTCGCCTTGAGAGGACTACACGTCCTCACCATCAGAGGGCTGCATGCCCTTACCTCCAGAGGACTACATGTCCTCGCCTTGAGAGGGCTACACGTCCTCACCTTGGGTACAAGTTACCCTCACCGTTGAGAGGACTACACGTCCTCGCCTTGAGAGGACTACACGTCCTCACCTTGGGTACTAGTTACCCTCACCGTTGAGAGGACTACACGTCCTCGCCTTGAGAGGACTACACGTCCTCACCATCAGAGGGCTGCATGCCCTTACCTCCAGAGGACTACATGTCCTCGCCTTGAGAGGGCTACACGTCCTCACCTTGGGTACTAGTTACCCTCACCGTTGAGAGGACTACACGTCCTCGCCTTGAGAGGACTACACGTCCTCACCATCAGAGGGCTGCATGCCCTTACCTCCAGAGGACTACATGTCCTCGCCTTGAGAGGGCTACACGTCCTCACCTTGGGTACTAGTTACCCTCACCGTTGAGAGGACTACACGTCCTCACCATCAGAGGGCTGCATGCCCTCACCTCCAGAGGACTACATGTCCTCGCCTTGAGAGGGCTACACGCCCTCACCTTGGGTACTAGTTACCTTCACCGTTGAGAGGACTACACGTCCTCGCCTTGAGAGGACTACACGTCCTCACCATCAGAGGGCTGCACGCCCTTACCTCCAGAGGACTACATGTCCTCGCCTTGAGAGGGCTACACGTCTTCACCTTGGGTACTAGTTACCCTCACCGTCAGAGGGCTACACGCCCTCACCTTGAGAGGACTACACGTCCTCACCATCAGAGGGCTGCACGCCCTCACCTCTAGAGGACTAAGTCCTCGCCTTGAGAGGGCTACACGCCCTCACCTTGGGTACTAGTTACCTTCACCTTCAGAGGACTACACGTCCTCGCCTTCAAAGGGTCATGTACCTTCAACTTCAGAGGACTACACGTCCTCGCCGTCAAAGGGTCATGTGCCTTCACCTTTGTAGGGCTACACGCCCTCACCTTTAGAGGACTATACGTCCTCGCCATCAGAGGACTACATGTTCCCCATTTTCAAAGAGGGGCACGTCCTCACCTTCAGAGGACTGCACGTCCTCGCCTTCAGAAGGCTACACGCCCTCGCCTTTAGAGGGCTACGCGTCCTCACTTTCGGTGGGCTCCATATCCACACCTTAAGAGAATTTAAGGTCCTCTATCCTTAAATGCTTAACCGAGACTTGCGCTTCCGGTTAAGGGGCCAGTAGTTTCCTTTTAACGGTTCCTGGGCCACCCCCTGATATTGGAGGAGGGCCAACTGTGCGAGCACAACCAGAGAGGGAGGCTATTACACAGCTACTATGCATACCGGGGCAAGATTTCATTCGTGCCGCTGTAAAGAGACGAGTGCGGATCATGCGCACCAACATGACCACTCTTACACAGATATAGATGACATTGCTACTTAGCAACATTCTGCCCAGCGACCGCAATACCAATCTCCCCCTGCAAAAGTATCAGTTGGTCTGTGTCGTCCCGACATGGGTAAGTATGCATATGGTTCAACTGATTTCTGATAACATCTATTGTTTGCAGGGATCGCACCCACAAAGACACCCAGTGGACCTGAAGAAGTCCAACAGGGCCTTGGGGTTTCCAGCTCTGGTTACGGGCCTCTGTCGGCCCTACAGGGCGCCCGTTCCCCCCAGCAAGTTCATTTCGTCGTGGCATAGTTCTAGGGAGTGCCTGTCGCCCCCAGCAAGGTCATCAGGTCCCCCCTACCAATCGAGCTTTCATCAAGAAGTTCTGCGTCTCCAGGCAGGCGCAGGGCGAAACACCACAGCAGCCTGGCGATGGCCGGCAGCGGGCAATAGACACACCGCCATCACCACTAAAGTTCACCTCAGCTCATCCATAAAAAGGTTAGAGCGTTGCCTACGACACATGGCCGACCAATAGGCAACCAAGTCCAAAGCCAAAGGTAAGCAAAGTACTAGGTCCGTGACCTACAAGCCATCATGCGTCCAGCTCAAGACGTTAAAGAAGCGCTACTAGGAGGCAACCTAGTACCTTTTGAATCTATGCTTGTTATTTGATCACTTTTTATAGTAGGACGCACCTAGTTGCTCATGATCCTGGGAATTTAAATAAAACAAGCGCAAGCTCGGAAGGTAGTCATACCTCATAAAATATATATGTATGTTTAGGTAGAAAGATACCTTAGATATGCATGTATGTAACAAAAAATACCTCACAAAATATATATATGTATGTTTAGGTAGAAAGATACCTTAGATATGCATGTATGTAAACAAAAACACACTTCACAAAATATATATATGTATGTTTAGGTAGCAAGATACCTTAGATATGCATGTATGTAGCAAAAAGATACCTCACAAAATATATATATGTATGTTTAGGTAGCAAGATACCTTGGATATGCATGTATGTAAACAAAAATACCTTACAAAACATATATATGTATGTTTAGGTAGCAAGATACCTTGGATATGCATGTATATAGCAAAAATACCTCGCAAAAATATACACATGTTTAGGTAGCAAAATACCTCATGAAAAAAAAAAGGGAAAAAAAAAGAAAACAAACAAGAAAAAGAAATAAACAAATGATAATGATAAAAAAAAAAGAAGAAGAAGGAGATAAAAGAAAATAAGTTGTCTAGCTGAAAAACCAACATGCTTTTGAAAAGAGATGACTTCCAACTTTTCTTTGGAAAAATTCACTGATCATAACTAGTTTTTGAAAAAATGTGTATACACCTGAAGGGTGAATGCTGTGAAGATTTTCCCAGACGCCCAAAATGGACTCGGATGAATGCACAAATTGATAAAAGAACATATTTTGGAAACATTGGGTTGATTAAAATAGAGGAAATGAATCCTGAGCCCTAGCATCACATGACCATAAAAATTTGACACTTGAGTGTCCGCATAGGTGCATGCATGACCAGTTTTGCATAAAGTTTCCAAATCATCATTTTTTTGCATTTGTGTCATGGAAATAATGTGGGGCATCCCTTTTTATCCTTGAACCAAACCAAACCCTGACATGTATCATGTCTAGCCATTCTACAAGCTTTGAGCCAAAATCCTGACTCACCATAATCCTTACCCTCGGAAGCAAAAAAAGAATAGAAGGGAAATTTCCAATCAAAGAAAAAGAGAAGGAAAATTTCCAATGAAAGCAAAAAAAGAATAGAAGGGAAATTTCCAATCAAAGAAAAAAAAGAAGGAAATTCCCAATCAAAGAGTGGGAGAAAGCAAAAAGAAAAGAAAGGAAATTCCCAATCAAAGAGTGGGAGAAAGCAAAAAGGAAAGAAAGAAAATTCCCAACCAAAGAATGGGAGAAAGTAAAAAAGGGAAGGTAAGAAAGTTCTTGATCAAAGAAACTAGAAGAAATATGCAGAGAGGTCTTTGGACCGGACAATATCTGAACAATACAAAATTGTCACCAAATGAACAAAAAAGGAAGGAAAGGAAACCACAACCTAAAATGGTCTTCTCCCTTTAATTACCAACCAAAATCCCGTGCGCTAGCGACCCTTTTTTTTTTCTCGCCCCGCACTAAACAAAAAAAAACAGAAAAAAGAAAAAGCCAAAAACACATAAAAGCCGAAAAACTCCCCAAAAGAACCCATTCCCAAGGGAAGTCCTATTTGATCCATGATCACGCATGTAATTTTTGATTTGATAGGAAATAATTTGCAAAGTCAAGTCATGACATATCTATGGTTCGGAATTAGGATGAAACACTTACCTGTGCAAGATTGATACACTTTGAGTGGATTTCTTCTATTTTTGTCGAACCCAGTGTTTCCTCTAAATGGTCATTTAGAAACAAAATGCTAACATCCAAAATCTCATTTATGGTTATGGGAGATTTCATCAGCAGACTCTCCTTCCCCGGTAGACGCATTGTTTTTCACTCAAAAAATCATATGCTGCTCTAAATCAGTTGGAATATTTGTCTCTTTGCTAAAGCATGTTTGCATTTTAGTGGAGAAAACACCGAGACTTTTTCAAGTCTCACAAGTTATCCAGAACTACGTAGGTCTGAGTTCCTCATTGGAGGATACGTAGGAGCAAGAGCCTCGCTTTTGTCGACCACACCGCCTTTTGTCGCCATAACTCAAGAGCTGGTAGCCCGCGGAGATACCTTACGGTTATCCGCACCCTTTTGTCATCCAGAGGCGGCGGGCCCGATGACAAGCAGAGACCAAGTTTGGTCATTCTGCACCCAAGATACGCGGAGATACCTTACGGTTATCCGCACCCTTTTGTCATCCAGAGGCGGCGGGCCCGATGACAAGCAGAGACCAAGTTTGGTCATTCTGCACCCAAGATACGCGGAGATACCTTACGGTTATCCGCACCCTTTTGTCATCCAGAGGCGGCGGGCCCGATGACAAGCAGAGACCAAGTTTGGTCATTCTGCACCCAAGATACGCGGAGATACCTTACGGTTATCCGCACCCTTTTGTCATCCAGAGGCGGCGGGCCCGATGACAAGCAGAGACCAAGTTTGGTCATTCTGCACCCAAGATACGCGGAGATACCTTACGGTTATCCGCACCCTTTTGTCATCCAGAGGCGGCGGGCCCGATGACAAGCAGAGACCAAGTTTGGTCATTCTGCACCCAAGATACGCGGAGATACCTTACGGTTATCCACACCCTTTTGTCATCCAGAGGCGGCGGGCCCGATGACAAGCAGAGACCAAGTTTGGTCATTCTGCACCCAAGATACGCGGAGATACCTTACGGTTATCCACACCCTTTTGTCATCCAGAGGCGGCGGGCCCGATGACAAGCAGAGACCAAGTTTGGTCATTCTGCACCCAAGATACGCGGAGATACCTTACGGTTATCTGCACCCTTTTGTCATCCAGAGGCGGCGGGCCCGATGACAAGCAGAGACCAAGTTTGGTTATTCTGCACCCAAGATACGCGGAGATACCTTACGGTTATCCGCACCCTTTTGTCATCCAGAGGCGGCGGGCCCGATGACAAGCAGAGACCAAGTTTGGTCATTCTGCACCCAAGATACGCGGAGATACCTTACGGTTATCCGCACCCTTTTGTCATCCAGAGGCGGCGGGCCCGATGACAAGCAGAGACCAAGTTTGGTCATTCTGCACCCAAGATACGCGGAGATACCTTACGGTTATCCGCACCCTTTTGTCATCCAGAGGCGGCGGGCCCGATGACAAGCAGAGACCAAGTTTGGTCATTCTGCACCCAAGATACGCGGAGATACCTTATGGTTATTCGCACCCATTCTTTTGCTATCTGTAAGACAGAACGCTTGATAGCATGCAGAGGCTGACACAGTCTTCTGCACCTTTTGTTCCTCCGGGGACAACAAAGTCATTTACATGTGGAAATTTCATGGTCACCCGCGACTCTCGTCAGCCGAGAGGAGCGAAATTAGTGTCATACACTGATTTTCGGGGACCTTTGCTTGATGACATGCGACCATTCTTTGGTCCTTGTGAGGTGCTTGGCATCCATCATCAGGCAGTTTGTGAAATCCTAGGAACGACAAGTCACGGTCACCCGCGACTCTCGTCAACCGAGAGGAGCGAAATTAGTGTCATACACTGATTTTCGGGTACCTTTGCTTGATGACATGCGGCCATTCTTTGGTCCTTGTGAGGTGCTTGGCGCCCGTCATTAGGCAATTTGTGAAATTTTGGGAACAACAAGTCATTGGCATGTGGAGATTTTATGGTCACCCGCGACTCTCGCCAAGTCGAGAGGAGCGAAATTAGTGTCTTATCTTTACTTTTCTTTTATCTCCAATAAAAGACAAGTAAAGAGGGGCAACTGTCATACCCTAATTTCATCCGGGAACCTTTGCTCGATGACGTGTGACCATTCTTTGGTCCTCGTGAGGTGCTTGGCACCCATCATTAGGCAATTTGTGAAATTTCAGGACATGCCGGAAAACCAAAAAAAATATTGATGCACAATCCGTAAGTTTCCGTGACACACCGGAAATCAAAAGGAAGCATCGTTGCATAATTAAGTGAGGTTCCGTAACATTCCGTAAGTCAAAAAGGGGATGATTATGTAATCTGCAAGGTTCCGTAACATTACGGAAAGAAAACAAGTATCGTTACGAAATTCGTAAGTTTCCGTAACTTTACGAAAAAGGAATCACCAAAAAAACAGCAGGGGGGGGTGAACTTGGTAAAAATGGGGGTGCAAATAGCAACCAGGCCCATTTGGGCCCTCCAGAAGATTCCTCCAGAAGGCGGTTGCTTCTGGAGGAAGCAACCCTGCTCGCCTGGGCGAGCTGAGCTCGCCTGGGCGAGCTGGGCGGCAACCACCTCCCCTATTTTGCTATAAATAGGGGAGGAATGCAAGAAGAAAAGGATCCCAGCCCTTTAGGCACTTCTCTCTCTTTGGAATTTGCTTGGAAAAATTGTTTCCGTGAAGAAAATCTAAGCCAAGGCGCTTCCGAAACGTTTCCGTAACGTTTTCCGTGAAGAATTTCGCAAAGGTTTCAACCGTTCTTCGACGTTCTTCATTCGTTCTTCATCGTTCTTCGATCTTCAACGGGTAAGTACCTCGAACCAAGCTTTTCGATTCATTCTATGTACCCGTAGTGGTCCACATTGTGTTTCGTGCATTTTTATTCTCGTTTTGTTTACTTTTTATACCCCCTGTTGACGTGCTTAAGCCATTTTACTTAAGTCATTTCTCGCTTAACTTAAAAATAAAATAAATTTCCACCGAACGTTTGAATTGTATTATCCATTAACTTCAGTTAAAATAAATTCCGATCGTTCGGTCGTGCCGTAACCACGTTGGAAATCAAAAAGAGGTAAAAAATCATATAATAATCAAAAAGACATCTTTTAGTAAAATAAAGCGGAAAATCAATCGGACGTTTTCTCTTTGGGATTTCTCATTCTTAATCGAATTGATTAATAACTAAAGTGAAACTAAAGGCTAAAATCAATTCGCCTAGTCAAGCTCGTCCATAAAAATAGGCTTTTGAAGTTTGTCATTTCATTTTCTCACTAAGTAAAATGGATCATTTTTAAGGTCCAACGCCTTAAAATGATCACCTCTTAAAGTAAAAAAGAATCACTTGATAAGAAAGAACTACGTAGGTCTGATTTTCTCATCCCAAATTGAGGAATACGTAGGAGCAAAGGGAAACACCCTTGTCGACCACAAAAAAGAAAAAATATAAAAAGGGTATAAAGGATATAAGAACATAAAAGGGAACTTAAAAATCAAAGTCATGTTTGCACATTCGATTAAAGGCTGCCGTCCCTTGGGACGGGCGTGTGGGGTGCTAATACCTTCCCCGTGCGTAAATACAACTCCCGAACCTTTCAACTTAAAAGTTCGTAGATCGCGTCTTTTCCGGTTTTTCCGACGTTTTCCTCAAATAAACGTTGGTGGCGACTCCGCGCGTATTCCTTTCGTGGAACACCATCCCGCGAGTCACGCGTCGCCCTCCCGCCGAAGGGTAGGTTGCGACACCCATGAATGTCATTGCCTAGCGCTGTTCATGCATCCTCCACCTTCGAGTATGGAGCCCCGCGAAGTTATTGCATAGCACTGTTCGCCAATTCTCAATTCTCCACTTTTATTCGGAGAGCCATGAATGTCATTGCCTGGCGATGTTCATGTGTCCTCCACCTTCGAGTCTGGAGCCCCATGAAGTTATGGCGTAGCGCTGTTCCCCAATTCTCCATTCTCCACCTTTATTCGGAGAGCCATGAATGTCGTTGCCTAGCGCTGTTCATGTGTCCTCCACCTTCGAGTCTAGAGCCCCGCGAAGTTATTGCGTAGCGCTGTTCGTCAATTCTCTATTCTCCACTTTTATTCGGAGACCCATGAATGTCATTGCCTAACTTTTCATGCATCCTCCACCTTCGAGTCTGGAGCCCCGCGAAGTGATTGCGTAGCGCTGTTCGCCAATTCTCCATTCTCCACTTTTTTTCGGAGACCCATGAATGTCATTGCCTAGCGCTTTTCATGTGGCCTCTACCTTCAAGTCTGGAGCCCCGCGAAGTTATTGCGCTGTGCTGTTCGCCAATTCTCCATTCTCCACTTCTTTTCAGAGTCCCATGAATGTCATTGCCTAGCGCTGTTCATGTGTCCTCCACCTTCGAGTCTAGACCCCCGCGAAGTTTTTGCGTAGCGCTGTTTGTCAATTCTCCATTCTCCACTTTTATTCGGAGACCCATGAATGTCATTGTCTAGCTTTTCATGCATCCTCCAACTTCGAGTCTGGAGCCCCGCGAAGTGATTGTGTAGCGCTGTTCGCCAATTCTCAATTCTCCACTTTTATTCGGAGAGCCATGAATGTCATTGCCTAGCGCTATTCATGTGTCCTCCACCTTTGAGTCTGGAGCCCCGTGAAGTGATTGCGTAGCCCTGTTCGCCAATTCTCCATTCTCCACTTTTTTTCGGAGACCCATGAATGTCATTGCCTAGCGCTGTTCATGCATCCTCCACCTTCGAGTATGGAGCCCCGCGAAGTTATTTCATAGCGCTGTTCATGTGTCCTCCACCTTCGAGTCTGGAGCCCCATGAAGTTATTGCGTAGCGCTGTTCAACTATTCTCCAATCTCCGCTTTTTTTCGAAGCCCCATGAATGTCATTGTCTATCGCTGCTCATGTGTTCTCCACCTTCGAGTCTGGAGCCTCGCGAAGTTATTGCGTAGCGTTGTTCGCCAATTCTCAATTCTCCACTTTTTTTCGGAGCCCCATGAATGTCATTGCCTAGCGCTGTTCATGTGTCCTCCACCTTCGAGTCTGGAGCCCCGCGAAGTTATTGCGTAGCGCTTTTCGCCAATTCTCCATTCTCCACTTTTATTCGGAACCCCATGAATGTCATTTCCTAGCGCTGTTCATGCATCCTCCACCTTCGGGTCTGGAGTCCCGCGAAGTTATTGCGTAGCGCTGTTTGCCAATTCTCCATTCTCCGCTTTTTTTCGGAGCCCCATGAATGTCATTGTCTATCGCTGTTCATGTGTCCTCCACCTTCGAGTCTGGAGCCTCGCGAAGTTATTGCGTAGCGCTATTCGCCAATTCTCCATTCTCCACTTTTATTTCGAGCCCCATGAATGTCAATGTCTATCGCTTTTCATGTGTCCTCCACCTTCGAGTCTAGGGCCCCGCGAAGTTATTGCGGAGCGCTGTTCGTCAATTCTCCATTCTCCACTTTTATTCGGAGACCCGTGAATGTCATTGCCTAGCTTTTCATGCATCCTCCACCTTCGAGTCTGGAGCCCCGCGAAGTGATTGCGTATCGCTGTTCGCCAATTCTCCATTCTCCACTTTTTTTCGGAGAACCATGAATGTCATTGCCTAGCGCTTTTCATGTGGCCTCTACCTTCAAGTCTGGAGCCCCGCGAAGTTATTGCGTTGCGCTGTTCGCCAATTCTCCATTCTCCACTTCTTTTCGGAGTCCCATGAATGTCATTGCCTAGCGCTATTCATGTGTCCTCCACCTTCGAGTCTAGACCCCTACGAAGTTTTTGCGTAGCGCTGTTCGTCAATTCTCCATTCTCCACTTTTATTCGGAGACACATGAATGTCATTGCCTAGCTTTTCATGCATCCTCCAACTTCGAGTCTGGAGCCCCGCGAAGTGATTGCGTAGCGCTGTTCGCCAATTCTCAATTCTCCACTTTTATTCGGAGAGCCATGAATGTCATTGCCTAGCGCTGTTCATGTGTCCTCCACCTTTGAGTCTGGAGCCCCGCGAAGTGATTGCGTAGCCCTGTTCGCCAATTCTCCATTCTCCACTTTTTTTCGGAGACCCATGAATGTCATTGCCTAGCGCTGTTCATGCATCCTCCACCTTCGAGTATGGAGCCCCGCGAAGTTATTGCATAGCACTGTTCGCCAATTCTCAATTCTCCACTTTTATTCGGAGAGCCATGAATGTCATTGCCTGGCGATGTTCATGTGTCCTCCACCTTCGAGTCTGGAGCCCCATGAAGTTATGGCGTAGCGCTGTTCCCCAATTCTCCATTCTCCACCTTTATTCGGAGAGCCATGAATGTCGTTGCCTAGAGCTGTTCATGTGTCCTCCACCTTCGAGTCTAGAGCCCCGCGAAGTTATTGCGTAGCGCTGTTCGTCAATTCTCTATTCTCCACTTTTATTCGGAGACCCATGAATGTCATTGCCTAGCTTTTCATGCATCCTCCACCTTCGAGTCTGGAGCCCCGCGAAGTGATTGCGTAGCGCTGTTCGCCAATTCTCCATTCTCCACTTTTTTTCGGAGACCCATGAATGTCATTGCCTAGCGCTTTTCATGTGGCCTCTACCTTCAAGTCTGGAGCCCCGCGAAGTTACTGCGCTGTGCTGTTCGCCAATTCTCCATTCTCCACTTCTTTTCAGAGTCCCATGAATGTCATTGCCTAGCGCTGTTCATGTGTCCTCCACCTTCGACTCTAGACCCCCGCGAAGTTTTTGCGTAGCGCTGTTTGTCAACTCTCCATTCTCCACTTTTATTCGGAGACCCATGAATGTCATTGTCTAGCTTTTCATGCATCCTCCAACTTCGAGTCTGGAGCCCCGCGAAATGATTGTGTAGCGCTGTTCGCCAATTCTCAATTCTCCACTTTTATTCGGAGAGCCATGAATGTCATTGCCTAGCGCTATTCATGTGTCCTCCACCTTGAGTCTGGAGCCCCGCGAAGTATTGCGTAGCCTGTTCGCCAATTCTCCATTCTCCACTTTTTTTCGGAGACCCATGAATGTCATTGCCTAGCGCTGTTCATGCATCCTCCACCTTCGAGTATGGAGCCCCGCGAAGTTATTTCATAGCGCTGTTCATGTGTCCTCCACCTTCGAGTCTGGAGCCCCAGAAGTTATTGCGTAGCGCTGTTCGCTATTCTCCAATCTCCACTTTTTTTCGAAGCCCATGAATGTCATTGCTATCGCTGCTCATGTGTTCTCCACCTTCGAGTCTGGAGCCCGCGAAGTTATTGCGTAGCGTTGTTCGCCAATTCTCCATTCTCAACTTTTTTTCGGAGCCCCATGAATGTCATTGCCTAGCGCTGTTCATGTGTCCTCCACCTTCGAGTCTGGAGCCCCGCGAAGTTATTGCGTAGCGCTTTTCGCCAATTCTCCATTCTCCACTTTTATTCGGAACCCCATGAATGTCATTCCCTAGCGCTGTTCATGTATCCTCCACCTTCGAGTCTGGAGCCCGCAAAGTTATTGGGTAGAGTTGTTCGCCAATTCTCAATTCTCAACTTTTTTTCGGAGTCCCATGAATGTCATTGCCTAGCGCTGTTCATGTCTCCTCCACCTTCGAGTCTGGAGCCCCGCGAAGTTATTGCGTAGCGCTGTTCGCCAATTCTCCATTCTCCACTTTTATTTCGGAGACCCATGAATGTCATTCTAGCGCTTTTCATGTGTCCTCCACCTTCGAGTCTGGAGCCCCGCGAAGTTATTGCGTAGCGCTGTTCGCCAATTCTCCATTCTCCACTTTTATTCGGAGACCCATGAATGTCATTGCCTAGCGTTTCATGCATCCTCCACCTTCGAGTCTGGAGCCCCGCGAAGTTATTGCGTACGCTGTTCGCCAATTCTCCATTCTCCACTTTTTTTCGGAGACCATGAATGTCATTGCCTAGCGCTTTCATGTGCCTCCACCTTCGAGTCTGGAGCCCCGCGAAGTTATTGCGTTGCGCTGTTCGCCAATTCTCCATTCTCCACTTTTTTCGGAGTCCCATGAATGTCATTGCCTAGCGCTTTCATGTGTCCTCCACCTTCGAGTCTGAGCCCCCGAAGTTATTGCGTAGCGCTGTTCGCCAATTCTCCATTCTCCACTTTTATTCGGAGACCATGAATGTCATTGCCTAGCGCTTTCATGCATCCTCCACTTCGAGTCTGGAGCCCCGCGAAGTTATTGCGTAGCGCTGTTCGCCAATTCTCCATTCTCCACTTTTATTCGGAGAGCCATGAATGTCATTCCCTAGCGCTGTTCATGTGTCCTCCACCTTCGAGTCTGGAGCCCCGCGAAGTTATTGCGTAGCGCTGTTCGCCAATTCTCCATTCTCCACTTTTTTTCGGAGACCCATGAATGTCATTGCCTAGCGCTGTTCATGCATCCTCCACCTTCGAGTCTGGAGCCCCGCGAAGTTATTGCGTAGCGCTGTTCGCCAATTCTCCATTCTCCACTTTTATTCGGAGATCCATGAATGTCATTGCCTAGCGCTGTTCATGTGTCCTCCACCTTCGAGTCTGGAGCCCCGCGAAGTTATTGCGTAGCGCTGTTCGCCAATTCTCCATTCTCCACTTTTATTCGGAGAGCCATGAATGTCATTGCCTAGCGCTGTTCATGTGTCCTCCACCTTCGAGTCTGGAGCCCCGCGAAGTTATTGCGTAGCGCTGTTCGCCAATTCTCCATTCTCCACTTTTATTCGGAGACCCATGAATGTCATTGCCTAGCGCTTTCATGCATCCTCCACCTTCGAGTCTGGAGCCCCGCGAAGTTATTGCGTAGCGCTGTCCGCCAATTCTCCATTCTCCACTTTTTTTCGGAGACCAATGAATGTCATTGCCTAGCGCTGTTCATGCATCCTCCACCTTCGAGTCTGGAGCCCCGCGAAGTTATTGCGTAGCGCTGTTCGCCAATTCTCCATTCTCCACTTTTATTCGGAGACCCATGAATGTCATTGCCTAGCGCTGTTCATGATCCTCCACCTTCGAGTCTGGAGCCCCGCGAAGTTATTGCGTAGCGCTGTTCGCCAATTCTCCATTCTCCACTTTTTTTCGGAGACCCATGAATGTCATTGCCTAGCGCTGTTCATGCATCCTCCACCTTCGAGTCTGGAGCCCCGCGAAGTTATTGCGTAGCGCTGTTCGCCAATTCTCCATTCTCCACTTTTATTCGGAGAGCCATGAATGTCATTGCCTAGCGCTGTTCATGCATCCTCCACCTTCGAGTCTGGAGCCCCGCGAAGTTATTGCGTAGCGCTGTTCGCCAATTCTCCATTCTCCACTTTTATTCGGAGACCCATGAATGTCATTGCCTAGCGCTGTTCATGTGTCCTCCACCTTCGAGTCTGGAGCCCCGCGAAGTTATTGCGTAGCGCTGTTCGCCAATTCTCCATTCTCCACTTTTATTCGGAGACCCATGAATGTCATTGCCTAGCGCTGTTCATGCATCCTCCACCTTCGAGTCTGGAGCCCCGCGAAGTTATTGCGTAGCGCTGTTCGCCAATTCTCCATTCTCCACTTTTTTTCGGAGACCCATGAATGTTATTGCCTAGTGCTTTTCATGTGGCCTCCACCTCCGTGTCTAGAGCCCCGCGAAGTTATTGCGTTGCGCTGTTCGCCAATTCTCCATTCTCCACTTTTATTCGGAGACCCATGAATGTCATTGCCTAGCGCTGTTCATGCATCCTCCACCTTCGAGTCTGGAGCCCCGCGAAGTTATTGCGTAGCGCTGTTCGCCAATTCTCCATTCTCCACTTTTTTTCGGAGACCCATGAATGTCATTGCCTAGCGCTGTTCATGTCTCCTCCACCTTCGAGTCTGGAGCCCCGCGAAGTTATTGCGTAGCGCTGTTCGCCAATTCTCCATTCTCCACTTTTATTCGGAGACCCATGAATGTCATTGCCTAGCGCTGTTCATGTGTCCTCCACCTTCGAGTCTGGAGCCCCGCGAAGTTATTGCGTAGCGCTGTTCGCCAATTCTCCATTCTCCACTTTTATTCGGAGACCCATGAATGTCATTGCCTAGCGCTGTTCATGTGTCCTCCACCTTCGAGTCTGGAGCCCCGCGAAGTTATTGCGTAGCGCTGTTCGCCAATTCTCCATTCTCCACTTTTTTCGGAGACCCATGAATGTCATTGCCTAGCGTTGTTCATGCATCCCCCACCTTCGAGTCTGGAGCCCCGCGAAGTTATTGCGTAGTGCTGTTCGCCAATTCTCCATTCTCCACTTTTATTCGGAGACCCATGAATGTCATTGCCTAGCGCTGTTCATGTCTCCTCCACCTTCGAGTCTGGAGCCCCGCGAAGTTATTGCGTAGCGCTGTTCGCCAATTCTCCATTCTCCACTTTTTTCGGAGACCCATGAATGTCATTGCCTAGCGCTGTTCATGTGTCCTCCACCTTCGAGTCTGGAGCCCCGCGAAGTTATTGCGTAGCGCTGTTCGCCAATTCTCCATTCTCCACTTTTATTCGGAGACCCATGAATGTCATTGCCTAGCGCTGTTCATGCATCCTCCACCTTCGAGTCTGGAGCCCCGCGAAGTTATTGCGTAGCGCTGTTCGCCAATTCTCCATTCTCCACTTTTATTCGGAGACCCATGAATGTCATTGCCTAGCGCTGTTCATGCATCCTCCACCTTCGAGTCTGGAGCCCCGCGAAGTTATTGCGTAGCGCTGTTCGCCAATTCTCCATTCTCTACTTTTTTCGGAGACCCATGAATGTCATTGCCTAGCGCTGTTCATGCATCCTCCACCTTCGAGTCTGGAGCCCCGCGAAGTTATTGCGTAGCGCTGTTCGCCAATTCTCCATTCTCCACTTTTATTCGGAGACCCATGAATGTCATTGCCTAGCGCTGTTCATGTCTCCTCCACCTTCGAGTCTGGAGCCCGCGAAGTTATTGCGTAGCGCTGTTCGCCAATTCTCCATTCTCCACTTTTATTCGGAGACCCATGAATGTCATTGCCTAGCGCTGTTCATGTGTCCTCCACCTTCGAGTCTGGAGCCCCGCGAAGTTATTGCGTAGCGCTGTTCGCCAATTCTCCATTCTCCACTTTTATTCGGAGAGCCATGAATGTCATTGCCTAGCGCTGTTCATGCATCCTCCACCTTCGAGTCTGGAGCCCCGCGAAGTTATTGCGTAGCGCTGTTCGCCAATTCTCCATTCTCCACTTTTTTCGGAGACCCTTGAATGTCATTGCCTAGCGCTGTTCATGTGTCCTCCACCTTCGAGTCTGGAGCCCCGCGAAGTTATTGCGTAGCGCTGTTCGCCAATTCTCCATTCTCCACTTTTATTCGGAGACCCATGAATGTCATTGCCTAGCGCTGTTCATGTCTCCTCCACCTTCGAGTCTGGAGCCCCGCGAAGTTATTGCGTAGCGCTGTTCGCCAATTCTCCATTCTCCACTTTTATTCGGAGACCCATGAATGTCATTGCCTAGCGCTGTTCATGCATCCTCCACCTTCGAGTCTGGAGCCCCGCGAAGTTATTGCGTAGCGCTGTTCGCCAATTCTCCATTCTCCACTTTTTTCGGAGACCCATGAATGTCATTGCCTAGCGCTGTTCATGCATCCTCCACCTTCGAGTCTGGAGCCCCGCGAAGTTATTGCGTAGCGCTGTTCGCCAATTCTCCATTCTCCACTTTTATTCGGAGACCCATGAATGTCATTGCCTAGCGCTGTTCATGTCTCCTCCACCTTCGAGTCTGGAGCCCCGCGAAGTTATTGCGTAGCGCTGTTCGCCAATTCTCCATTCTCCACTTTTATTCGGAGACCCATGAATGTCATTGCCTAGCGCTGTTCATGCATCCTCCACCTTCGAGTCTGGAGCCCCGCGAAGTTATTGCGTAGCGCTGTTCGCCAATTCTCCATTCTCCACTTTTATTCGGAGACCCATGAATGTCATTGCCTAGCGCTGTTCATGCATCCTCCACCTTCGAGTCTGGAGCCCCGCGAAGTTATTGCGTAGCGCTGTTCGCCAATTCTCCATTCTCCACTTTTATTCGGAGACCCATGAATGTCATTGCCTAGCGCTGTTCATGTCTCCTCCACCTTCGAGTCTGGAGCCCCGCGAAGTTATTGCGTAGCGCTGTTCGCCAATTCTCCATTCTCCACTTTTATTCGGAGACCATGAATGTCATTGCCTAGCGCTGTTCATGCATCCTCCACCTTCGAGTCTGGAGCCCCGCGAAGTTATTGCGTAGCGCTGTTCGCCAATTCTCCATTCTCCACTTTTATTCGGAGACCCATGAATGTCATTGCCTAGCGCTGTTCATGCATCCTCCACCTTCGAGTCTGGAGCCCCGCGAAGTTATTGCGTAGCGCTGTTCGCCAATTCTCCATTCTCCACTTTTATTCGGAGACCCATGAATGTCATTGCCTAGCGCTGTTCATGATCCTCCACCTTCGAGTCTGGAGCCCCGCGAAGTTATTGCGTAGCGCTGTTCGCCAATTCTCCATTCTCCACTTTTATTCGGAGACCCATGAATGTCATTGCCTAGCGCTGTTCATGCATCCTCCACCTTCGAGTCTGGAGCCCCGCGAAGTTATTGCGTAGCGCTGTTCGCCAATTCTCCATTCTCCACTTTTATTCGGAGACCCATGAATGTCATTGCCTAGCGCTGTTCATGCATCCTCCACCTTCGAGTCTGGAGCCCCGCGAAGTTATTGCGTAGCGCTGTTCGCCAATTCTCCATTCTCCACTTTTTTCGGAGACCCATGAATGTCATTGCCTAGCGCTGTTCATGTGTCCTCCACCTTCGAGTCTGGAGCCCCGCGAAGTTATTGCGTAGCGCTGTTCGCCAATTCTCCATTCTCCACTTTTTATTCGGAGACCCATGAATGTCATTGCCTAGCGCTGTTCATGCATCCCCCACCTTCGAGTCTGGAGCCCCGCGAAGTTATTGCGTAGCGCTGTTCGCCAATTCTCCATTCTCCACTTTTTTTCGGAGACCCATGAATGTCATTGCCTAGCGCTGTTCATGTGTCCTCCACCTTCGAGTCTGGAGCCCCGCGAAGTTATTGCGTAGCGCTGTTCGCCAATTCTCCATTCTCCACTTTTATTCGGAGACCCATGAATGTCATTGCCTAGCGCTGTTCATGCATCCTCCACCTTCGAGTCTGGAGCCCCGCGAAGTTATTGCGTAGCGCTGTTCGCCAATTCTCCATTCTCCACTTTTATTCGGAGACCCATGAATGTCATTGCCTAGCGCTGTTCATGTCTCCTCCACCTTCGAGTCTGGAGCCCCGCGAAGTTATTGCGTAGCGCTGTTCGCCAATTCTCCATTCTCCACTTTTATTCGGAGACCCATGAATGTCATTGCCTAGCGCTGTTCATGTGTCCTCCACCTTCGAGTCTGGAGCCCCGTGAAGTTATTGCGTAGCGCTGTTCGCCAATTCTCCATTCTCCACTTTTATTCGGAGACCCATGAATGTCATTGCCTAGCGCTGTTCATGCATCCTCCACCTTCGAGTCTGGAGCCCCGCGAAGTTATTGCGTAGCGCTGTTCGCCAATTCTCCATTCTCCACTTTTATTCGGAGACCCATGAATGTCATTGCCTAGCGCTGTTCATGCATCCCCCACCTTCGAGTCTGGAGCCCCGCGAAGTTATTGCGTAGCGCTGTTCGCCAATTCTCCATTCTCCACTTTTTTCGGAGACCCATGAATGTCATTGCCTAGCGCTGTTCATGTGTCCTCCACCTTCGAGTCTGGAGCCCCGCGAAGTTATTGCGTAGCGCTGTTCGCCAATTCTCCATTCTCCACTTTTTTCGGAGACCCATGAATGTCATTGCCTAGCGCTGTTCATGTGTCCTCCACCTTCGAGTCTGGAGCCCCGCGAAATTATTGCGTAGCGCTGTTCGCCAATTCTCCATTCTCCAATTTTTTTCGGAGACCCATGAATGTCATTGCCTAGCGCTGTTCATGCATCCTCCACCTTCGAGTCTGGAGCCCCGCGAAGTTATTGCGTAGCGCTGTTCGCCAATTCTCCATTCTCCACTTTTATTCGGAGACCCATGAATGTCATTGCCTAGCGCTGTTCATGTCTCCTCCACCTTCGAGTCTGGAGCCCGCGAAGTTATTGCGTAGCGCTGTTCGCCAATTCTCCATTCTCCACTTTTTTCGGAGACCCATGAATGTCATTGCCTAGCGCTGTTCATGTCTCCTCCACCTTCGAGTCTGGAGCCCCGCGAAGTTATTGCGTAGCGCTGTTCGCCAATTCTCCATTCTCCACTTTTATTCGGAGACCATGAATGTCATTGCCTAGCGCTGTTCATGTCTCCTCCACCTTCGAGTCTGGAGCCCCGCGAAGTTATTGCGTTGTGCTGTTCGCCAATTCTCCATTCTCCACTTTTATTCGGAGACCCATGAATGTCATTGCCTAGCGCTGTTCATGTCTCCTCCACCTTCGAGTCTGGAGCCCCGCGAAGTTATTGCGTAGCGCTGTTCGCCAATTCTCCATTCTCCACTTTTATTCGGAGACCCATGAATGTCATTGCCTAGCGCTGTTCATGTGTCCTCCACCTTCGAGTCTGGAGCCCCGCGAAGTTATTGCGTAGCGCTGTTCGCCAATTCTCCATTCTCCACTTTTATTCGGAGACCCATGAATGTCATTGCCTAGCGCTGTTCATGTTCCTCCACCTTCGAGTCTGGAGCCCCGCGAAGTTATTGCGTAGCGCTGTTCGCCAATTCTCCATTCTCCACTTTTATTCGGAGACCCATGAATGTCATTGCCTAGCGCTGTTCATGTGTCCTCCACCTTCGAGTCTGGAGCCCCGCGAAGTTATTGCGTAGCGCTGTTCGCCAATTCTCCATTCTCCACTTTTATTCGGAGACCCATGAATGTCATTGCCTAGCGCTGTTCATGCATCCTCCACCTTCGAGTCTGGAGCCCCGCGAAGTTATTGCGTAGCGCTGTTCGCCAATTCTCCATTCTCCACTTTTTATTCGGGGACCCATGAATGTCATTGCCTAGCGCTGTTCATGTGTCCTCCACCTTCGAGTCTGGAGCCCCGCGAAGTTATTGCGTAGCGCTTTTCGCCAATTCTCCATTCTCCACTTTTATTCGGAGACCATGAATGTCATTGCCTAGCGCTGTTCATGATCCTCCACCTTCGAGTCTGGAGCCCCGCGAAGTTATTGCGTAGCGCTGTTCGCCAATTCTCCATTCTCCACTTTTATTCGGAGAGCCATGAATGTCGTTGCCTAGCGCTGTTCATGTGTCCTCCACCTTCGAGTCTGGAGCCCCGCGAAGTTATTGCGTAGCGCTGTTCGCCAATTCTCCATTCTCCACTTTTATTCGGAGCCCATGAATGTCATTGCCTAGCGCTGTTCATGTGTCCTCCACCTTCGAGTCTGGAGCCCCGCGAAGTTATTGCGTAGCGCTGTTCGCCAATTCTCCATTCTCCACTTTTATTTGGAGACCCATGAATGTCATTGCCTAGCGCTGTTCATGTGTCCTCCACCTTCGAGTCTGGAGCCCCGCAAAGTTATTGCGTAGCGCTGTTCGCCAATTCTCCATTCTCCACTTTTTATTCGGAGACCCATGAATGTCATTGCCTAGCGCTGTTCATGTGTCCTCCACCTTCGAGTCTGGAGCCCCGCGAAGTTATTGCGTAGCGCTGTTCGCCAATTCTCCATTCTCCACTTTTATTCGGAGAGCCATGAATGTCATTGCCTAGCGCTGTTCATGTGTCCTCCACCTTCGAGTCTGGAGCCCCGCGAAGTTATTGCGTAGCGCTGTTCGCCAATTCTCTATTCTCCACTATTATTCGGAGAGCCATGAATGTCATTGCCTAGCGCTGTTCATGCCTCCTCCTCCTTCGAGTCTGGAGCCCCGCGAAGTTATTGCGTATCGTTGTTCGTAAATTCTCCATTCTCCACTTTTATTTGGAGCCCCATGAATGTCATTGCGTAGCGCTGTTCATGTGTCCTCCACCTTCGAGTCTGGAGCGCCGCGAAGTCATTGCGTAGCGCTGTTCGCCAATTCTCCATTCTCCACTTTTTATTCGGAGACCCATGAATGTCATTGCCTAGCGCTGTTCATGCATCCTCCACCTTCGAGTCTGGAGCCCCGCGAAGTTATTGCATAGCGCTGTTCGCCAATTCTCCATTCTCCACTTTATTCGGAGACCCATGAATGTCATTGCCTAGCGCTGTTCATGTGCCTCCACCTTCGAGTTGGATCCCCGCGAAGTTATTGCGTAGCGCTGTTCGCCAATTCTCCATTCTCCACAATTATTCGAAGACCCATGAATGTCATTGCCTAGCACTGTTCATGTGCCTCCACCTTGAGTTGGAGCCCCGCAAAGTTATTGCGTAGCGCTGTTCGCCAATTCTCCATTCTCCACTTTTATTCGGAGCCCCATGAATGTCATTGCCTAGCACTTTTCATGTGTCCTCCACCTTTGAGTCTGGAGCCCCGCGAAGTTATTGCGTACGGTGTTCGCCAATTCTCCATTCCCACTTTTTTCGGAGCCCATGAATGTCATTGCCTAGCGCTGTTCATGTGTCCTCCACCTTCGAGTCTGGAGCCCCGCGAAGTTATTGCGTAGCGCTGTCCGCCAATTCTCCATTCTCCACTTTTATTCGGAGACCCATGAATTTCATTGCCTAGCGCTGTTCATGCATCCCTCACCTTCGAGTCTGGAGCCCCGCAAGTTATTGCATAGCTGTTCGCCAATTCTCCATTCTCCACTTTTATTCGGAGCCCATGAATGTCATTGCCTAGCGCTGTTATGCGTCCTCCACCTTCGAGTCTGGAGCCCGCAAGTTATTGCGTATCGCTGTTCGCCAATTCTCCATTATCCACTTTTATTCGGAGCCCCATGAATGTCATTGCCTAGCGCTGTTCATGTGTCCTCCACCTTCGAGTCTGGAGCCCTGCGAAGTTATTGCGTAGCGCTGTTCGCCAATTCTCCATTCTCCACTTTTATTCGGAGAGCCATTAATGTCATTCCCTAGCGCTGTTCATGCATCCTCCACCTTCGAGTCTGGAGCCCCGCGAGGTTATTGCGCAGCGCTGTTCGCCAATTCTCCATCCTCCACTTTTATTCGGAGAGCCATGAATGTCATTGCCTAGCGCTGTTCATGCATCCTCCACCTTTGAGTTTGGATCCCCGCGAAGTTATTGCGTAGCGCTGTTCGCCAATTCTCCATTCTCCACTTTTATTCGGAGCCCCATGAATGTCATTGCCTAGCACTTTTCATGTGTCCTCCACCTTTGAGTCTGGAGCCCCGCGAAGTTATTGCGTAACGGTGTTCGCCAATTCTCCATTCACCACTTTTTTGCGGAGCCCCATGAATGTCATTGCCTAGCGCTGTTCATGCATCCTACACCTTCGAGTCTGGAGCCCCGCGAAGTTATTGAGTAGCGCTGTTCGCCAATTCTCCATTCTCCACTTTTTATTCGGGGACCCATGAATGTCATTGCCTAGCGCTGTTCATGTGTACTCCACCTTCGAGTCTGGAGCCCCGCGAAGTTATTGCGTAGCGCTTTTCGCCAATTCTCCATTCTCCACTTTTATTCGGAGAGCCATGAATGTCGTTGCCTAGCGCTGTTCATGAGTCCTCCACCTTCGAGTTTGGAGCCCCGCGAAGTTATTGCGTTGAGTTGTTCACCAATTCTCCATTCTCCACTTTTATGCGGAGAGCCATGAATGTCATTGCCTAGCGCTGTTCATGCATCCTCCACCTTTGAGTTTGGATCCCCGCGAAGTTATTGCGTAGCGCTGTTCGCCAATTCTCCATTGTCCACTTTTATTCGGAGCCCCATGAATGTCATTGCCTAGCACTTTTCATGTGTCCTCCACCTTTGAGTCTGGAGCCCCGCGAAGTTATTGCGTAACGGTGTTCGCCAATTCTCCATTCACCACTTTTTTGCGGAGCCCCATGAATGTCATTGCCTAGCGCTGTTCATGTGTCCTCCACCTTCGAGTCTGGAGCCCCGCAAAGTTATTGCGTAGCGCTGTTCGTCAATTCTGCATTCTTGACTTTTATTCGGAGAGCCATGAATGTCATTGCCTAGTGCTGTTCATGCATCCTCCACCTTCGAGTCTGGAGCCCCGCAAAGTTATTGCATATTGCTGTTCGCCAATTCTCCATTCTCCACTTTTATTCGGAGCCCCATGAATGTCATTGCCTAGCGCTGTTGATGCGTCCTCCACCTTCGAGTCTGGAGCCCTGCAAAGTTATTGCGTATCGCTGTTCGCCAATTCTCCATTCTCCACTTTTATTCGGAGCCCCGTGAATGTCATTGCCTAGCGCTGTTCATGTGTCCTCCACCTTCGAGTCTGGAGCCCTGCGAAGTTATTGCGTAGCGCTGTTCGCCAATTCTCCATTCTCCACTTTTTATTCAGAGACCCATGAATGTCATTCCCTAGCGCTGTTCATGCATCCTCCACCTTCGAGTCTGGAGCCCCGCAAAGTTATTGCGTAGCGCTGTTCGCCAATTCTCCATTCTCCACTTTTATTCGGAGCCCCATGAATGTCATTGCCTAGCACTTTTCATGTGTCCTCCACCTTTGAGTCTGGAGCCCCGCGAAGTTATTGCGTAACGGTGTTCGCAATTCTCCATTCACCACTTTTTTGCGGAGCCCCATGAATGTCATTGCCTAGCGCTGTTCATGTGTCCTCCACCTTCGAGTCTGGAGCCCCGCGAAGTTATTGCGTAGCGCTGTTCGCCAATTCTCCATTCTTGACTTTTATTCGGAGAGCCATGAATGTCATTGCCTAGTGCTGTTCATGCATCCTCCACCTTCGAGTCTGGAGCCCCGCAAAGTTATTGCATATTGTTGTTCGCCAATTCTCCATTCTCCACTTTTATTCGGAGCCCCATGAATGTCATTGCCTAGCGCTGTTGATGCGTCCTCCACCTTCGAGTCTGGAGCCCTGCAAAGTTATTGCGTATCGCTGTTCGCCAATTCTCCATTATCCACTTTTATTCGGAGCCCCGTGAATGTCATTGCCTAGCGCTGTTCATGTGTCCTCCACCTTCGAGTCTGGAGCCCTGCGAAGTTATTGCGTAGCGCTGTTCGCCAATTCTCCATTCTCCACTATTTATTCAGAGACCCACGAATGTCATTCCCTAGCGCTGTTCATGCATCCTCCACCTTCGAGTCTGGAGCCCCGCAAAGTTATTGCGTAGCGCTGTTCGCCAATTCTCCATTCTCCACTTTTATTCGGAGAGCCATGAATGTCATTGCCTAGCGCTGTTCATGCATCCTCCACCTTTGAGTTTGGATCCCCGCGAAGTTATTGCGTAGCGCTGTTCGCCAATTCTCCATTCTCCACTTTTATTCGGAGCCCCATGAATGTCATTGCCTAGCACTTTTCATGTGTCCTCCACCTTTGAGTCTGGAGCCCCGCGAAGTTATTGCGTAACGGTGTTCGCCAATTCTCCATTCACCACTTTTTTGCGGAGCCCCATGAATGTCATTGCCTAGCGCTGTTCATGTGTCCTCCACCTTCGAGTCTGGAGCCCCGCGAAGTTATTGCGTAGCGCTATTCGCCAATTCTCCATTCTCCACTTTTTATTCGGAGACCCATGAATGTCATTGCCTAGCGCTGTTCATGCATCCTCCACCTTCGAGTCTGGAGCCCCGCGAAGGTATTGCATAGCGCTGTTCGCCAATTCTCCATTCTCCACAATTATTCGAAGACCCATGAATGTCATTGCCTAGCACTGTTCGTGTGCCCTCCACCTTTGAGTTTGGATCCCCGCGAAGTTATTGCGTAGCGCTGTTCGCCAATTCTCCATTCTCCACTTTTATTCGGAGCCCCATGAATGTCATTGCCTAGCACTTTTCATGTGTCCTCCACCTTTGAGTCTGGAGCCCCGCGAAGTTATTGCGTAACACTGTTCGCCAATTCTCCATTCTTGACTTTTATTCGGAGAGCCATGAATGTCATTGCCTAGTGCTGTTCATGCATCCTCCACCTTCGAGTCTGGAGCCCCGCAAAGTTATTGCATATTGTTGTTCGCCAATTCTCCATTCTCCACTTTTATTCGGAGCCCCATGAATGTCATTGCCTAGCGCTGTTGATGCGTCCTCCAGCTTCGAGTCTGGAGCCCTGCAAAGTTATTGCGTATCGCTGTTCGCCAATTCTCCATTCTCCACTTTTATTCGGAGCCCCGTGAATGTCATTGCCTAGCGCTGTTCATGTGTCCTCCACCTTCGAGTCTGGAGCCCTGCGAAGTTATTGCGTAGCGCTGTTCGCCAATTCTCCATTCTCCACTTTTTATTCAGAGACCCATGAATGTCATTCCCTAGCGCTGTTCATGCATCGTCCACCTTCGAGTCTGGAGCCCCGCAAAGTTATTGCGTAGCGCTGTTCGCCAATTCTCCATTCTCCACTTTAATTCGGAGAGCCATGAATGTCATTGCCTAGCGCTGTTCATGCATCCTCCATCTTTGAGTCTGGAGCCCCGCGAAGTTATTGCATAGCGTTGTTCGCCAATTCTCCATTCTCCACTATTATTCGGAGACCCATGAATGGCATTGCCTAGCACTGTTCATGTGCCCTCCACCTTTGAGTCTGGATCCCCGCGAAGTTATTGCGTAGCGCTGTTCGCCAATTCTCCATTCTCCACTTTTTATTCGGAGCCCCATGAATGTCATTGCCTAGCGCTGTTCACGTGTCCTCCACCTTCGAGTCTAGAGCACCGCGAAGGTATTGCGTAGCGCTGTTCGCCAATTCTCCATTCTCCACTTTTTATTCGGAGACACATGAATGTCATTGCCTAGCGCAGTTCATGCATCCTCCACCTTCGAGTCTAGAGCCCCGCGAAGTTATTGCGTAGCGTTGTTCGCCAATTCTCCATTCTACTGTATTATTCGGAGACCCATGAATGTCATTGCCTAGCGCTGTTCATGTGTCATCCACCTAAGTGTCTGGAGCCCCGCGAAGTTATTGCGTAGCGGTGTTCGCCAATTCTTCATTCTCCACTTTTATTCGGAGAGCCATGAATGTCGTTGCCTAGCGCTGTTCATGAGTCCTCCACCTTCGAGTTTGGAGCCCTGCGAAGTTATTGCGTTGAGTTGTTCACCAATTCTCCATTCTCCACTTTTATGCGGAGAGCCATGAATGTCGTTGCCTAGCGCTGTTCATGTGTCCTCCACCTTCGAGTCTGGAGCCCCGCGAAGTTATTGCGTAGCGCTGTTCGCCAATTCTCCATTCTCCACTTTTATTCGGAGAGCCATGAATGTCGTTGCCTAGCGCTGTTCATGTGTCCTCCACCTTCGAGTCTGGAGCCCTGCGAAGTTATTGCGTATCGCTGTTCGCCAATTCTCCATTCTCCACTTTTATTCGGAGCCCGATGAATGTCATTGCCTAGCGCTGTTTGTCATACCCTAATTTCGTCCGGGGACCTTTGCTCGATGACGTGCGACCATTCTTTGGTCCTCGTGAGGTGCTTGGCACCCATCATTAGGAAATTTGTGAAATTCCAGGATATGCCGAAAAACCAAAAAAATATTGATGCACAATCCGTAAGTTTCCGTGACACACCGGAAATCAAATGGAAGCATCGTTGCATAATTAAGTGAGGTTCCGTAACATTCCGTAAGTCAAAAAGGGGATGATTATGTAATCCGCAAGGTTCCGTAACATTACGGAAAGAAAACAAGTATCGTTACGAAATTCGTAAGTTTCCGTAACTTTACGAAAAAAGAATCACCAAAAAATAGCAGAGGGGGGTGTACTTAGTAAAAATGGGGGTGCAAATAGCACCCAGGCCCATTTGGGCCCTCCAGAAGATTCCTCCAGAAGGCGGTTGCTTCTGGAGGAAGCAACCCTGCTCGCCTGGGCGAGCTGAGCTCGCCTGGGCGAGCTGGGCGGCAACCACCTCCCCTATTTTGCTATAAATAGGGGAGGAAAGCAAGAAGGAAAGGGTTCATCCCCTTAGGCACTTCTCTCTCTTTCGAATTTGCTTGGAAAAATTGTTTCCGTGAAGAAAATCTAAGCCGAGGCGCTTCCGAAACGTTTCCGTAACGTTTTCCGTGAGGAATTTCGCAAAGGTTTCGACCGTTCTTCGACGTTCTTCATTCGTTCTTCATCGTTCTTCGATCTTCAACGGGTAAGTACCTCGAACCAAGCTTTTCGATTCATTCTATGTACCCGTAGTGGTCCACATTGTGTTTCGTGCATTTTTATTCTCGTTTTGTTTACTTTTTATACCCCCTGTTGACGTGCTTAAGCCATTTTACTTAAGTCATTTCTCGCTTAACTTAAAAATAAAATAAATTCCCACCGAACGTTTGAATTGTATTATCCATTAACTTCGGTTAAAATAAATTCCGACCGTTCGGTCGTGCTGTAACCACGTTGGAAATCAAAAAGAGGTAAAAAATAATATAATAATCAAAAAGACATCTTTTAGTAAAATAAAGCGGAAAATCAAGTGGACATTTTCTCTTTGGGATTTCTCATTCTTAATCGAATTGATTAATAACTAAAGTGAAACTAAAGGCTAAAATCAATTCGCCTAGTCAAGCTCGTCCATAAAAAATAGGCTTTTGAAGTTTGTCATTTCATTTCCTCACTAAGTAAAATGGATCATTTTTAAGGTCCAACGCCTTAAAATGATCACCTCTTAAAGTAAAAAAGAATCACTTGATAAGAAAGAACTACGTAGGTCTGAGTTCCTCATTGAGGATACGTAGGAGCAAAAGCCCCGCTTTTGTCGACCACCCCAAGAGGTCGTTAATGGTCCAACGCCTTAACGTTTCTCTCCTTTCAAAAACAAGAGGTCGTTAATGGTCCAACGCCTTAACGTTTCTCTCCTTTCAAAATCAAAAGACCGTTTAATGGTTCAACACCTTAAATGACCTTTTGTTCAATAAAAACATATTTTGCAAAAAAGACAAAAACAACTTAACCAAACACTTTGTTCCGAAAGAACTACGTAGGTCTGATTTTCTCATCCCAATTGAGGAATACGTAGGAGCAAAGGGAAACACCCTTGTCGACCACAAAAAGAGAAAAAATATAAAAAGGGTATAAAGGATATAAGGACATAAAAGGGAACGTAAAAATCAAAGTCATGTTTGCACATTCGATTAATGGCTGTCGTCCCTTGGGACGGACGTGTGGGGTGCTAATACCTTCCCCGTGCGTAAATACAACTCCCGAACCTTTCACTTAAAAGTTCGTAGATCGCGTCTTTTCCGGTTTTTCCGACGTTTTCCTCAAAATAAACGTTGGTGGCGACTCCGCGCGTATTCCTTTCGTGGAACACGCATCCCGCGAGTCACGCGTCGCCCTCCCGCCGAAGGGTAGGTTGCGACAGTTGGCGACTCCACTGGGGACCATTTTTAGAGAGTTAGGCCATTTAATCTTGTGCAATGTTTTATCATGACTTTCTCCTTTGTTGGTTTCCCTTTATTTGTCTTATGTTCTTGTGTATATAAACTATCTGTTGCTTTTAGTGTGTTTTAGAATGTATGCATGAGGTAAATATTTATTCATTTGATGCACACAAACACCAACACTATTTGCACACACTGTGAGTGAAAAAGGGCCCTATACCCGGGTTCATGGGAGCATAAGGAGTGGAGGTGAATCTGTGATCATGCTAGGTCTCCGACTTGCTTGATTACAGTGAACCCTCATCTAGAGCTTTTCTCTTTGAAAACCTATTGTTGCTAGTAGTCCCTACTGCTACAATATGTTCTTCAAAGGGGATGATACCTCTAGAAACCATCAAGAGAGATATAACTACCTTGGGGTTATTGCTAAAAGCCTTGTTAGTTCTCTCCCTTATAGGTCCCTTAAATAGGGGCACGAAGCAAACACGCTGCGTGCCATTTTTCACACTGCCATGCATGAGTATCATATACCCTTTTGCTTATGTTCGGTAAATATTGTCATACTGTGCACATTCCCGCATTGTGTCTTTTGCATAGGCATTGCATATGGGTTCTGTCTTGATCCCTGCTGTAAACCAACCAACGGAGGGTCCATGTCGCCTTCTTAAAAACGTGCGTTGGGGCATTTCGCTACCCCTAGACGTCGTATCTAAGAAGGGGACAAATTCCCCGGACCCCCGTATTCGTAAATTGCACCTGTGTCATATGCATTTCTTCATGCATTCATCCATCCTACCCATGAGATATCGGAGTTTTGATTTGCACCAGCTTTTGTCTCACTTTAGTAAGCATGGGAACAAATCAAACCGGCAAGAGGTTCTACCAAGTCAAGGTCAAAAGCCCAGATACCACCAGCATCAAGGAATTAGGGCGGTTGATGGAACCCCTCCAAATGCAAGCCTTCCGCAAGACTTACGGAAAGATCTTAGAGTTGACCATAGCAAAAGTGTCCATAGAAGCCATTGCATCACTCACCCAATACTACGACCAGCCTTTGAGATGCTTCACATTCGGAGACTTCCAATTAGTACCAACCATTGAAGAATTTGAAGAAATTCTAGGATGTCCTCTCGGGGGAAGAAAACCATATCTTTCCTCCGGATGTCTCCCCTCCTTGAGCAGAATTGCAACTGTGGTCAAGGATTCCGCAAGAGGTTTGGACCGCATAAAACAGACTCGGAACGGCATAGCGGGCCTACCACGGAAGTACCTAGAAGACAAAGCGAGGGGTATGGCCAATCAAGGAGAATGGGTCCCGTTTATGGATGTGTTAGCTTTGCTAATTTTTGGGGTCGTCCTCTTTCCAAACGTGGATGGTTTGGTAGGCCTAGCAGCAATCGACGCTTTCCTTGCCTACCACCATAGCAAGGAAAGTCCGGTGGTAGCTGTCTTGGCAGATCTATTTGACACATTTGACCGAAGGTGCGAGAAGAGTAGCGCACGGATCATCTGTTGCTTACCCGCCCTCTGTGTTTGGTTGGTTTCACACTTGTTCCAACAAGACACAAGACATCCATGTCCGCTCCTGAGCCATCGCTCGTGTACTGAAAAGAGGAGAATGGATTGGGACCAGCTCTTGGCCGGGATAGGAAGTAGAACAATCAGTTGGTTCCCCCGATGGAAGGAAGGAAAAGAAGGAGTCCTTTTCTCATGTGGAAGATACCCAAACATTCCGCTGGTAGGAACGAGGGGTTGTATTAATTACAATCCCACGCTCGCTATAAGACAACTAGGGTACCCCATGAGGGGAGCACCGACGGAAGAAAGCATGTCTCCTTTCCTTGTGAGGGATCTCGGCGCACAAAATTCCAAGACTATACAAAGAATCCATAAGGCATGGGAAACCCCGTTAAGGAAAGATCAAGAGCTTAGAGGCATTCGTAATGGCATCATTGGTGGGTACCACGAATGGCTGAAAGTTCGCATACGAGGTTTAGATTGGCTCGCCAAGTTAAAAGTCGTCAGCGAAGAGAATTTTGAAGCACCGGAAGAGGACGAGGAAGTCCAAGCTCTCAAAAGCGAGTTAGGAAAGGCAAAACTCGCCAAGGAGAAGTTCAAGTTGGCTGCTACACACGTTCGGAAGGAGTGTGCCGGGTTACGGGAAGAGAATGCAATTACCGCAAGAGCCCTTGAACGAGAGACCAAGAGGGCTCGCAAGGAAGAGTATGGCCGGAACAAATTTCGCGGAGCCCTATGGGGTAGCAATAATGAACTCAAGTTGCGAAGGGAGGAAAGGGACCAGTCGCGAGCACATAGCATGGTTTTGAAAGAGGAGTTAGTTGCCTGTTCAAGGTCCAAAAGAAGCTTGTCTCAGCGTTTATGCGAGACGGAGACCAACATGCTAGCTATCATCGCCAAGTACCAAGAAGAGTTAGGTCTAGCCACGGCCCACGAGCATAGAATCGCGGATGAGTATGCCCAAGTATACGCGGAAAAAGAGGCTAGAGGAAGGGTGATCGACTCTTTACACCAAGAGGCAACCATGTGGATGGATCGGTTTGCCCTTACCTTGAACGGGAGTCAAGAACTTCCCCGATTGTTAGCCAAGGCCAAGGCGATGGCAGACACCTACTCCGCCCCCGAAGAGATTCATGGGCTTCTCGGCTATTGTCAGCATATGATAGACTTAATGGCCCACATAATTAGAAATCGTTAGGAAACTTGTATGGTCTCTCAGACCTTGACTAGATATGACTTCCTTTTTGAAATAAAATGAGTTGGTCCCATGTTTCTACTCCAAAAAGCTTGTGCAAATCAAATCACTCCTACATCTCATCTCTAGCATGCATTTTCTTTCTTTACCCACTCCTCACGTTTGGTTTTTTAGGGAAAAACACCATAACTAAACGCGCCGCAAGGGATCCCTATCGCACCAGATCCAAATCTAGAACGATGGGTGATCAAGAGGAGACGCAGGAACAGATGAAAGCCGACATGTCGGCTCTGAAAGAACAAATGGCCTCCATGATGGAGGCCATGTTAGGTATGAAACAGCTCATGGAGAAGAACGCGGCCACTGCCGCCGCTGTCAGTTCGGCTGCCGAAGCAGACCCGACTCTCTTGGCAACTACGCACCATCCTCCCTCAAACATAGTAGGACGGGGAAGGGACACACTGGGGCACGATGGCAGCCCTCACCTGGGATACAACCGAGCGGCTTACCCTTATGGATTGCCGCCCAACTATTCACCACCCATCTTGCAAGAAGATGCGGGCCACATTGCTTCTCCCGTCCATGAAAAAGAGCCTCCTCAGCAGCCCGACGAAGTCCATAAAGACCCTCAAGATTATGCTCGGAGGGATGTCGAGTTTTATCCCCCAATCCCCGAAGGGCCGGCACCAGGCACGTTGCCCCAACCCAACATCGCAGCATCGCCAATAGTTTTGTCTATGGAAGGGCCGCCCCCGGCAATTGAAGAAAGGAGGAAGCTCGATCTCCTTGAGGAAAGATTGAGGGCTGTGGAAGGATTTGGGGACTATCCGTTTGCAGACATGACGGATCTTTGCTTAGTACCCGATGTTGTTATTCCCCCGAAATTCAAAGTGCCGGACTTCGACAAGTATAAAGGGACGACTTGTCCCAAAAACCATCTCAAGATGTACTGCCGTAAGATGGGCGCTCATTCTAAAGATGAAAAGCTGTTGATACACTTCTTTCAGGATAGCTTGGCCGGAGCTGCGGTAGTGTGGTACACTAATTTGGAAGCTTCCCGTATCCGTACTTGGAAGGATCTGATTACCGCCTTCCTAAGGCAGTATCAGTACAATTCTGATATGGCTCCTGACCGTACTCAACTGCAGAATATGTTTAAGAAAGAGGGTGAAACCTTTAAAGAATATGCGCAGCGATGGAGGGATTTGGCGGCACAAGTAGCTCCTCCCATGGTTGAGAGAGAGATGATCACCATGATGGTAGACACTCTGCCAGTGTTCTACTATGAGAAGCTAGTGGGTTACATGCCGTCCAGCTTTGCGGATCTGGTGTTTGCCGGGGAAAGAATCGAGGTGGGATTGAAGAGAGGAAAGTTTGATTACGTTTCCTCCACAAACGTGAACGCCAAAAGAATCGGGGCAACAGGGGCAAAAAGGAAGGAAGGAGATGCCCATGCCGTCTCTTCAACACCCGCATGGGTCAAACCCCAGCAAACACCTCATGGTACCCATCAGTACGCGCAACATCACCCAAGCTTCTCGGCTCATGCTGGGAACGCCTCTAGTTCAACACCCGTGCAGCCTAAGGCACCCACCCAGAGGGAAGCTCCCCAAGTTCCAACTCCGAACACGGCTCGACCGGCCGGTAATTCCAACACGACAAGGAACTTCCCTCCAAGGCCATTGCCGGAATTCACCCCGCTCCCGATGACGTACGAAGATCTTCTACCATCCCTCATCGCCAATCATTTGGCCGTGGTAACTCCCGGAAGGGTCCTCGAACCCCCTTTCCCAAAGTGGTATGACCCTAATGCAACTTGCAAGTACCATGGGGGTGCCCCGGGGCATTCCGTCGAAAAATGCTTGGCCCTTAAATACAAGGTCCAACATTTAATGGATGCCGGATGGCTGACTTTCCAAGAGGATCGGCCCAATGTGAGGACCAACCCGCTCGCCAATCATGGAGGGGGAGCAGTTAATGCAGTTGTATCCGATAGGTCCCACAGGTCCAAACCTTTAAGAGATGTGGCAACCCCTAGGAGGTTTATCTTTGAGGCCCTACAAAAGGGAGGTGTAATTCCCCATAGTGGGTGTAAGGAGGATTCCTGTCTGCTACATTCCGGCGAGATGCATGACATGGAGACGTGTTTGGAAGTAGAGGAATTGTTACAGCGGATGATAGACCAAGGTCGACTAGAAGTCGGCATTAAAGGAAAAGAAGAGCAGCATATATGCATGCAATCTACGGAGGGGAGTGGTGTTGCGAAGCCCAAACCCTTGGTGATATACTTCACTAAAAGTGCAGCCTCGCAAAAGCCCGGGCACCCCTTAATGGCCAAACCTGTTCCTTTCCCGTACCAAAATAGTCACGCGGTCCCGTGGAGATATACACCTCCAGGGAAGAAGGAAGAAGAAGTCACTGACGTCAGCTCGCTGTCAGCTAAAGTAACAAATATCACGGGGCTGAGCGGTGTGACCCGTAGTGGTCGTGTGTTCGCACCTCCGGACCTACCAGTCCAACCCGCCGACGTCAAAGGAAAAGGAAAAGTGGTGGAGGAACAAGATGGCGAAGCACCCCACGCTTCGAATAAAGATATGTCAGCAAAAGGGCCCCCAGAGAAAAGGGATGGTAGAAAGGAGGTGTCGCTAGAGGAAGCCAGCGAGTTCCTTCGGATAATTCAACAGAGCGAATTCAAGGTTATCGAACAGCTCAACAAAACCCCGGCTAGGGTCTCGCTGCTAGAGTTACTTATGAGCTCCGAGCCTCATCGGGCTCTGCTAGTAAAAGTGCTGAACGAGGCTCACGTGGCCCAAGATATTTCGGTAGAAGGTTTCGGAGGGCTGGTCAACAATATCACTGCCAACAACTATCTTGCCTTCGCCGAAGAAGAAATCCCCGCCGAGGGGAGAGGGCATAATAAGGCTTTACACGTATCAGTCAAGTGTATGGACCATATCGTGGCCAAGGTACTCATCGATAATGGTTCCAGTTTAAACGTGATGCCTAAGAGCACTTTGGACAAGTTACCATTCAATGCTTCCCATTTAAAACCAAGTTCAATGGTGGTTCGGGCCTTCGACGGCACTCGCCGAGAGGTTAGGGGAGAGATCGATCTCCCAGTACAAATAGGCCCTCACACCTGTCAAGTCACCTTCCAAATAATGGATATTAACCCCCCCTACAGCTGCCTGTTGGGGCGCCCTTGGATCCACTCAGTGGGAGTTGTGCCTTCTACACTCCACCAAAAGCTGAAATTCGTAGTGGAGGGGCACTTGGTCATCGTGTCAGGCGAGGAAGATATCTTGGTAAGCTGCCCATCCTCCATGCCTTATGTGGAAGCCGCAGAAGAATCGTTAGAAACCGCTTTCCAGTCTTTTGAGGTGGTCAGCATTTCCTCCGTGGACTCCCTCTTTGGGCAACCTTGTCTGTCCGATGCGGCGGTAATGATGGCCCGAGTTATGTTGGGGAACGGTTATGAACCCGGGATGGGTTTAGGCAAAGACAATGGCGGCATAACTAGCCTGATAAAAACCCAAGGAAATCGTGGGAAGTATGGTTTAGGCTATAAGCCCACTCAGGCGGACATGAAAAGAAGCATCGCGGGAAGGAAGAACAGTGGTCAGAGCTCGCGTTGGAGACAAGAAAGTGAAGGAAGCCCGCCCTGCCACATAAGTAGAAGCTTTATAAGTGCGGGTCTGGGAGACGAAGGTCAAGTGTTCGCGATATGTGAAGATGATGTTCCAAGTACTTCGGATTTGGTCCGACCATGCCCTCCTGATTTCCAGCTGGGAAATTGGCGAGTGGAGGAACGCCCCGGCATTTACGCAACAAGCATAATGTAAACCTTTACGGTTTTAAAAGCTCTATAGTTGGGCCTAGGCTTTAGAGTTTTCGTTTTGTTAAGGCTTTGTGTCTTTTGTTTTTGAATTTATAATACAAGGATCTTTCTTCATCTGTTCCTGGTCTCTACCCATTCTCATTCATTTGCATGTTTACTTCTTTTTCTGAAACGGCAGATTCGATGACGAGTCCCCCGAAGGTACTAATACCTGGGACCCGTCTATCAACTTCGAGCAAGAAATGAACCAAACGGAAGATGAAGGAGATGAGGATGTGGGACTTCCTTCGGAACTAGAAAGAATGGTCGCCCATGAGGACCAAGAAATGGGGCCTCATCAAGAAGAAACAGAGCTAGTAGACTTAGGAATTGGCAGTGGAAAGAGGGAAGTAAAGATAGGTACAGGCATTACCGCACCTATCCGTGAAGAATTAATAATCCTGCTAAAAGACTACCAAGACATCTTTGCTTGGTCATACCAAGATATGCCCGGTTTGAGTTCTGACATTGTGCAGCACCGGTTGCCTCTAAATCCCGGGTGTCCCCCAGTAAAACAGAAATTGAGGAGGATGAAGCCCGAAACGTCCTTGAAGATAAAAGAAGAAGTGAAGAAGCAGTTTGACGCTGGATTTCTGGCCGTCGCTCGGTATCCAGAATGGGTTGCCAACATCGTACCAGTTCCTAAAAAAGGTGGGAAAGTACGAATGTGTGTAGATTACCGGGACCTGAATCGGGCCAGTCCCAAGGACAATTTTCCGTTACCACACATCGATATCCTCGTAGATAACACGGCCAATTTCGCTTTATTTTCCTTCATGGATGGTTTCTCTGGTTACAATCAGATAAAGATGGCGCCCGAGGATATGGAAAAGACTACTTTCGTCACCCTGTGGGGAACGTTCTGTTACAAGGTGATGTCCTTTGGACTCAAGAATGCCGGGGCAACTTATCAACGGGCCATGGTAGCTTTGTTCCATGATATGATGCATCAAGAGATCGAGGTCTACGTGGACGACATAATTGCTAAATCTAAATCTGAGGAAGAACACCTTGTCAACCTGCGGAAATTGTTCGAGAGGCTTAAGAAATATCAATTAAGGTTGAACCCCGCTAAGTGTACCTTTGGGGTCAAATCAGGGAAATTGCTTGGTTTCGTTGTAAGCCAGAAAGGGATAGAGGTAGACCCCGAAAAAGTGAAGGCTATGCTTGAGATGCCAGAACCCCGTACAGAGAGGCAAGTCCGAGGTTTCCTGGGGCGCTTGAATTATATTGCCAGATTCATATCGCAGCTCACCGCCATTTGTGAGCCGTTGTTTAAACTCTTGCGTAAAAACCAAACTGACCGGTGGAATGAGGATTGCCAAGAGGCTTTTGGAAGGATCAAAAAGTGCCTAATGAATCCTCCCGTGCTTATGCCACCAGTACCTGGAAGGCCTCTCATTTTGTACATGACAATCTTGGACGAGTCAATGGGGTGTATGCTGGGGCAACATGACGAATCCGGGAAGAAAGAGCGCGCTGTTTACTACCTAAGTAAGAAGTTCACGACCTGTGAGATGAATTACTCCTTGCTCGAAAGAACGTGTTGTGCTTTAGCATGAGCATCCCATCGCCTAAGGCAGTACATGCTGAGTCATACTACCTGGTTGATATCCAAAATGGACCCGGTTAAGTACATCTTTGAAAAGCCAGCTCTTACAGGACGAATCGCCCGGTGGCAAGTCTTGCTATCTGAGTTTGATATAGTCTACGTCACCCAAAAGGCGATAAAA
This sequence comes from Glycine soja, assembly GCF_004193775.1. NCBI lineage: Eukaryota > Viridiplantae > Streptophyta > Magnoliopsida > Fabales > Fabaceae > Glycine > Glycine soja. The sequence goes on along the minus strand of NC_041007.1, from coordinate 24,469,560 downwards.
GGAAGCGCTTTGGCAGATTATTTGGCTCAACAGCCTCTTAACGATTACCAGCCTATGCATCCGGAATTCCCGGATGAGGACATCATGGCCTTGTTCGAGGAAAAGTTGGACGAAGATCGGGACAAATGGACTGTATGGTTTGACGGAGCGTCAAACATTCTAGGTCATGGCGTTGGGGCAGTGTTGATCTCTTCCGGACAATCATGTGTACCTTTCACAGCCAGGCTAGGATTCGACTGCACCAACAACATGGCCGAATATGAAGCATGTGCCTTCCTTTCTTTACCCACTCTCACGTTTGGTTTTTAGGGAAAAACACCATACTAAACGCGCCCGCAAGGATCCTACGCACCAGATCAAATCTAGAACGATGGGTGATCAAGAGGAGAGCAGGAACAGATGAAAGCCGACATGTCGGCTCTGAAAAGAACAATGGCCTCCATGATGGAGGCCATGTTAGGTTGAAACACTCATGGAAGAAGAACGCGGCACTGCCCGCGCTGTCAGTTCGGCTGCCGAAGCAGACCCGACTCTCTTGGCAACTACGCACCATCCTCCCTCAAACATAGTAGGACGGGGAAGGACACACTGGGCACGATGGCAGCCTCACCTGGGAAAACCACGAGCGGCTTACCCTTATGGATTTGCCAGCCCAACTATTCACCACCCATCTTGCAAGAAGATGCGGGCCACATTGCTTCTCCCGTCCATGAAAAGAGCCTCCTCAGCAGCCCGACGAAGTCCATAAAGACCCTCAAGATTATGCTCGGAGGGATGTCGAGTTTTATCCCCAATCCCCGAAGGGCCGGCACCAGGCACGTTGCCCCAACCCAACATCGCAGCATCGCCAATAGTTTTGTCTATGGAAGGCCGCCCCCGGCAATTGAAGAAAGGAGGAAGCTCGATCTCCTTGAGGAAAGATTGAGGGCTGTGGAAGGATTTGGGGACTATCCGTTTGCAGACATGACGGATCTTTGCTTAGTACCCGATGTTGTTATTCCCCGAAATTCAAAGTGCCGGACTTCGACAAGTATAAAGGGACGACTTGTCCCAAAAACCATCTCAAGATGTACTGCCGTAAGATGGGCGCTCATTCTAAAGATGAAAAGCTGTTGATACACTTCTTTAGGATAGCTTGGCCGGAGCTGCGGTAGTGTGGTACACTAATTTGAAGCTTCCGTATCCTACTTGGAAGGATCTGATTACCGCCTTCCTAAGCAGTATCAGTACAATTCTGATATGGCTCCTGACCGGTACTCAACTGCAGAATATGTTAAGAAAGAGGGTGAAACCTTTAAAGAATATGCGCAGCGATGAGGGATTTGGCGGCACAAGTAGCTCCTCCCATGGTTGAGAGAGAGATGATCACCATGATGTAAGACACTCTGCCAGTGTTCTACTATGAGAAGCTAGTGGGTTACATGCCGTCCAGCTTTGCGGATCTGGTGTTTGCCGGGGAAAGAATCGAGGTGGGATGAAGAGAGGAAAGTTTGATTACGTTTCCTCCACAAACGTGAACGCCAAAAGAATCGGGGCAACAGGGGAAAAAGGAAGGAAGGAGATGCCCATGCGTCTCTTCAACACCCGCATGGTCAAACCCCAGCAAACACCTCATGGTACCATCAGTACGCGCAACATACCCCAAGCTTCTCGGCTCATGCTGGAACGCCCTCTAGTTCAACACCCGTGCAGCCTAAGGCACCACCAGAGGGAAGCTCCCCAAGTTCCAACTCCGAACACGGCCGACCGGCCGGTAATTCCAACAGACAAGGAACTTCCCTCCAAGGCCATGCCGGAATTCACCCCGCTCCCGATGACGTACGAAGATCTTCTACCATTCCCTCATTCCAAATCATTTGGCGTGGTAACTCCCGGAAGGTCCTCGAACCCCCTTTCCCAAAGTGGTATGACCCTAATGCACTTGCAAGTACCATGGGGTGCCCCGGGGCATTCCGTCGAAAAATGCTTGGCCTTAAATACAAGGTCCAACATTTAATGGATGCCGGATGGCTGACTTTCCAAGAGATCGGCCAATGTGAGGACCAACCCGCTCGCCAAATGGAGGGGGAGCAGTTAATGCAGTTGTATTCGATAGGTCCCACAGGTCCAAACCTTTAAGAGATGTGGCAACCCCTAGGAGGTTTATCTTTGAGGCCCTACAAAAGGGAGGTGTAATTCCCCATAGTGGGTGTAAGGAGGATTCCTGTCTGCTACATTTCCGGCGAGATGCATGACATGGAGACGTGTTTGGAAGTAGAGGAATGTTACACGAGCGGATGATAGACCAAGGTCGACTAGAAGTCGGCATTAAAGAAAAGAAGAGGCAGCATATATGCATGCAATCTACGGAGGGAGTGGTGTTGCGAAGCCCAAACCCTTGGTGATATACTTCACTAAAAGTGCAGCCTCGCAAAAGCCCGGGCACCCCTTAATGGCCAAACCTGTTCCTTTCCCGTACCAAAATAGTCACGCGGTCCCGTGGAGATATACACCTCCAGGGAAGAAGGAAGAAGAGTCACTGACGTCAGCTCGCTGTCAGCTTAAAGTAACAAATATCACGGGGCCTGAGCGGTGTGACCCTAGTGGTCGTGTGTTCGCACCTCCGACCTACCAGTCCAAACCCGCCGACGTCAAAGGAAAAGGAAAAGTGTGGGAGGAACAAGATGGCGAAGCACCCCACGCTTCGAATAAAGATATGTCAGCAAAAGGGCCCAGAGAAAAGGATGTAGAAGGAGGTGTCGCTAGAGGAAGCCAGCGAGTTCCTTCGGATAATCAACAGAGCGAATTCAAGGTTATCGAACAGCTCAACAAAACCCCGGCTAGGGTCTCGCTGCTAGACGTTACTTATGAGCTCCGAGCCTCATCGGGCTCTGCTAGTAAAAGTGCTGAACGAGCTCAGTGGCCCAAGATATTTCGGTAGAAGGTTTCGGAGGGCTGGTCAACAATATCACTGCCAACAACTATCTTGCCTTCGCCGAAAGAAGATCCCCGCCGAGGGGAAGGGCATAATAAGGCTTTCACGTATCAGTCAAGTGTATGGACCATATCGTGGCCAAGGTACTCATCGATAATGGTTCCAGTTTAAACGTGATGCCTAAGAGCACTTTGGACAAGTTACCATTCAATGCTTCCCATTTAAACCAAGTTCAATGGTGGTTCGGGCCTTCGACGGCACTCGCCGAGAGGTTAGGGGAGAGATCGATCTCCCAGTACAAATAGGCCCTCACACACTGTCAAGTCACCTTCCAAATAATGGATATTAACCCCCCCTACAGCTGCCTGTTGGGCGCCCTTGATCCACTCAGTGGGAGTTGTGCCTTCACACTCCACCAAAAGCTGAAATTCGTAGTGGAGGGGCACTTGGTCATCGTGTCAGGCGAGGAAGATATATCTTGGTAAGCTGCCCATCCTCCATGCCTTATGTGGAAGCCGCAGAAGATATCGTTAGAAACCGCTTTCCAGTCTTTGAGGTGGTCAGCATTTCCGCCACGGCCCACGAGCATAGAATCGCGGATGGAGTATGCCCAAGTATATGCGGAAAAAGAGGCTAGAGGAAGGGTGATCGACTCTTTACACCAAGAGGCAACCATGCGGATGGATCGGTTTGCTCTTACCTTGAACGGGAGTCAAGAACTTCCCCGATTATTAGCCAAGGCCAAGGCGATGGCAGACACCTACTCCGCCCCCGAAGAGATTCACGGGCTTCTCGGCTATTGTCAGCATATGATAGACTTAATGGCCCACATAATTAGAAATCGTTAGAACTTGTATGGTCTCTAAGAACTTGACTAGATACGACTTCCTTTTTGAAATAAAATGAGTTGGTCCCATGTTTCTACTCCAAAAAGCTTGTGCAAATCAAATCACTCCCGCATTTTATCTCTAGCATGCATTGTATGTGGGTCTCGTCCTTTGTCACGGGAAGCTGGAAGGTCCATATCACCTTCTTAATTGTACACATGGGGCACTGCGCCCCCAAATGCGCAAGTAAGAAGAGATAATTTTCCGGGCTCTCGTGTCCGTAAATGCATTCATATCATGCATCGCATAAGCATCCCTTCATAACATCATAATGGACATATCCTGCATTTGTCCGTTATCATATTCCAGCCTCACATCATCATGCATATGCGTTCAACAAACTTTTTGATCTGCAAAATTTGCATACCATTTGTTTTCATGTTTGCTCATCCTTGCGTTTTCCTCTACAAAACAAAAACAAAGAAGGGGGAAGCGTGAAACTTCACACTACATTCTTAGTTTCATGTGTTAGGAGCCAACCATGTTGGGTTCATAAACCCGTTTCACTTAAAAACAAAATAATTGAACATGGTACCTAATGCATGGTTAACTAAGAAATGGTGTTTCTTCGGGCATCTCAATTTTATAATTACATTTTCCATGCATAAGCTTAAAGTACGCCCGAGTCATTCATCCCTATGAGATGTTGTTGAAGTATTGGCGATCAGAATTGCTATTCCTTGGATTATAGGGTTGAACCAAGCTCATGCTTTTATAAAAAGGTTCATCAAGTCAAGTTGAAATATGGAAGTAACCGTCTTGCAAAATTGGGGCAAAAGATGAATCGAGTCACATCACTGCTTCGTCTACTGCCAAACATATTTAGGATTATCGATGTCCTTGTTACTTCCAGTTTCACCTTGACAAAGATGTCATGGACCATGTTGAAAATCTAAAATTGATTCAACCCCATATCCTGCGTAAAAATTCGCAATACTTCGACTGTACATCATTCGCATGCATCCATGCTTTTCATTGGTTGCATTGCTCATTGCATTCTTTCCTTGAAAAAAATAAAATAAAATAAAATGAACTTATCAAAAAGAAAAGGAAACGCTTTACGGCGCCCTTACTAAACTTGTGCTAGAGCTAGAGTAATGGGTGAAGCAGAGAAGGTGCAAGAGAAGATGAAGGCCAAAAATGGAGGCCATAAAAGAGCAAATGGCCACAATGATAAAGGCCATGATGAGCATGAAGAAGATAATGGAAGCCAATGCGGTTATAATCGCCGCTATTAGCGCTGTCGCTAAGGTGAACCCGATGTCCCCATCCGGCCTCAAGCAAATGAATCATCCAACCTCAAATATGGTAGGCAAAGATTTGGGAAGTGCGGATGACCCCATGATGTGCAAATTTAAAATGAGCACGCCTTCCCGTCATATGGCTTGCCTCTCAACTATACGCCACCCAATATGGCGTACACTCCCAATAAGAATGTCAATAACTCCACTCCTATACCCATTGAAAGCCAGCAACCCCAAACTGATCATGCACATGTCTCTTAAACTGTGGAAGAGACCCATGAAATTCCCCATCACAATCTAGCCGACTTCGAGCCTTGGCTCGGATATACCACTGAAGGGCAAGCAGTTGGTGGTATACCCCTACAAAACCCTTTGGAGGGCCCTCAGTATCACCCACAACTGCACCTCTTGCATTCCACAGCGGTTAAAAACCCTTATGACTATGGCAGGAATGGGAAAGTTGGATCATCTAGAGGAAAGGCTCAGGGCCATTGAAGGAGGTGGAGATTATGCCTTTGCTAACCTAGAAAAGTTGTTCCTAATATCCAAACATGGTCATTCCCAAGTTCAAGGTGCTGGACTTTGACAAGTACAAGGGGACTACTCGCTCCAAGAATCATCTAAAGATGTACTGTCGGAAGATGGGGGCATACGCAAAAGATGAGGAATTGTTGATACATTCCTTCCATGAAAGTCTTACTGGGGTAGCTGTTACCTGGTACACTAACTTGGAATCTTCCCGAGTCCATTCTTGGAAGGACCTAATGGTTGCCATTGTTAGGCAGTATCAATACAATTTTGATATGGTTCTGGATAGGATGCAACTACGGAACATGTGCAAAAAGGGGGACGGATCATTCAAAGAACACGCCCAAAAGGTGGAGGGATCTGGCGGCTCAGGTGGTACCCCCAATAATGGAAAGGGAGACGATAATCGTGATGGTAGACACATTATCGGTACTCTACTACGAAAAGATGGTGGGCTGCGCACCCTCAAAGCGTTGCAGATTTGGTCTTCGCCAGTGAAAGGATCAATGTGGGTCCGAAAAGAGGCAAATTTGATCATCCTACTAGGACGACTGAGAAAACTGGGGCAAATAAAGAGGGTGAGGATGAGGGAGAAACCCATGCTGTGACTGCAATTCCTGTACGGCCAAATTTCCCACCAACCCAACAATATCTTTACTCAGCCAATAACAAACTTTCTCCTTACCCACCACCCAGTTATCCACGAAGGCCATCCCTAAATCTACCACAAAGTCTGTCTACCGCACTTCCCATGACAAACACCACCTTTAGCACAAACCAAAAACATCAACCAAGAAGTGAATTTTGCAGCGAGAAAGCCTGTAGAATTCACCCCAATTCCAGTGTCCTATGCCAGACTTGATCCCATATCTACATGATAATTCAATGGTAGCCATAACCCTAGCCAAGGTTCATCAACCTCCATTTCTCCGAGAATACGACTCGAACGCAACGTGTGCTTGTCACGGAGAAGCCCCGGGGCGTTCCATTGAGCATGGTAGGGCTCTGAAGCGTAAGGTGCAAGGTCTAATTGATGCGGGCTGGCTGAAATTTGAGGAGAATTGCGTGTAAATCCTGACATTGACAAGAGGTGCCACACATGGGGCAATTTTGAAAGTTGTTGTTAGGTGTCCCTAATGACTCATCAGGGTTTCCAAGTTTATGCCATTATTGTAAACCACAGCTACAATGTTAAATGAAATGGATAAAGTTGATATCTTTGTCCCTCATCCTCTCACAAACGCATGTTTGCTTATTCAACTTTCATCGGAATGTGGGTGTAAGCCATTGGTCTGTTTGCTCAAGCAACCCGCGCTCCTGAGTGTTGACTTCCAAGACCGTTCAATCAGAGATTACTCATCTTGCACGTTGGTGGGGGTGCCGTAAAACAACGAGCAAAGTTCAAAACAAATAAGTTTCAAAATAAAAAATAAAAAGGCATTTGATTGACTGTGTTTTCAAGTAAAAATATAGACGTTCATGTGACCTCATTTTGTCTTTTTAGAGAGAAGTGAGTTATCAAGAATAGGATGTTGGACAAATGGCCTCAGTTACCTTAAGAAAAAGGGGGGGTTGAATTAAGATGCAAAGACTATTCCCCAATTGAACTATCAATCTCTCTTTTCGGATTAACAATGCACACAGGGATAACCCTTCCCTTGTGTTCAAAATCCTCTACAACAAGAGACTCTCAGTCTCTTAATCCCTTTTCAGAAGTAAGAAGAAGAGAAGAAGAGGTCTCTCGTAAAAGAGGTAGATTGTAAAATGAAGACCAATCAAAATTCATTATTGAATATGCAAGTGGTTGACCAAGGAATCTTTTTGAGAGGATAAGACATTTCAGTTCAGAAAAACTCTTGATCTTTCGAGAGGATAAAACTGTTTGGGCAATGAAAACTCTCTTTAAAACATTTGAATGGCCGTTCATAAAACATTTGAATAGATATGTCTCTTGGAAATTATTTTCTGAAAATCCCCTCTGGTAATCGATTACAAGACTTATGTAATCGATTACAGGTTTTAAAAATTTGAATTAAAACATTTTCAACTACTGGTAATCGATTACCAGAGAGCAAATCTCAATTTGAAAGGATAGAATTCCTTGGTCAAACCTTTTGCTTCTTCAGTTTGGAAACTTCTTCCTAAGATTCTAGAGATCAACTTGATCATATATCTTGATTTTCTTGGATTCTTGTCTTGAATAAAACTTAGAAGCACTTGATCCTTTAGCATCATCAAGACATCAAAACATCTTGCTTCTACATAGGAGTCATTTGACTTAATCCATCAACTGAAAGATCCTTCAACTATTTCTCGTCCTTGGAAAATTCTTTTTGCAAGAATCAACTGCTTCTTTCATTCTTCCTCACTACGAGGTCATGAAAACAAGACAATAATGGTTACCTCATAACCTTACACTGGGGCAATGAGGGGCACCGTGCATGAGCCTCAAGCGAACCTAGGGGCAGATTAGAAGTTCTCACCCAATAGGTTCCCTCCTACAAGGTCATGACGAAAGGCAACGATTGGTACCTCAAAGCCTTACACTGGGGCAATGAGGGGCACCGTGCATGAGCATCAAGTGAACATAGGGGCCCATCAAAAGTTCTCACCCATCGATGTTTCTAACAAAAAAGGGAGGACAAACCCTAGGATTTCAATGGATTGATTAAACATCAAACGACTCCATTGCCGTCACTCCAAAATGGTCAAGTGACTAAATCAAACAGAACACACACTCTGAGGGAGTTCCCGGAGAGATTTGCAAAAAAGATAGGATGAGGTTGCATGAATTATCACCTCTTTCAAAAGGACAGTCAATCTGTGTTTTCCAAAAAAAAAAATTTTTAAATCAAAATCAAAATCTCAAAATAGGGAAAGAATGTCATGAACATTGTACAACTTTCCATTACATTACATTGTTTCATATGAAGCCTGCATTTACCAAAATTTCACGACAAAGGTTGCATGCATCTGCATCCCCAAAAATTATGTTAACTGCATAGATTTCCTACATCTGATGTCCAAATCTTGTGGATTTGGGATGACCGGCCCTCTCGATGAGTCGATCTCTTGCTTTCTCATAAGGGTGGACCCTTGGGTACTTGTACCTATCACCTTTAGAGGACTACACGTCCTCGCCTTGAGAGGACTACATGTCCTCGCCATCAGAGGACTACATGTCCTCGCCATCAGAGGACTACAAGTCCTCGCCATCAGAGGACTTCATGTCCTCGCCATCAGAGGGCTGCACGCCCTCACCTTCAGAGGACTACACGTCCTCGCCTTGAGAGGGCTACACGCCCTCACCTTGGGTACTAGTTACCCTCACCGTTGAGAGGACTACACGTCCTCGCCTTGAGAGGACTACACATCCTCACCATCAGAGGGCTGCATGCCCTTACCTCCAGAGGACTACATGTCCTCGCCTTGAGAGGGCTACACGTCCTCACCTTGGGTACTAGTTACCCTCACCGTTGAGAGGACTACACGTCCTCGCCTTGAGAGGACTACACGTCCTCACCATCAGAGGGCTGCATGCCCTTACCTCCAGAGGACTACATGTCCTCGCCTTGAGAGGGCTACACGTCCTCACCTTGGGTACAAGTTACCCTCACCGTTGAGAGGACTACACGTCCTCGCCTTGAGAGGACTACACGTCCTCACCTTGGGTACTAGTTACCCTCACCGTTGAGAGGACTACACGTCCTCGCCTTGAGAGGACTACACGTCCTCACCATCAGAGGGCTGCATGCCCTTACCTCCAGAGGACTACATGTCCTCGCCTTGAGAGGGCTACACGTCCTCACCTTGGGTACTAGTTACCCTCACCGTTGAGAGGACTACACGTCCTCGCCTTGAGAGGACTACACGTCCTCACCATCAGAGGGCTGCATGCCCTTACCTCCAGAGGACTACATGTCCTCGCCTTGAGAGGGCTACACGTCCTCACCTTGGGTACTAGTTACCCTCACCGTTGAGAGGACTACACGTCCTCACCATCAGAGGGCTGCATGCCCTCACCTCCAGAGGACTACATGTCCTCGCCTTGAGAGGGCTACACGCCCTCACCTTGGGTACTAGTTACCTTCACCGTTGAGAGGACTACACGTCCTCGCCTTGAGAGGACTACACGTCCTCACCATCAGAGGGCTGCACGCCCTTACCTCCAGAGGACTACATGTCCTCGCCTTGAGAGGGCTACACGTCTTCACCTTGGGTACTAGTTACCCTCACCGTCAGAGGGCTACACGCCCTCACCTTGAGAGGACTACACGTCCTCACCATCAGAGGGCTGCACGCCCTCACCTCTAGAGGACTAAGTCCTCGCCTTGAGAGGGCTACACGCCCTCACCTTGGGTACTAGTTACCTTCACCTTCAGAGGACTACACGTCCTCGCCTTCAAAGGGTCATGTACCTTCAACTTCAGAGGACTACACGTCCTCGCCGTCAAAGGGTCATGTGCCTTCACCTTTGTAGGGCTACACGCCCTCACCTTTAGAGGACTATACGTCCTCGCCATCAGAGGACTACATGTTCCCCATTTTCAAAGAGGGGCACGTCCTCACCTTCAGAGGACTGCACGTCCTCGCCTTCAGAAGGCTACACGCCCTCGCCTTTAGAGGGCTACGCGTCCTCACTTTCGGTGGGCTCCATATCCACACCTTAAGAGAATTTAAGGTCCTCTATCCTTAAATGCTTAACCGAGACTTGCGCTTCCGGTTAAGGGGCCAGTAGTTTCCTTTTAACGGTTCCTGGGCCACCCCCTGATATTGGAGGAGGGCCAACTGTGCGAGCACAACCAGAGAGGGAGGCTATTACACAGCTACTATGCATACCGGGGCAAGATTTCATTCGTGCCGCTGTAAAGAGACGAGTGCGGATCATGCGCACCAACATGACCACTCTTACACAGATATAGATGACATTGCTACTTAGCAACATTCTGCCCAGCGACCGCAATACCAATCTCCCCCTGCAAAAGTATCAGTTGGTCTGTGTCGTCCCGACATGGGTAAGTATGCATATGGTTCAACTGATTTCTGATAACATCTATTGTTTGCAGGGATCGCACCCACAAAGACACCCAGTGGACCTGAAGAAGTCCAACAGGGCCTTGGGGTTTCCAGCTCTGGTTACGGGCCTCTGTCGGCCCTACAGGGCGCCCGTTCCCCCCAGCAAGTTCATTTCGTCGTGGCATAGTTCTAGGGAGTGCCTGTCGCCCCCAGCAAGGTCATCAGGTCCCCCCTACCAATCGAGCTTTCATCAAGAAGTTCTGCGTCTCCAGGCAGGCGCAGGGCGAAACACCACAGCAGCCTGGCGATGGCCGGCAGCGGGCAATAGACACACCGCCATCACCACTAAAGTTCACCTCAGCTCATCCATAAAAAGGTTAGAGCGTTGCCTACGACACATGGCCGACCAATAGGCAACCAAGTCCAAAGCCAAAGGTAAGCAAAGTACTAGGTCCGTGACCTACAAGCCATCATGCGTCCAGCTCAAGACGTTAAAGAAGCGCTACTAGGAGGCAACCTAGTACCTTTTGAATCTATGCTTGTTATTTGATCACTTTTTATAGTAGGACGCACCTAGTTGCTCATGATCCTGGGAATTTAAATAAAACAAGCGCAAGCTCGGAAGGTAGTCATACCTCATAAAATATATATGTATGTTTAGGTAGAAAGATACCTTAGATATGCATGTATGTAACAAAAAATACCTCACAAAATATATATATGTATGTTTAGGTAGAAAGATACCTTAGATATGCATGTATGTAAACAAAAACACACTTCACAAAATATATATATGTATGTTTAGGTAGCAAGATACCTTAGATATGCATGTATGTAGCAAAAAGATACCTCACAAAATATATATATGTATGTTTAGGTAGCAAGATACCTTGGATATGCATGTATGTAAACAAAAATACCTTACAAAACATATATATGTATGTTTAGGTAGCAAGATACCTTGGATATGCATGTATATAGCAAAAATACCTCGCAAAAATATACACATGTTTAGGTAGCAAAATACCTCATGAAAAAAAAAAAGGGAAAAAAAAAGAAAACAAACAAGAAAAAGAAATAAACAAATGATAATGATAAAAAAAAAGAAGAAGAAGGAGATAAAAGAAAATAAGTTGTCTAGCTGAAAAACCAACATGCTTTTGAAAAGAGATGACTTCCAACTTTTCTTTGGAAAAATTCACTGATCATAACTAGTTTTTGAAAAAATGTGTATACACCTGAAGGGTGAATGCTGTGAAGATTTTCCCAGACGCCCAAAATGGACTCGGATGAATGCACAAATTGATAAAAGAACATATTTTGGAAACATTGGGTTGATTAAAATAGAGGAAATGAATCCTGAGCCCTAGCATCACATGACCATAAAAATTTGACACTTGAGTGTCCGCATAGGTGCATGCATGACCAGTTTTGCATAAAGTTTCCAAATCATCATTTTTTTGCATTTGTGTCATGGAAATAATGTGGGGCATCCCTTTTTATCCTTGAACCAAACCAAACCCTGACATGTATCATGTCTAGCCATTCTACAAGCTTTGAGCCAAAATCCTGACTCACCATAATCCTTACCCTCGGAAGCAAAAAAAGAATAGAAGGGAAATTTCCAATCAAAGAAAAAGAGAAGGAAAATTTCCAATGAAAGCAAAAAAAGAATAGAAGGGAAATTTCCAATCAAAGAAAAAAAAGAAGGAAATTCCCAATCAAAGAGTGGGAGAAAGCAAAAAGAAAAGAAAGGAAATTCCCAATCAAAGAGTGGGAGAAAGCAAAAAGGAAAGAAAGAAAATTCCCAACCAAAGAATGGGAGAAAGTAAAAAAGGGAAGGTAAGAAAGTTCTTGATCAAAGAAACTAGAAGAAATATGCAGAGAGGTCTTTGGACCGGACAATATCTGAACAATACAAAATTGTCACCAAATGAACAAAAAAGGAAGGAAAGGAAACCACAACCTAAAATGGTCTTCTCCCTTTAATTACCAACCAAAATCCCGTGCGCTAGCGACCCTTTTTTTTTTCTCGCCCCGCACTAAACAAAAAAAAACAGAAAAAAGAAAAAGCCAAAAACACATAAAAGCCGAAAAACTCCCCAAAAGAACCCATTCCCAAGGGAAGTCCTATTTGATCCATGATCACGCATGTAATTTTTGATTTGATAGGAAATAATTTGCAAAGTCAAGTCATGACATATCTATGGTTCGGAATTAGGATGAAACACTTACCTGTGCAAGATTGATACACTTTGAGTGGATTTCTTCTATTTTTGTCGAACCCAGTGTTTCCTCTAAATGGTCATTTAGAAACAAAATGCTAACATCCAAAATCTCATTTATGGTTATGGGAGATTTCATCAGCAGACTCTCCTTCCCCGGTAGACGCATTGTTTTTCACTCAAAAAATCATATGCTGCTCTAAATCAGTTGGAATATTTGTCTCTTTGCTAAAGCATGTTTGCATTTTAGTGGAGAAAACACCGAGACTTTTTCAAGTCTCACAAGTTATCCAGAACTACGTAGGTCTGAGTTCCTCATTGGAGGATACGTAGGAGCAAGAGCCTCGCTTTTGTCGACCACACCGCCTTTTGTCGCCATAACTCAAGAGCTGGTAGCCCGCGGAGATACCTTACGGTTATCCGCACCCTTTTGTCATCCAGAGGCGGCGGGCCCGATGACAAGCAGAGACCAAGTTTGGTCATTCTGCACCCAAGATACGCGGAGATACCTTACGGTTATCCGCACCCTTTTGTCATCCAGAGGCGGCGGGCCCGATGACAAGCAGAGACCAAGTTTGGTCATTCTGCACCCAAGATACGCGGAGATACCTTACGGTTATCCGCACCCTTTTGTCATCCAGAGGCGGCGGGCCCGATGACAAGCAGAGACCAAGTTTGGTCATTCTGCACCCAAGATACGCGGAGATACCTTACGGTTATCCGCACCCTTTTGTCATCCAGAGGCGGCGGGCCCGATGACAAGCAGAGACCAAGTTTGGTCATTCTGCACCCAAGATACGCGGAGATACCTTACGGTTATCCGCACCCTTTTGTCATCCAGAGGCGGCGGGCCCGATGACAAGCAGAGACCAAGTTTGGTCATTCTGCACCCAAGATACGCGGAGATACCTTACGGTTATCCGCACCCTTTTGTCATCCAGAGGCGGCGGGCCCGATGACAAGCAGAGACCAAGTTTGGTCATTCTGCACCCAAGATACGCGGAGATACCTTACGGTTATCCGCACCCTTTTGTCATCCAGAGGCGGCGGGCCCGATGACAAGCAGAGACCAAGTTTGGTCATTCTGCACCCAAGATACGCGGAGATACCTTACGGTTATCCGCACCCTTTTGTCATCCAGAGGCGGCGGGCCCGATGACAAGCAGAGACCAAGTTTGGTCATTCTGCACCCAAGATACGCGGAGATACCTTATGGTTATTCGCACCCATTCTTTTGCTATCTGTAAGACAGAACGCTTGATAGCATGCAGAGGCTGACACAGTCTTCTGCACCTTTTGTTCCTCCGGGGACAACAAAGTCATTTACATGTGGAAATTTCATGGTCACCCGCGACTCTCGTCAGCCGAGAGGAGCGAAATTAGTGTCATACACTGATTTTCGGGGACCTTTGCTTGATGACATGCGACCATTCTTTGGTCCTTGTGAGGTGCTTGGCATCCATCATCAGGCAGTTTGTGAAATCCTAGGAACGACAAGTCACGGTCACCCGCGACTCTCGTCAACCGAGAGGAGCGAAATTAGTGTCATACACTGATTTTCGGGTACCTTTGCTTGATGACATGCGGCCATTCTTTGGTCCTTGTGAGGTGCTTGGCGCCCGTCATTAGGCAATTTGTGAAATTTTGGGAACAACAAGTCATTGGCATGTGGAGATTTTATGGTCACCCGCGACTCTCGCCAAGTCGAGAGGAGCGAAATTAGTGTCTTATCTTTACTTTTCTTTTATCTCCAATAAAAGACAAGTAAAGAGGGGCAACTGTCATACCCTAATTTCGTCCGGGAACCTTTGCTCGATGACGTGTGACCATTCTTTGGTCCTCGTGAGGTGCTTGGCACCCATCATTAGGCAATTTGTGAAATTTCAGGACATGCCGGAAAACCAAAAAAAATATTGATGCACAATCCGTAAGTTTCCGTGACACACCGGAAATCAAAAGGAAGCATCGTTGCATAATTAAGTGAGGTTCCGTAACATTCCGTAAGTCAAAAAGGGGATGATTATGTAATCTGCAAGGTTCCGTAACATTACGGAAAGAAAACAAGTATCGTTACGAAATTCGTAAGTTTCCGTAACTTTACGAAAAAGGAATCACCAAAAAAACAGCAGGGGGGGGGTGAACTTGGTAAAAATGGGGGTGCAAATAGCAACCAGGCCCATTTGGGCCCTCCAGAAGATTCCTCCAGAAGGCGGTTGCTTCTGGAGGAAGCAACCCTGCTCGCCTGGGCGAGCTGAGCTCGCCTGGGCGAGCTGGGCGGCAACCACCTCCCCTATTTTGCTATAAATAGGGGAGGAATGCAAGAAGAAAAGGATCCCAGCCCTTTAGGCACTTCTCTCTCTTTGGAATTTGCTTGGAAAAATTGTTTCCGTGAAGAAAATCTAAGCCGAGGCGCTTCCGAAACGTTTCCGTAACGTTTTCCGTGAAGAATTTCGCAAAGGTTTCAACCGTTCTTCGACGTTCTTCATTCGTTCTTCATCGTTCTTCGATCTTCAACGGGTAAGTACCTCGAACCAAGCTTTTCGATTCATTCTATGTACCCGTAGTGGTCCACATTGTGTTTCGTGCATTTTTATTCTCGTTTTGTTTACTTTTTATACCCCCTGTTGACGTGCTTAAGCCATTTTACTTAAGTCATTTCTCGCTTAACTTAAAAATAAAATAAATTTCCACCGAACGTTTGAATTGTATTATCCATTAACTTCAGTTAAAATAAATTCCGATCGTTCGGTCGTGCCGTAACCACGTTGGAAATCAAAAAGAGGTAAAAAATCATATAATAATCAAAAAGACATCTTTTAGTAAAATAAAGCGGAAAATCAATCGGACGTTTTCTCTTTGGGATTTCTCATTCTTAATCGAATTGATTAATAACTAAAGTGAAACTAAAGGCTAAAATCAATTCGCCTAGTCAAGCTCGTCCATAAAAATAGGCTTTTGAAGTTTGTCATTTCATTTTCTCACTAAGTAAAATGGATCATTTTTAAGGTCCAACGCCTTAAAATGATCACCTCTTAAAGTAAAAAAGAATCACTTGATAAGAAAGAACTACGTAGGTCTGATTTTCTCATCCCAAATTGAGGAATACGTAGGAGCAAAGGGAAACACCCTTGTCGACCACAAAAAAGAAAAAATATAAAAAGGGTATAAAGGATATAAGAACATAAAAGGGAACTTAAAAATCAAAGTCATGTTTGCACATTCGATTAAAGGCTGCCGTCCCTTGGGACGGGCGTGTGGGGTGCTAATACCTTCCCCGTGCGTAAATACAACTCCCGAACCTTTCAACTTAAAAGTTCGTAGATCGCGTCTTTTCCGGTTTTTCCGACGTTTTCCTCAAATAAACGTTGGTGGCGACTCCGCGCGTATTCCTTTCGTGGAACACCATCCCGCGAGTCACGCGTCGCCCTCCCGCCGAAGGGTAGGTTGCGACACAAGGTATCTTTCTACCTAAACATACATATATATATTTTGTGAAGTATTTTTTGCTACATACATGCATATCCAAGGTATCTTTCTACCTAAACACACACACACACACACACACACACAGACACACACACACACACACACATATATATATATATATTTTGTTTACATACATGCATATCTAAGGTATTTTCACTACCTAAACATACATATATATATATTTTGTGAAGTATATATATATATATATATATATATATATATATATATATATATATATATATTTTTACATACATGCATATCTAAGGTATCTTTCTACCTAAACATACATATATATATTTTGTGAAGTATTTTTTTGTTTACATACATGCATATCTAAGGTATTTTCACTACCTATATATATATATATATATATATATATATATATATGTATGTATATTTTGTGAGGTATGACTACCTTCCGAGCTTGTGCTTGTTTTATTTAAATTCCTAGGATCATGAGCAACTAGGTGTGTCCTGCTATGACTTGAGAAACAAAAGTGATCAAATAACAAGCAGAGATTTAAAAGGTACTAGGTTGCCTCCTAGTAGCGCTTCTTTAACGTCTTGAGCTGGACGCCTTATGACTTGTCGGTCACGGACCTAGTACTTTGCTTACCTTTGGCTTTGGACTTGGTCGCCTATTGGTCGGCCATGTGCCGTAGGCAACGCTCTAACCTTTTTGTGGATGAGCTGAGGTGAACTCTAGAGGTGGTGGCGGTGCGTCTGTTGCCTGCTGCAGGCCATCCCCAGGCTGCTGGGGTGTTTCGCCCTATGCCTGCCTAGGGGCACAGTACTTCTTGATGAAAGCTCGATTAGTAGGGGGTCTGATGACCTTGCTGGGGGCAACAGGCACCCCGTAGAACCGATAGAGGCTCGTAATCAGAGCTAGCAACTCCAAGACCCTGTTGGACTTCTCCGGGTCCACAGGGTGTCTTGTGGGCGTGATCCCTACAAACAATAGATGACATCAGAAACCAGTTGAGAGATGTGCCTACTTACCTATGTCACAATGGCATGAACTTGCTGGGGGGGGACGAGCACCCTGTAGGACTGACAAAGGCCCGTAACCAGAGCTGGAAACCCCAGAGCCCTGTTGGACTTCTTCGGGTCCATTGGGTGTCTTGCGGGCGCGATCCCTGCAAACAATAGATGACATCAAAAATCAGTTTAGCCACATGCATACTTACCTATGTCAGAACGACACATACCAACTGATACTTCCATAGGGGGAGATCGACATTGCGGTCGTTGGGCAGAATGTTGCTAAGTAGCAACATCATCTATATCTGTGTAAGAGTGGTCATGTTGGGGCGCATGATCCACCCTCGTCTCTTTGCAGCGGCACGGGTGAAATCTTGCCCCGGTATGTATAGTAGCTGCGTGATAGCCTCCCTCTCTGGTTGTGCTCGCACAGTTGGTCGCCCTCCAATATCAGGGGGTGGCCCAAGAACTAAGAAAAGGAAACTACTGGCCCCTTAACTTGGAGCGCAAGTCTCGGTTAAGCATCTAAGGGCAAAGGACCCTAAATTCTCTTAAGGTGTGGATATGGAACACACTGAAAATGAGGATGCATAGCCCTCTAAAGGCGAGGGCGTGCAGCCCTTTGAAGGCGAGGGCGTATAGCCCTCTGAAAGGGAGGACGTGTAGTCCTCTGAAGGCGAGGACGCATAGTCCTTTGAAAGTAAGGATGTGCAGTCCTCTGAAGGTGAGGGTACTAGTACCCAAGGGTCCGCCCTTATGAGAAAGCAAGAGATTGACTCATTGAGAGGGCCGGTCATTCCAAATTCAAAAGATTGGACATTAGATGTAGGAAATCTATGCAGTTAACATGAATTTTAGGGATGCAGATGCATGCAACCTTTGTCGTGAAATTTGGTAAATGCGGACTTTATATGAAACAATGCAATGTAATGGAAAGTTGTACAATGTTCATGACATTCTTTCCATATTTTGTGATTTTAATTTTTTTTTTTTTTGGAAAACACAGAGTGACTGTCCTTTTGAAAGAGGCGATAATTCATGCAACCTTATCCTATCTTTGCAAATCTCTCCAGGAACTCCCTCAGAGGGTTTGTTCTATTTGATTTAGTCACTTGACCATTTTGGAGTGACGACAATGGAGCCGTTTGACGTTTAATCAATCCATTGAAATTCCAGGGTTTGTCCCCCCCCCCCTTTTTTTTGTTTAAAAAAACATCGACGGGTGATAACTTTTGATCTGCCCCTATGTTCACTTGAGGCTCATGCACGATGCCCCTCATTGCCCTAGTGTAGGGCTTTGAGGTACCAATCATTGTCTTTCGTCACGACCTTGTAGCAGGGAACCTATTGGGTGAGAACTTCTAATCTGCCTCTAGGTTTGCTTGAGGTTCATGCACGGTGCCCTTCATTGCCCCAGTGTAAGGCTTTGAGGTAACCATCATTGTCTTGTTTTCACAACCTCGTAATGGGGAAGAGCGAAAGAAGCAGTTGATTCTTGCAAAAAGAATTTTCCAAGGACGAGAAATAGTTGAAAGATTTTTTTCAGTTGATGGATTAAGTCAAATGAATCCTATGTAGAAGCAAGATGTTTTGATGTTTTGATGATGCCAAAGGATCAAGTGCTTCCAAGACAAGAATCCAAGAATCCAAGAAAATCAAGATATATGATCAAGTTGATCTCTAGAATCTTAGGAAGAAGTTTCCAAAGAAAAAGGTTTGGCCAAAGAATTCTATCTTGAAATTCTGATACTGGGGACAGATGTCGTACAGGATGTCACGACATCACGCTTCAGAACATGCAGTTTATATGTGTCTGTATGAACAGATTAAACAAGTAAATAACACAAGAGAATTGTTAACCCAGTTCGGTGCAACCTCACCTACATCTGGGGGCTACCAAGCCAGGGAGGAAATCCACTCTCAATAGTGTTAGTTCAAGGTCTAACAGCCACTGTTTACAACCTTCTCACCTAACCACTACCCGTGCGATCTCTACCTAAGAGCCACTCTTAGATATGAGAAACCCCGCTCACTCCCTCTCAATCACACTCCCGTGTTTACAATTAATTCAAAGACACACCAGAGATCAACTCTGAACAAAAGAGATCAACTCTACACACTAGAGATCAACTCTACACACAAGAGATCAACTCTACACACTAGAGATCAACTCTACACACACAGGTCCAACACTTGATGTTAGGATAACATCAAGGTGGCTCACAAAACACTCAAGTCCCAAAACTCACAAAATAACTCTTCAATCCCGGACTTGGTACAGAACTCGTGCAGCCTTCGTGATTATATAGCCATGTGCGTTTCTGGGCTGCAACGGCTTGTGCTGGAGGAGATCTATCCTTCTTCCTGAAAATCTGCAGTTAAAGAACTAAAAGATACAGTTTGATCTTTTAGTTTTTATCTTTAATCTTTAATCCCTGAACGAACTCTTCTACTTTGAAATTCGAACTTTAATTATCTTTTAATTCGTTCCTAAAGATAGATCTTCTTATCTCTTGCTAACTGCACAATAATCTGTTAAATATATAACAGATTTATGTGTCCAGTATTTTCGGGCAAGATGTCAGGACATCGTATCCGACATCGTGGATCCTGCAGCTTTAATGCTTCACTTGACATTTTATCTTGACTTATGCATTGTGCAGCAACTCCAGTATTTTCGGGCAGGATGTCAGGACATTGTATCCGACATCGTGGATCCTGCAACTTCAATTCTTCATTTGACATTTTATCTTGCCTTGTGCATTGTACAGCCCGATCTTATTTCTTGACATAACGTTGGACATCATGTGCAGCAACTCCAGCTTTCCTTTATTGTCTAAGTGTTTATGTTTTAACAAAATCTTAGCCAATCTTTTAAAGCTCAGTAGAGCTAAACACTAACATATCTAAATCATTTTAAATTGAGATTTACTCTTTGGTAATCGATTACCAGCAGCTGAAAATGTTTATCACAGTCACTAGAAATTTGAATTCAAAATTTATAATGTGTAATTGATTACGCATGGATGGTAATTGATTACCAGCAGTTTATTGAACGTTTTAATTCAAATTTTAAAGCCTGTAATCGATTACACAAGTCTTGAAATCGATTACCAGAGGGGATTTTCAGAAAATAATTTCCATGAGTCACATCTATTCAAATGTTTTATGAATGGCCATCAAAGGTGACTTGGAAACACGAATTTAAAGAGAGTTTTCATTGCCCAAAAAGTTTTATCCTCTCAAAAGATTAAGAGTTTTTCTGAACTGAAATGTCTTATCCTCTCAAAAAGATTCCTTGGTCAACCACTTGCATATTCAATAAGGAATTTTGATTGATCTTCATTGTACAATCTATCTCTTTTAAGAGAGATTTATTCTTCTCTTCTTCTTATTTCTAAAAAGGGATTAAGAGACCGTGGGTCTCTTGTTGTAGAGGATTCCTGAACACAAGGGAGGGGTTGTCCCTATGTGGCTCAGACTTTGTAAAAAGAGTTTTACAAAGAGAGTGGAAAATCTCAAGTGGGTTGCTTAAGGATTGGACGTAGGCACAAGAAGTGACCGAACCAGTATAAATCAAGTTTGCATTCCTCTCTTCCCTTAAACTTCTTTTATTTATTGCTATTTATCTTTTGCTTTAAAGAAGTTTATTTTGAATTGTTTTTTGAGTAATTCATGTTAAGGGTGCATTGTTAATCCGAAAAGAGAGAGTGAAAGTTTAATTGGGGAATAGTCTTTGTATCTTAATTCAACCCCCCTTTTTCTTAAGGTAACTGAGGCCATTTGTCCAACATCCTATTCTTGATAACTCACTTCTCTCTAGAAAGACAAACTTTCCGGAATGATAAAATGAGGTCACATGAACGTCTTGAAAACACAGTCAATCAAATGCTTTTTTTTTCTTTTTGAACTCTTTTTTTATTTTTATTTTCAAACTTATTTGTTTTGAACTTTACTCGTTGTTTTACGGCACCCCCACCAACGTGCAAGACGAGTAATCTCTGATTGAACGGTCTTGGAAGTCCAAAATCAGGAGCACAGGTCGCTTGAGCAAACAGACCAATGGCTTGCACCCACATTCCGGTGAAAGTTGAATAAGCAAAGATGCGTTTGTGAGAGGATGAGGGACAAAGATATCAACTTTATCCATTTCATTTAACATTGTAACTGTGGTTTACAATAATGGTACAAACTTGAAAATCCTGATGAGTTATTAGAGACATCTAACAACAGCTTTCAAAATTGCCCCATGTGTGGCATCTCTTGTCAATGTCAGGATTTACACGCGATTCTCCTCAAATTTCAACCAGGCCGCATCAATTAGACCTTGCACCTTATGCTTCAGGGCCCTACAATGCTTCTTGTCCCTAGTGGAGTCGCCAACTGTCGCAACCTACCCTTTTGCGGGCGAGCGAGGCGAGACTCACGAGTGCGTCTTCCAAAGGAGGAAAATGCGCGGAGTCGCCACCAACGTTTATTTGTGGAAAACGTCGGAAAAACCGAAGGAAACCGGTCATGAAGAATATTCCAGATTCGGGAGTTGTATTTACGTTTGAGGAAGGTATTAGAACCTCTCATGTTTGTTCCAAAGGACAACAACCTTAAATTAGAATTGTGTGAAATTGTGTACCTAAACTTTTATCTTTTTTATTTTTGAGGTCGACAAAAGCGGGGCTCTTGCTCCAACGTATCCTCCACCGAAGAGGAAATCAGACCTATGTAGTTCTTTCTAAAGGGCGAATCAAGCGATTCTTTTTACTTGGACGGTGGTCCTTTTAAGGTGTTGGACCTTAAAATGATCCATTTTACTTGATGAGAAAAACTGGGGTATCGAACCTTAAAATCTTTTTTAGTGATTTTTTGCGGACGAGCTTGACTTTGCGAGTTGATTTTAGCCTTAGTTTCACTTTAGTTATTAGTCAATTCAATTAAGAAAGAGAAATCCCAAAGAGAAACATCCGATTGATTTTTTTGGTTTATTTTACTAAAAGATATTTTTTTGATTATTATATTATTATTTTACCTCTTTTTGGTTTCCAATGTGGTTACGGTATGACCGAATGGTCGGATTTCATTTTAACAGAAATTAACGGATATTACAAATCAAATGATCGGTGGAAATTTATTTTATCTTTTGATTAGGTGAGAGAATGACTTAAGTAAATGACTAAAGCACGTCAAAAACGGAAGAAAAGAAAACTAAAAGTAAACGAAATTAAAGTGAAAGTACACAAAACAAGAAATGAATTGAAAGTCTCAGATTCGAAAACTTACCCGTTGAAGAATGAAGAACGAACGAAGAACGGTGAAGAACGACGAGGAACGATGAAGAATTTCCACAGAATCACTTATGGAGGCGTTACGGAAACACTTCGACTCGATTTTTCTTCACGAAAACGTGTTTTTTTGCCCAAAATAGCCGAAATGCATAGCCAAGGGGTCTTGAACATTTTGAAACAGCTCCCCCGCCCCTATTTATAGGAAAAAAGGGAGGTGCTTACTGCCCAGAGACTTAATGAAGAAGATTTCTAAGCGCACCCGAATTACTAAGTTCACCCCCCTTTTTGTATTTTACGGAAAAGTTACGGAAGCCTTACGGAAGTGTTTCGGATTTGATTTTCATCTTTTTTCTCTTCCCTTTCACCAATGTTAAGTGGAATATGCTTACCCAAGGTTCTCGAAAATTTTAAGGAAGCATTACGGAAGCCACGGAAGCCCCGGAAACCATTTTTCAAAACTGTGGAGGAGCTTGCCGCCCAGTTGCTTCCTCCTTAAGCAACCAAACTTCCAAAATGTTCCAAAAGGGCCTAGACTCGAATTGCTATTTACACCTCTATCTTAATAAGTTCACCCCACCTTCTTGTGTAATTTACGGAAAAGTTACGGAAGCCTTACGGAAGCATATATGACTTAACTTTCATCTATTTTTCTCTTCCCTTTCACCAATGTTAAGTGGAATATGCTTACCCAAGGTTTTCGGAAATTTTACGTAAGCATTACGGAATCGACGGAAGCCCCGGAAACCATTTTTCAAAAATGTGGAGGAGCTTGCCGCCCAGTTGCTTTCTCCTTAAGCAACCCAACTTCCAAAATGTGTTGAAGGACCCAGATTCTAATTTCTATTTACACCCCCTTTTTACTAAATGCACACCCCCTTTTGCTTTTTTGGTGATTCTTTTTCCGCAACGTTACGAAACTTTACGAATTTTGTAACGATACTTGTTTTCTTTCCGTAAGGTTACGAAACTTTACGGGTCATGTAATTACTCATTTTTTAGCTTTCGGAATGTTACGGAAACTCACGGATTGCGTAACAATACTTCCTTTTGATTTTCGACATGTTACGGAATTTCACGGATTGCGTAACAATGCTTCCTTTTGATTTTCGGCATGTCTCGGAACTTCACGTATTGTGCAACAAAGGGTGCCAAGTACCTCGAAGCGGTCAAACAAAGGTTGCATGTCATCAAACAATGGTCCCCAGACGAAATTAGGGTATGACAGCATGTATATTTAATGAAAGAATCTCTTGCGACATCTAGCAGAACCAAGCTCCTCATACTCAGACTTGGTCACACACATAGCTTCAAAGTCTGGACTTGATGCCAACAGTGACCCTCCACGCCAAACACCTAGTAAGGGACTGAAGAAGAACAATAATTTCTTTTATGGAAAATATCAACTTGAAATGAACAAACTATTTTGGGAAGATGTTTACTCTTCTTGAGTTGCTATCTTCACACGATAGTCATTAGGAACTAGAGGCCGAAGCTCCTTCTCGCTACAACATTTAAAATCAATTAATTAAACATTTACAACATGCTATACAGGGCAAGAAAGATAGATCACAAAAGTGCATAAAATTTATGGCATCATGGTACAAAATGCAGTGATCCAAACAAAAAAATTACAGTCTCTCAACAAACTGAGGAAATAAGGTGCTTTCACCAGTTAAAATGATGCTACAAAAAAAAATACACACACACACACACACAACATTTAAAAATGAGTGTTTCAAATTAAGAAAAATGCAAATATCTACAAACAAGGCCATCAATAATGGTCTGAGCTTGTTTCCTTTCATAGAGTACAGGGTGAAGATGTGGATGACACACATTAACAACACGTACAATGCATTCAACTAGCTCAACTTGGTTCATTCTTGCAAACCATTTTGCTCAACATTTTACAGATAAAAGAACAACCACCTTATCATAATGAGCAAATAATAAAATTCGACTAAGACCCTCATTTACAGTCACTTAAGAAATTCATCAAGCAAAGAATTAACCAAAATCACATTGTATTGATAGACCCAAATCAGCAGGACGAAATATCATCTTTGGCACAAGAAACTGTTTGTTTGTCAAGTCAAATTCCTAAGGATCACACAAACTGAAAGCCAAACATCAAATCATTGAAACAAATGAATATCACACTACAAGAAATTCTTGCAAATACATTTTTTGTCAAATCAACTATCTTCCTGTCCTCTGGCTGCTTAGCAATTTCCAGGCATTTCACATCCCCTGGTGCATCCACTGATGGTGAAGAAGGAAGGCCACACTCCCTCAATGCAAGATAGTGTTGTGCCTGATCTGGATACTTAACAAATTCCTTTGTGTATGTGAAATCTTTTTCTCAGGCCGCAATATTATCCTAATGAAGCAACAAACTATAGCATAACAAAAATGAGCATACCTAACAATTAATGTGCGTTTGGTTTTATGTTGAGTCGTCAAAAATCAGTTTAAGTATGTGCTTAGTTTTATGTTGAGTTGTCAAAAATAAATTAAAGTACTGAAGTACTAGCTAAGGTGTTTTTAGTTAAATGTTCAATTGCTTGGTCTCACTTTGAAGAATTGATTCTGGGTCCTACCTACATGAATTAAGTTGAAGTAATTTTGGATAGCTTTTACGTTGGATAAAAAATTAAATATTGAATTTTACTATTAAGTTGCTTTTAGAATAAAACACCAGGAAAATATCCACTTTTGTCCATGAAAGTGTAAAGCCATGATGACAATTTAGTTCTTGAAAAAATAAAAATTCTAATTTAGCTATGAATATGCAAGAAATGAAACAATTACGTTTCGTATAACTTAATATCATATTGGTCCTTGAACATTACAATTTAATGACAAAATGGTCTACAAAAACTTAAGGACAAGGCGCAATTGTCACACTTTTTACACATTCAATTGTTCTTTTTTATTACTGGGTAAAACCAAAGAAAAAACTACAGTGCAACAAAGTGTGGAAAAGCTATCCCTCTCCTATCCTCTAACAGTAAGGAGGATATCATAGTTGGGGGAACAACATCTATAACAAGAAAATGAGACTCAATATGATGCCCATAGTTCACCAGGAAGTTTTCCTAGAGGTTGGCCTCCCCATAGGAACGGGAAAGCTTAGTTATCTAATCCGTTTTGCTAAGGTTTTGAATGATGTCATCAATAATAGGCTAAAGATGTCTAGACTGAGACTTTCTCTCCTTGAAAAACTTGACCACTTGTAAAGAACCCATTTCAAAATAGACTTGATGAAGATGCATGGCTCTCGCCAGTTGAATACCCTTAAACAAACCCCATAACTCAGCCCAAAGGGCATTGCAACTTCCAATGCTCACAACAAACCCTTTAATGAATCTACCATTATTATTTCTTATCAATCCCCCACAAGCCGCAGAGCTTCTCCTTGACATCATTGATGATGAAAGTCTCTTCCATGATGTTGACGGAGCGGAAGGAGACGAGATCCTTGAGGTAGTTAGTGAGGGCCTTGCCACTGAGGTCGATTCTCCTGATGGCGTAGTTGAGGGCGAAGTTGTGAAAGACGGGGGAGGTGTGGGTGAAGGAGAAGCCCAAGTCCACGACGAGGCTTTGTTGGGCCTTGGAGAGGATCCCGTTGGCATTGTTGCGGCTGGCCTTGTAGAGGTAGACGATAGAGGCAGAATCGGCCAGGTAGAGGGCCCAAAAGTTAAAGTCCTTGAAGACGAGTTCATCCATGGAGCGTTGGATGGAGGGGGCTGTGAATAGAGGCTCTGTGAGGATGAGAGAGGATTTGGAAGGGTTTGTGTGGAGGACGGAGGAGAAGAGGTGGGACCAGATTTTGTGTTGTAGGTCCGGGTTTATGAGGTAGCCGCGGTCCACGGGGTAGCGCATGGCGGCAGAGGTGAGGTCTTCATTGCCAGAGTAGAGGTGGAGCCACTTCTTCGATGTTGGGGGGCGGTAAAGGCAGTTTGGGACTATGGCGAAGGGGTCGTGCTCGCCGTCGATGCCTGCTTTTATTAGCCCACCGCCATTGTCCAGGACCACCAGGTTCGTCGATGTCGACATCTTGCTCAACCAATTGAATCACTCTTTTTGGTTGGTTGCCCCTTTATCTCTGCATTGGCTCCCCCAAAGGATCTCTCCGGGTTCTTTCTTTCTATGTCAAACAAGAATAGTAGGCTGATTAGTGTAGCTGTGAAAGATTATTAGAAAGAAAACTGTTTGCTTCTAGTTTGGTGATCGAGGCCGTACCCGAATCAAATAAATATTAAAATGTAGTAACTAGGAAGTGATCCTAGGTCGTTTCCCAACGAGCAATGATACACCAAATGTTCATAACAGATAGTAGGGAATAGTAACAAATTGGGGGGCGGGGGATTGTTTGCTTTTGTAAATTAAACAGCGAGTAAAATTTAATTAGAAAATATCATAATTAAAATACGTTGCTTCCCATTGATTCACAAGCAAGTCTCTTATACTAGGTTGCGAGAATTTATCCTTATTCAGTTCAACCACTTAATCCAACCCTAAATTAAATTACTAAGCGAAATTCAACATAAGGCATTCATTATGTGATTAAGCATCACATACACCAATTACTCATAAACGATCATTAAGAATGAACGTAAATTAAGCGCAGAAACAATTAATCAAGCACTAAGCATGCATGAATTAGCAGCAACAAATTCAGAGTAATTAGTGAAGAGGAAAAATAACTGAACAAAATTTAACAATAATAATAGATCCTCAAAGAAAACTGTGCTTGATCCTTAAGAGAAAACAACGCTGAGGACTTAGCCTTCCATTAATCAGATAGAGAACGAAATTTTATTGATAAAACTAAAAGTCTGAACTGGAATTGTAAAAAAAACGAAAAATAAAAGAGAGAGAGGAGAGAGAGACTAAAACTAAAAACGAAAAAATAGAAGAGAGAGAGGATAGAGAGCTAAACTAGAACCTTGGTGATGTTATATATGTTTTCAGCCCCAAAGCTTACAAATCTGTTTTAAATCCAAGCCCATACGTAAAATCAAATCAAATCTAGATAAGATAAGATAAGATAAGATCTAGATGAAATAATATCTAGATGAGATCAAATCTAAATAATATCTAGATAAGATAAGATAAGATAAGATCTAATTTTGTAGAATAAATTAGTCTGCCCTCTTCAAGTCAAAGCCCAATTATGGATTCAAGCCCAAGCCCAATTCTAGATTCAAGCCCAATGCTTCATTAATTCCTGAAATAAGATTAAAAACATCAAATTAGCTGAATGGGCCCAAATAATAAAACTGCCTAATTAATTTGACAATTAAGACTAATCAGTACTTAAAATGGTGCAAAAAGGGTTAAGAAATAGGAGAAAATATGGCACATCATTTGGTTATGTTATATTAAATTTAAAAAGTTATATTTTTAGCCTTTAAAAGTTTTATTTTTGTCTATATTTTCTATTTCTAGTTAATAAAATTAGTAGTTTTGTTGACTTTAAAATTTTAAAATAATTAATTTTAAATAATAACAATTTTTAATTGCTATTATCTTTATCTTATTTTTTTTAAAAATAACTTTCTCTTGTTCATCTTCTTCGACCATGTTTGTAGCACCTCCACAACTCCATTGTTGCCATCCACTTCATGCTCCTACACTCCTAGTGCTCTTATTCCACTTCCTCGTCTTGGAGACCAACCTCGAATCCCTCATCAAATCAAAGCAACCATTGCACCACCACACTTCTTCCTTTTCCTTTTCCTTTTTGTCTTTCTTTCTCTTCCCCTCTTTCCTTATTTCTTTCTCTACCACTCGACAAGAGCACCACCATCATGCCGATAGTGACCCCAAACCCAACTGTAGAAGCAAAGCTTCATGGTGAATCAAAGGTGATTCAAAGGTGTTTTGATGATAACAATGATGATAACAAAAGATGATGACAAAGGTGATGACAAAAAGCTCAAAGATCAATCAAAGAACAACTCAAGTTAATCAAAGATCAATCAAAGCACAACTCAAGTAAATCAAGAAGAATTCAAGACTCAAGAAGAAAGTTTAGAGTCAAGAATCAAGATTCAAGGTTCAAGATCTCAAGAATCAAGATTCAAGGTTCAAGATCTCAAGAATCAAGATCAAGATTCAAGACTCAAGATTCAAGAATCAAGAGATGGCTCAATCAAGATAAGTATGAAATTTTTTTCTCAAAAATTGAGTAGCACAAGATTTTTCTCAAAACATGTTTACCAAAGAGTTTTTACTCTCTGGTAATCGATTACCAGATTATTGTAATCGATTACCAGTAGCAAAATTGTTTTGAAAAAGTTTTCAAATTGAATTTACAACGTTCCAATTAATTTCAAAAAGTTGTAATCGATTACAATGTTTTGGTAATCGATTACCAGTGCCTTTGAATGTTGAAATTCAAATTCAAATGTGAAGAGTCACATCCTTTTACATAAAAGCTTTGTGTAATCGATTACACTGATTTGGTAATCGATTATCAGTGATTGTTTCTGAATAAATCAAAAAGATGTAACTCTTCAAAAGGTTTTTGACTTTTTCAAATTGGTTTTAAGTTTTTTTAAAAGTTATAACTCTTGTAAATGGTCTTCTTGACCAGACATGAAGAGTCTATAAAAGCAAGGCTTTGTTATACACTTATTCATTCAATACTTTTTACACTTATTCATACAATCCTTAATAAGCCTTGAATCTCTTTGAACTTCTTCTTCTTCTTTGTACCAAAAGCTTTTCAAAGTTTTCTGGTTTTCTAAACCTTGAAAACTTGTGCTATTCATTTTATTCATTCTCTTCTCCCTTTGCCAAAAAGAATTCGCCAAGGACTAACCGCCTGAATTCTTTTTGTGTGTCTCTTCTCCCTTTTCCAGAAGAACAAAGGACTAACCGCCATAATTATTTTGTGTGTCCCTTCTCCCTTGTCAAAGAATTCAAAATGACATCGTCTGAGAATTCTTTTGATTCTTCCCATTCCCTAATACAAAAGTTTTCAAAGGACTAACCGCCTGAGAATTCTTTTGTATCCCCATTCACAAAGTATCAAAGGTTTAATTGCCTGAGATCTTTGTCTTAACACATTGGAGGGTACATCCTTTGTGGTACAAGTAGAGGGTACATCTACTTGGGTTTGACTGAGAACAAGAGAGGGTACATCTCTTATGGATCAGTTCTAGTGGAGGGTACATCCACTAGGTTCAAAGAGAACAAGGGAGGGTACATCCCTTGTGGATATTTGCTTGTAAAAGGATTTTTACAAGGTTGAAAGAAATCTCAAGGACCGCAGGTCGCTTGGGGACTGGATGTAGGCACGGGTTGTTGCCGAACCAGTATAAAAACTCTTGTGTGTTTGTTTCCTTCTTCCCTACTCTTTTACTTTCCGCTGTGCATTTAATTTCCGCTTTTACTTTCTGTTAAGTTTCTCTTCTACTCCTCATTCTCTTAACAATTTAGTAAAAGCCTTAGAAGAGTAATTTTTTAATTAGTAAAGGTTTAGGAATAATTAATTCAACCCCCATTCTTAATTATTTTGAGGCCACTCGATCCAACACCAACGACAAACCATCCCACCACCCCCTCATCCTGTCAACAACTCCTTCAAACCCCGCCACTACTGGGACAAGCCTCCTCTGACGAAGCTGTGATGTTCAAGCTCAAGACCTTTGTCAAGAAGATGTTGAGGGAATTGGGGAACTATCCTTCGGGGAGCATAGTGGACGAGTTTGGTGCTACAATTCTTGCACGAATTTGTGTGTTTCATAGTCTTGATTTGGTATTTCTAGAAGAGGGTGAAAAAAACATTTGAAAAAGGTTTTTCAATTTTGTGGCCTATAATTTTTAAAGTAAAATAAAAATAATAGTGATTTTTAGTCGCCACCACTATTTTAAATGAATCATTTTAAAATTGAAGTTAACAAAACCACTAACATTGTTAATGGAAATAGGAAAAATGGACCAAAGAAAACTTTTGAAAACATAAAAGACCAAAACAAAACCTTTTCACTTTAATGTACCAAAACAAAACTAAAAATAAACTTAATGGACCAAAAGTAACATTAAGCTTTTTTTTGAAAGACAAATGTTAGTTGTTAATTTCTTGTTTGTTGAGGGATTTTAACTCACAATCTCTTCCTCTCCTTTCTCTCTTCAACAATCAGTCAATCTTAAGTCAAAAGACATTTTTGTCTTAAAGACAAATCAGGACTCCTAATTATTTTGATTAAATGAAAATAAATACAAATGATAAAAGTTATGTCTAATGTGCTATCAGATCATGATCTGTATTTTTGTGTCTAATATTTTTCAGACTTGATAACGACTGCCGAATCGATTCAAAATAAATAAAATTAGGAAATTCTGCTGTATAGGATTAACCTAAGTTGACTCAGAGATATGATTCAATTTGGTTCCTTCTTTAATTAACTTATAAACAACAAGGATAATTTCAACGAATAGTTTGTAGGCACTGGAAAGAAATGGAAAAAAACAAAATAGAAATGCAAAATCTAAACTAAAAGAGACTTTTAGTTGTAGAACACAATTAGAATTGCACAAACAGGTTGTAAAACAAATTCGAAATCATCAATCCAATTCACCAAACCAATGAAAATCGAATTATCATAGTTCTATGGAGAATGATCAAGTTGTGAATGTTCAATCAATGTCATCAGAGTTAATTCAATCGAATTAATCCCTAAATTCATTGAGATCACAAATTAGGTTGGAATATCATCCAAACAATTTGTGATTAAGTTCGAAATTTGGAAAGGAATCCCTAACCTAATTCTTTTTCAATCTTAAGCATATTAATAATCATGAAAATCGAAAAAAGGATTGAAGAAAAAGATGAACATTCACACAAATTAGAAATACTAAATCAAAACTCAAATTCAGCCTTCCTTGGAGTGGATCCTTGGATTGATTAATTGTTTAGCCTTCCATGATCATCATCAATGGAAGATCCACAAAATCTGTGTAAGAAAAAGGAAGAATAAAAGTGAAAAGAGTAAGAAGAATGAAGAACAATTGAGAGAAAAAGAGAGGAAAAGGTTTGATCCTAAAGCTTGCACAAGTAACTAAATCTACTTTTGTACAAAATGAAGTAACTAACTAAATAACTTCCATTAATACATACAGTTACTACTCAGAAGAAAGGGATTGGTCTTGATTAGGCCTATCTAATCTACCTAATTAAACTAATTACACAAAGCAAAGCCCAAATTCGTAGCCCAATTATTCAAGTGCAGATGTTTTGACTTCCAAGCCCAATTTGACCCTTAAAATGGCAGAATTGGCCCAAGCTTATCCATGACAAAATTGAAGATCTTTTTCGTAGATTTCCAAGGACTACTCACATGCTCTTTTTGAAGTTCTTTAGTGTCCTATAGGCCTTGCACAAGGCAGATAGGCCAAGTAAGCACAAAAATATGAAAATGAGCCACAATTATCAATTAAGCTCAATCATTATCCTAAGACCAAAAATAAGTTAAAGTGAGAAAATAGGATTCAAATAGGTTTCAATTGAGCTAAAAAGAATAGAAAAATACTAAACTACAAACGCTCAATCAAGACTATATCTCATAAACATGATCTAGCATAGCTTTAAGTGTTGTATTTAAGACCTTCATTTAATACTCAACGTCTGAGATTCTATTTTGTACAAAACATTATCTTACAATCTATCAAAGTCCTATGAAGAATAAATGAAGTTCACAGTCTGAAAGTGTTGATCTTCATGATGCAATCCTATCCCGCAAGGGCATTGGGTAGAAGACTCCAAGTAGATTGGGCTAGAGATCCAAGGGAAGGCCCTAGGGTTCTCATGAGCCTTAGGGTAGATTTTGAGCCCATGGGCTAAGTATAAGCCCGCTTATCTTTGTAAATATTAGAATAGGTTTTTCCTTCGTTTGGGCCTTGTATTTTGGCCATTCTAGTAGTATAGGGTTTTAGCCTTGTATTTCGGGGCATTTTGAGTAGTCTTTGTAGTAAGGACTTTTTTTTGTATTTTCATGTTTTTTTTGTCATGGGGGTGAGCTTAGCTATTATAGGGGGTGTGTAGCTAAGTTCTAGCTTTTCATCTCAAGAAGGTGAACTTAGCTATTAGAGAGGTATGTGTAGCTAAGCTCTAGCTTCTTTAGGAATCTTCTTAAGGAAGCTTCTCAAGGAGGTGAGCTTAGTTATGAGAGGGGTGTGTGTAGCTAAGCTCTAGCTTCTCAAGGAAGTTTTCTCAAAGAAGCTTCTCAAGGAAGTTTTCTCAAGAAAGCTTCTCAAGGAAGCTACCTAGTCTATAAATAGAAGCATGTGTAACACTTGTTGTAACTTTGATGAATGAGAGTCTTGTGAGACACAACTTAAAGTTCAACTTCTCTCCCTTTTTCTTCCTTCAATTTCGTGCTCCCCCCTCTCTCTTTCTCTCCCTCTTTCTTTTCCTCCATTGAAGCATCCTCTCCAAGCTTCTTATCCAAGGCTCATCTTGGTGGTGAAGCTCCTTCTTCCATGGCTTATTCCCTAGCGGATGGTGCCGCCTCTTACCTCTTCTCCTTTGTCTTCTGCTGCATCTCCATGGTGGAAAATCACTATTAAAGGACCTCATTGAAGCTCAAAGATCCAGCCTCCATAGAAGCTCCACAAGCAAGCTTCCATCACTTCATCAAAAGGTTCGCTCTGTAATGTAGACTTGTTCTGATGGAAGAAGTGATTTTCTGCTAAAGTGTTGGACACGACAACCTATAAGCATGGGCTCTGCATAGACAAGAGTTGTGCATTTAATGTAGGAAATAAATGCCTCAACGACCATAATTCATCAGACAAAGAAGTAGAATAAAGAATCCATTTGTTGTGAGATTACAAACACTTGAAGATGAAGGCTATATACAGAAGAAGCTTTGAAGAAACAAGACACGAATCAACTTGCAAAATTTTCTTGCATTCTTTCTTGTAAATCTTTCTATAAATCTCTATATAGATAAAATCTCTCAAAAAATGTTGTAAATCTTGAGAGAAAAGACTAAAGTGTTGAGTGTAATATCCTCCTATAAGATGATCATCTCTTAGTCATTGTGGAAACTTACAACAAATCTTGTTGATTTGTTTAAAGCCAGCAATGGTTTGGTAGGAGAAAGAATACTGGGTTGAAGTTAAGCTTGGGGTGAAGCTTGCCTTTGTAAGAGTCAGAAGTGACAATGAAATATACTTGTAGCTTTTGATAAGTTAGGGGAACTTGGTGGGTTGCCAAGAATTGGATGTAGTCTTGGTGGTTGGGACGAACCAACATAAATCCTTGAGTGTTCTTCGCTTATTGCTTTCCTTAGTATCCTGATAGCTCTTCTGCCTACTCTAAGCAGTCCTCATCCTCTCTTGGATTAACTTGACCTTCTCAGTGGTTTGTTGTACCACTTTAGGCCTTAGGGTGAGGTTTTCTCTAGGTTCTAGCCATCACAGGGGTGTCCTACATCTTCTACCATATAGAGCTTCACAGGCAGCCATACCAATGGTAGAATGGAAACTATTGTTATAGGTGAACTCTATCAACCACAGAAAACTCTCCCAATTCCCCTTTTGTTCTGAAACATATGCTCTCCCAACGACTAAATGGTTCGTTCAGTCTTACCATCAGTTTGAGGGTGGTAGGCTGAACTTAGCCTAAGGTTGTTTCCCCACGCTTAGTTCAGGCTCTCCCAAAATCTAGAGGTAAGTCTAGGATCTCTATTAGACACTATGCTAGATGGAACACCATGTAATCTGACAATCTCACTAATATATAGGGAGGTCATCTTCTCCAAGGAAAACGTGATATTAATGGGGATAAAGTGAGCATATTTGGTTAATCTGTCAACAATAAACCAGAAAGAATCTAAACCTCTAGGGGTCCTAGGTAGTCCTATAACAAAATCCATGGAGATAGTGTCCCACTTTCACTGGGGTATCTCTAAG
This sequence comes from Glycine soja, assembly GCF_004193775.1. Taxonomy (NCBI): domain Eukaryota; kingdom Viridiplantae; phylum Streptophyta; class Magnoliopsida; order Fabales; family Fabaceae; genus Glycine; species Glycine soja. Next base: position 24,435,069 of record NC_041007.1, on the reverse strand, counting down.
GGCTGCAACTTACTTGAGGGTCTCTAATGTTTTATCTTAGCCTTCTGACAAACTAAACATGTATACACAAACGCATTAACCTTTCTCTTCATATTGGGCTACCATAATATTGTCTTCAGATCCTGACACATCTTGGTAGCACCAGGATGGATACTCAGGTTACTCCTATGTCTTTCCTCTAAGATCATCTTCCTAAGCTTGGGCACATTAGGGACATAAGTTCTTTCTTGAAGTCTCAAGACTCCATCTGATCCCACATTGAAACTACTATCTCTCCCTGACATTATGGCTTCTAACTGAGTTTTTAGAAAATGGTCAGACTTTTGGCCCTCTTTAATCTCTCCTAAAAACTCACTAGTAATTCTTAAGGCTCCCAGTCTCACACTGTTAGGGTTAACCGCACACGAAAGGCTAAGGTCTCTAAATTTTTTTAGGAGATATAGCTCTCTAACTATTAGGGCAGATATATGTAGGGATTTCCTACTTAAGGCCTCAACCACTATATTGACTTTGTCGGGATAATAACTAAGCCCAAAATCATAATCCTTAAGAAACTCTAACCATCTCCTCTGACACAACTCTTTTTGGCTAAATAAGTACTTAAGGCTCTAAAGATCGCTAAACACTTCAAACTTGGAGCCAAACAGGTAATGCCTCCATATCTTAAGGGCAAAAACTATAGCAGCTAACTCTAGATCATGGGTGGGATAATTCCTCTCATTGGTCTTGAGTTGGCTAGAAGCATATGCCATTACCTGGCCATTCTGCATCAACACTCCTCCTAAACCCATCTTTGATGCATTACAGTACACCTCAAAGGGTTCTCTTAGGTTAAGCAAAACTAACATAAGTGCGGTTGTTAACTTTTCCTTAAGGGTTTGGAAACTATGCTCACACTAGGCATCCCACACAAAAGCTTGACCTTTATGAGTCACCTTGGTCAAAGGTAAGGCTAACTTGGAGAAACCTTCTATGAATGTTCAATAATATCCCACTAAACCAATAAACTCCTAATCTCAAAAATAGACTTGAATCTCCCACTCAAGGACAACTTCTATCTTAGAGGGGTCTACAACAATACCACATTGAGATATCACATGTCCTAGGAAACTAACTTTCTCCAACCAAAACTCACACTTGGACAACTTAGCATAAAGTTGTCGAACCCTAAGGGTTTACAGCACAATCCTCAAGTGCTCCTCATTTTTAGAGTCATAGTGCACCAAAATGTCATCTATGAGTACTACCACAAATCTATCAAGGTAGGGGTGAAAGACTCTATTCATATAATCCATCAACACCCCAGGGGCATTAGTCACACCAAAGGGCATGACTAGATACTCGTAGTGACCATAACCAGTCCTAAAAGCAGTCTTCGGAATATCCTCAGACTTCACTCAGATTTGATGGTAACTTGACCTAAGGTCTATCTTGCTAAATGATTGAGCATTTGTAGTTTAATATTTTTCTATTCTTCTTAGCTCAATTGTCATCTCTTTGACCCATATTTTCTTACCTTAACTAAATTTTGGTCTTAGGAAAATGATTGAGCTTAATTGAGAGTTGTAGCTAATTTTCAGATTTTGTGTTTACTTGACCTACCGGCCTTATGTAGGGCCTAGAGGACACTACAGAACTCCAAATGGAGTGTATGAGTAGTCCCTAGAAGGTGAAGAAAAAGATATTCAATTTTCCACAAATAATATTTGACCAATTCTACCATTTTGAAAGTTAAATTGAGCTTGGAAGTCAGAACATCTACACTCGAATAATTGGGCTACTAGTTTGGGCTTTGTTTTGTGTAACTAGTTTAATTATGTAGATTAGATGTGCCTAATCAAGGCCCATCCCTTCCTTTTGAGTAGTCACTCTATATATTAGTGGAATTTATTTAGTTACTTCATTTTGTAAAAAAAAAATAGATTTAGTTACTTGTTGTGCAAGCTTTAGGATCAAAGTCTTTCTCTCTTTTTCTCTCAACTGTTCTTCATTCTTCTTCCTCTTTTCACTTCTTTTCTTCCTTTCTCTTGCACAAATTTCATGGCTTTTCCATTGGTGATGATCATGGAAGGCTATAAACTTAATCAATCCAAGGATCCACTCCAAGCAAGGCTGAATTTGAGTTCTGGTTTAGTATTTCTATTCTTTGTTAATGTTCATTTTTTTCTTCAATCCTGTTTTCGATTTTCATGATTATGATTATGCTTTGGATTGAAAAAAATTAGGTTATGGATTCATTTCCTTATTTCAAAATTTAATCACAGATTGTTTGGATGATTTTCCAACCTAGTTTGCAATCTCACACAATTTAGGGATTGATTCGATTGAACTATCTCTAATGCATTTGACTGAACTTTCATACTCTGAACATCATTCGTAGTAATTGTGATAATTTGATTTGTGTTTTGTTATGTTTTAAACTTGATTTGTGTTTTGTTATGTTTTGTTTTATTTCTTCATCTTTGTTTTTGTGCTTTTGCTTTTGCATTCCTTTATAGTCGCATACAAACTATTCGATGAAATCCCCCCTTGTTGTTTATAAGTGAATGAACATAGGAACCAAATTGAATCATATCTCTGAGTCGACCTAGGTTAATCCTGTGCTGTAGAATTTCCTAGTTATATTTGTTTTGGAGTGATTCAACAGTTGTGTCATACCCTAATTTCGTCCGGGGACCATCCATTGTTGGGATGCGACCCTCGTTTGACCACTTCGAGGTACTTGGCACCCATCGTTAGGGAATTCGTGAAGTTCCGAGACATGCCGGAAGCCAAAAGAAAGCATTATAGCACAATCCGTGAAGTTTCGTGACATTCCGGAAATTAAAAGGAAGTGTTAGTGCGCAATCCGTGAAGTTCCGTAACATTCTGGAAGGCAAAAAAAGGGGTGATTACGTAATCCGTAAGGTTCTGTAACATTATGGAAAGAAAACAAGTATCGTTACGAAATTCGTAAGGTTCCGTAACGTTACGGAAAAAAATCACCCAAAAAGGGCAGGGGTGTATTTAGTAAAAATGGGGGTACAAATAGCAACCAGGCCCAGTTGAGCCTTCCAGGATGTTCCTCCAGAAGGCGATTGCTTCAGGAGGAAGCAACCTAGCTCCCTGGGCGAGCTGGGTGGCAAGCATCTCCTTCCTATTCCAATAAATAGGGGAAGGAGGGAAGAACAAAAGTGTTCAACCCTCCTGGTATCTGAGATTCACTTAAAATTAGTGAGAAAAATTGTTTCCGTGAAGAAAATCCAAGCTGAGGCGCTTCCGTAACGTTTCCATGGGTGATTTCGCGAAGATTTTCAACCGTTCTTCGTCGTTCATCGTTCATTCTTCGGTCTTCAACCGGTAAGTTTCCGAAATCGAACTTTTCAATTCATTCTATGTACCCTTAGTGGTCCTCATTTGTGTCACATACTTTTATTTTCATTTCATTTACTTTTCGTACCCCCTTTTGACGTGTTTTAGTCATTTACTTAAGTCATTTTCTCGCCTAATCAAAAATAAAATAAATTTCCATCGATCTTTCGTATTGTAACATCCTTTAATTTATGGTAAAATGAATTCCGACCGTTCGGTCATGTCGTAACCACGTTTAAAACCAAAAAGAGGCGAAATATTAATATAATAATAAAGAATATCTTTTAGTAAAATAAATACAAAAAAATCAATCGGACGTTTTCTTTGGGATTTCTCTTTCTTAATCGAATCGACTAATAACCAAAGTGAAACTAAGACTAAAATCAATTCATAAACCAAACTTTTTGTCATCGCATAAAAAAGCCATTTTTAAAGGTCCAACGCCTTGAAATGGTCTTTTTCGCTTTTATTGGTTAAATGTAGATTTCTAAAGGCTTAAAATCAATATGTAACTTTATTACCTCTTTCAAAAATAAAGAGATCATTAATGGTCCAATGCCTTAATGTTTTCTCTTTTTTCAAAAGAATCGAAAGATTGTTTAATGGTCCAATGCCTTAAATGACCTTTCATTCAATAAAAACATATCTTGCAAAAAAGGGATAAAAAATAACTTAACCAAACACTTTGTTCACAAAGAACTACGTAGGTCTGATTTCCGTATCACAATTGAGGAATACGTAGGAGCAAGGGAAACACCCTCGTCGACCACAAAAAGATAAAAATATAAAAAGGCCTAAAAAGACATAAAAATGTAAAAAGGGAAAATAATATAAATTGAAGTCACATTTGCACATTGGATTAAAGGCTGTCGTCTCTTGTGACGGACGTGTGGGGTGCTAATACCTTCCCCGTGCGTAAATACAACTCCTGAATCTTTCACTTAAAGTTCGTAGACCATGTCTTTTTCGGTTTTTCCGACGTTTTCCTCAAATAAACGTTGGTGGCGACTCCGCGCGTAGTCCTTTCTTGGAAGACGCACATGCGAGTCACGCCTCGCCCTCCTGCCGAAGGGTAGGTTGTGACAGCTGGCGACTCCATTGGGGACTGTTTTTAGAGATTTAGGCCATTTAATCTTGTGCAATGTTTTATCATGACTTTCTCCTTTGTTGGTTTCCCTTTGTTTTTCTTATGTTCTTGTGTATATAACTCTTTGATGCTTTTAGTGCGTTTTTAAATGTATGCATGAGGTAAATATTTATTCATTTGATGCACACAAACACCAACACTATTTGCACACACGTCGAGTTGAAAAAAGGGCCCTATACCCGGGCTCATGGGAACATAAGGAGTGGAGGTGAATCTGTGATCATGCTAGGTCTCCGACTTGCTTGATTACAATGAACCCTCATCTAGAGTTTTTCTCTTTGATAACATACTATTGCTAGTAGTCCCTACTGCTGCAATATGTTCTTTGAAGGGGATGATACCTCTAGAGACCACCAAGAGAGATATGACCACCTTGGGAATTATCACTAAAGGCCTTGTTAGCTCCCTCCCATATAGGTCCCTTGAATTGGGGCACGGAGCGGACACACTGCGTGCCATTTTTTCACACTGCCATGCATAAGTGTCATGTACCCTTTTGCTTATATTTTGTGAATATTTTCATACTATGTACATTACCGTGTTGCGCCTTTCGCATAGGCATCACACACGGGTTCTGTCTTGATCCCCTCTCTTTTGCAAACCAACGGAGGATCCATGTCACCTTCTTAAATACATACGTCGGGCACTTTGCTACCCCAAGACGTTGTATCTAAGAAGGAGACAATTTCTCGGGCTCCCGTGTTCATAAATTGCATCTGTATCATATGCATTCCTTCATGCATTCATCCATTCCACCCATGATAGATGTCGGAGTTTTGATTTGCACTAGATTTTGTTTCACTTTAGTAAAACATGGGATCAAGTCAAATGCCTTCGCTTAAAAAGAGGTTCTATCAAGTCAAGGTCAAGAGCCTAGGGATCACCAGTCTAAAAGAGTTAGGGCAGTTAATGGGTCGGCTCCAGCGGCAAGCTTTTCGCAAAGCTTACGGTAAAATCTGGGACCTAGCCATGGTAGAAGTCTCCACAGAGGCCATTGCCTCCCTCGCCTAGTATTATGATCAGCCGTTGAGGTGCTTCACCTTTAGGGACTTCCAGTTATCACCCATGGTGGAAGAATTTGAAGAAATCCTAGGATGTCCTCTACGGGGAAGGAGACCATACCTCTTCTCAGGGTTCTATCCCTCATTAGCTAGAATTTCTAAGATAGTCCAAATCTCGACGCAGGAATTAGACCACAGAAAGCAAGTCGAAAATGGGGTGGTTGGAATACCGAGAAAATGTTTGGAGGCAAAAGCAAGAATCTTGGCAGGTAAAGGCGAATGGGCCCCGTTCATAGACATTCTCGCATTGTTGATCTTCGGAGGAGTCCTCTTTCCAAATGTGGATGGGTTGGTGGATCTAGCAGCGATCGACGTTTTTCTCGCCTATCATGACCACAAGGAAAGCTCGGTTGTCGCTATGCTAGCCGACCTATATGACACCTTCGACCGAAGAGCAGTACGAGGATTGTTTGCTGTACTCCAGCTCTTTATGTATGGTTGGTTTCGCACCTTTTTCACCAAGAGGTGAGGCATGCTTGCCCGCTACAAAGCCACCGTTCATGCACAGAGAAAGGAGGGGCAAATTGGGACCGACTCTTAGCAAACAAAGAAGGAGCGTCTGTCAACTGGTTCCCTCGATGGAAAGAAGGAAGAACTGGGGTTCTTATTTCGTGCGGAGGATTTCCGAATGTTCCTTTGATGGGGACAAGGGTTGCATTAGTTACAATCATGTTCTTGCTATAAGGAAACTTGGCTACACTATGAGAGGGGCACCACTAGAGGAAGAGCTCGCGCCTGTCATTTCACGAGGTTTCAATAAAACCGACGTGGAAACACTTCAGAAGGTCCACAAGGCATGGGAGGTGGTGCAAAAGAAGGACAAAGAACTCAGGGGCAGTAATAATGGGCCTACCGGTGGCTACTGTAAGTGGTTGAAAGCCCACGTGCAAGGTTTGGATTGGCTCCCGAGTTTGAGAACCGTTAAAAGGGAGGAAGTGGAGGCACCGGAGGAAGACGAAGAGGTGTAGGCCCTTAGGGAAGAACTCGAGCAAGCCCAAATAGTCAAAGAAAGGTTCAAATCAGCAGCTCCGAAGATCCGAAAGGAGAATGCCGAACTGAGAGATATAAATGCAGCTACCACCAAAGCCTTGGAACAAGAAACCAAGAGGGCTCGTAAGGAAGAGCATGGCCGAGACAAATTCCGTGGAGCTTTGTGGGGCAGCAACAGTGAGCTCAAGCTTCGAAGGGAAGAGAGAAACCAATCACGAGCACATACATGGTCTTGAAAGAGGAGTTAGCTGCTTGCTCAAGGTCCAAAAGAAGCTTGTCTCAACATTTATGCGAGACAGAGACCAACATGTTAGCCATCATCAAAAAATACCAAGAAGAGCTAAATCTAGCCAAGAACTTCCCCGATTGCTAGCCAAGGCCAAAGCGATGGCGGACACCTACTCCACCCCCGAGGAGATCCACGGACTTCTCAGCTACTGTCAGCATATGATAGACTTAATGGCCCATATAATTAGAAACCGCTAGGAAGTTTGTATTGTCACTCAGATCTTGACTAGTTATAAACTTTCTGAATAAAATGAGTTTATCCCGCGTTTTTACTCCAAAGATCAGTGCAAATCAAATCACTCCCGCATTTTATCTCTAGCATGCATTCATATCATGCATTGCATAAGCATCTCTTCATGGCATCATAATGAACATATCGTTCCTGTATTTGTCCGTTATCATATTCCAGCATCACATTTTGCATGAGTCATTGCATCATCATTCATGTGTTCAACATACTTTTTGTTCTACAAACTGCATACCTTTTGTTTTCACGTTTGCTTAGGCATGATCCTTGCATTTTCCTCTGCAAAACGAAAACAAAAAAGGAAGCATGAACAATCATGATGCATTCTTAGTTGCATATATTCGGTACCATGGGCCAACCATGTTGGGGTCATAAACCCGTTTCACTTAAAAAGAAAATGATTGAACATGGTACCTAATGCATGGTTAACTAAGAAAAGATGTTTCTTCGGACATCTCAATTTCATAATTACATTTTCCATGCATGGCATACGTATTCCCAAGTCTTTCATCTCTATGAAATGTTGTTGAAGTATTGGCGATCAAAATTGCCATTCCTTGGATTACGGGGTTGAACCAAGCTCATGCTTTTACGAAAAGGTTCATCAAGTCAAGTTGAAGTATGGAAGTAACCATCTTGCAAAAATTGGGGCAAAAGATGGATCGAGTTACATCGCTGCTTCGTCTACTGCCAAACACATTTAGGACTGTTGATGTCCTTGTTACTTCCAGTTTCGCCTTGACAAAGATGTCATGGACCATGTTGAAAATCTAAATTGATTCAACCCCATGTCCTGCGTAAAAATTCGCAATACCTCAACTGTGCATCATTCGGATACATCCATCCTTTTCATTGGTTGCATTGCTCATTGCATTCTTTCCTTGAAAAAAAATGAACTTAATCATTGTTATAAAAAAGAAAAGAACATGCTTTACGGCGCCCTTACCGAACTCATGCTAGAGCTAGAGTAATGGGTGAAGCAAAGGAGTTGCAAGAGCAAATGAAGGCTGACACAGAGGCCTTGAAAGAGAAAATGGCCACAATGGTGAAGGCCATGATGAGCATGAAGAAGATAATGGAAGCCAATACGGTTGCAGTTGCCGCTACCAGCGCTATTGCTAAGGTGAACCCGATGCCCCCATCTGATCTCAACCAAATGAATCATCCAACCTCAGATATGGTGGGCAAAGATTTGGGAAGTACGGATGGCCCCATGATGTGCAAATTCAAAACAAGCACGCCTTCCCGCCATATGGCTCGCCTCCCAAGGAGGATGTCAATAACTCTGCTCCCATACTCATTGAAAGCTAACAACCTCAATCTGATCATGCACATGTCTCTCAACCCATAGGGGAGACACATGGAATGCCCCACGACAATCTAGCCGACTTCGAGCCTTGCCTCGGATATGCCACTGAAGGGTAAGCAGTTGGTGGTATACCCATGCCAAACACTTTGGAGGGCCCTCAGTATCACCCACAACTACACCTCTTGCATTCCACAACAAGTAAAAACCCTCATGTTATGGCAGAAATGGGAAAGTTGGATCATCTAGAGGAAAGGCTCAGGGCCATTGAAGGAGGCAAAGATTATGCCTTTGCTAATCTAGAAGAGTTGTTCCTAGTACCCAAACATGGTCATTCCCAAGTTCAAGGTGCCGGACTTTGACAAGTACAAGGGGATTACTTGCCCTAAGAACCATCTAAAGATGTGTTGTCGAAAGATGGGGGCATACGCAAAAGATGAGGAATTGTTGATACATTTCTTCCAAGAAAGTCTTACTGGAGTAGCTGCTACTTGGTACACTAACTTGGAGCCTTCCTGAGTCCATTCTTGGAAGGACCTAATGGTTGCCTTCGTTAGGCAGTATCAGTACAATTTTGATATGGTTCCGGATAGGATGCAACTACAAAACATGTGCAAAAAGGGGCACAAATCTTTCAAAGAATACGCCCAAAGATGGAGAGACCTGGCAGCTCAAGTGGCACCTCCAATGACGGGGAAAGAGATGATCACAATAATAGTAGACACATTACTAGTGTTTTACTATGAAAAATGGTGGGGTACACACCTTCGACCTTTGCGGATTTGGTCTTCGCTGGCGAAATGATCGAAGTGGGTCTGAAAAGAGACAAATCTGATCATCATGCTTTGATAAATGAGAAAACTGGGGCAAATGAAGAGGGTGAGAATGAAGGGGAAACCCATGCTGCGACTGCCATTCCTACATGGCCAAGTTTCCCACCAATCCAACAATCTCATTACTCAGCCAATAACAACCATTCTCCTTACCTACCACCCAGTTATCCACAAAGGCCATCCCTAAATCAACCACAAAACCCACCTACCACACAACCAATGCTAAACACCACCTTTAGCACGAACCAAAACACCAACCATGGAAGGAATCTTGCAGCAAAAAGCCTATAGAATTCACCCTAATTCCGGTGTCCTATGCTGACTTACTCCCATATCCACTCGATAATTCAATGGTAGCCATAACCCCAACCAAGGTTCCTCAACCTCCATTTCTTCGGGGATACGACTCGAATGCAACATGTGCATATCATGCAGGAATTCCGAGACATTCCATTGAGCATTGTATGACGTAAGGTGCAAAGTCTAAATGATGCGGGCTGGCTGAAATTTGAGGAGAATCACTTGTGAATCCTAACATTGACAAACGACACCACACATGGGGAAATTTTGAAAGCTATTGTTAGATGTCTCTAATGACTCATCAGGATTTTCAAGTTTATGCCATTATTATAAACCACAGTTACAATGCTAAATTGGATGAATTTGACATCCTTGTTTCTCTCATCCTCTCACAAACACATCTTTGCTTTTTCAACTTCCACCGAAATGTGAGTGTAAGCCATTGGTTTGTTTGCTCAAAGTGACCTGCGCTCCTGAGTGTTGACTTGTAAGACCGTTCAATCACAGATTACTCGTCCTGCACGTTGGTGGAGTGTCGTAAACAACGAGTAAAGCAGAAAAGTTCAAAAAAGAAAAAAAAAACATTTGATTGACTGTGTTTTCAAGTAAAAATATAGACATTCATGTGACCTCATTTTATAATTCCAGAAATTTTGTCTTTTTAAAGAGAAGTGAGTTATCAAGAATAGGGGTCATTTGTCTTAATCTGTCGATTGAAAAAAATCCTTCAACTATTTCTCATCCTTGGAAAATTCTTTTTGCAAGAATCAACCGCTTCTTTCATTCTTCCTTGCTACCAGGTTGTGAAAACAATGATTGGTACCTCAGAGCCCTACACTGGGGCAGTGAGAGGCATCGTGCATGAACCTCAAGTGAACCTAGGGGCCGATTAGAAGTTCTCACCGAATAGGTTCCCTGCTACAAGGTCATGATGAAAGACAACGATTGGTACCTCGAAGCCCTACACTGGAGCAATGAGGGGCACCGTGCATGAGCCTCAAGTAAACCTAGGGGCAGATTAGAAGTTCTCACCCAATAGGTTCCCAGCTACAAGGTCATGACGAAAGACAACAATTGCTACCTCAAAGCCTTACACTAGGGCAATGAGGGGCATCGTGCATGAGCCTCAAGTGAACATAGGGGCAGATCAAAAGTTCTCACCCGTCGATGTTTTTAAACAAAAAAAAGAGGGGACAAACCCTGGAATTTATATTGATTGATTAAACGTCAAACGGCTCCATTGTCGTCACTCCAAAATGGTCAAGTCACTAAATCAAACAAAGCATAAACTCTGAGGGAGTTCCCGGAGAGATTTGCAAAAGATAGGATAAGGTTGAATGAATTATCACCTCTTTCAAAAGGACAGTCAATCTGTGTTTTCCAAAAAAAAAAATTAATTAAAAAAATTAATTCAAAATCAAAATCACAAAATAGGGAAAGAATGTCATGAACATTGTACAACTTTCCATTGCATTGCATTGTTTCATATGAAGTCCGCATTTACCAAATGAGTCAATCTTGTGCTTTCTCATAAGGGTGGACCCTTGGGTGCTAGTACCCTCTCCTTCAGAGGACTGCACGTCCTCACCTTCAGAGAGCTGCACACCCTCGCCTTCAGAGGACTGCACGTCCTTGCCTCCAGAGCATTGCATGTCCTCGCCTTTAGAGGACTATATGTCCTCGTCTTCAGAGGACTACATGTCCTCGCCATCAGAGGACTCCACGTCCTCGCCATCAGAGGACTGCATGTCCTCACCTTCAGAGGACTGCACGTCCTCACCTTCAGAGGACTGCACGTCCTCACCTTCAGAGGGCTACACACCCTCATCTTCAGTGGACTATACGTCCTCCCCCTAAGAGGACTACATGTCCTCGCCTTCAGAGGACTACATGTCCTTGCCATTAGAGGACTACACGTCCTCACCTTCAGAGGACTGCACGTCCTCACCTTCAAAGGACTTCACGTCCTCACCTTCAGGGGGCTACACACCCTCATCTTTAGAGGACTATACGTCCTCCCCTTGCGAGGACTACACGTCCTCGCCTTCGGAGGGCTACACGCCCTCGCCTTCAGAGGACTACATGTCCCCCTTTTCAGCCCTTGCCTTTAGAGGGCAACACGTCCTCGCCTTCGGAGGGCTGCACACTCCCTCGTCTTTAGAGGGCTACACGTCCTCGCTTTCAGAGGGCTCCACATCTGCACCTCAAGAGAATTTAAGGTCCTCTGCCCTTAATGCTTAACCGAGACTTGCGCTCCTGGTTAAGGGGCCAGTAGTTTCCTTTTATCAGCTCCGGGGCCACCCCCTGATCCTGGAGGAGGGCCAACTATGCAAGTACAACTAGAGGAGGAGACTATCGCGCAGCTACTGTGCATACCGGGGCAAGATTTCACCCGTGCCGCTGCAAAGAGACGAGTGCAGATCATGTGCACCAACATGACCACTCTTACACAAATATGGATGACGTTGCTACTTAGCAACATTCTTCCCAGTGACCGCAATGCCAATCTCCCCATGCGGAAGTATTAATTGGTCTATGCCATCCCGACATAGGTAGGTATGTATTATGTCGAACTGATTTTTGATGCCATCTACTATTTGCAGGGATTGCGCCCACAAGACACCCAGTGGACCCGGAGGAGCCCAACAGGGCCCTGGGGTTTCTAGCTCTGGTTACGGGCCTCTGTTAGTCCTACAGGGTGCCCGTTCCCCCCAGCAAGGTCACGCCATCATGACATAGGTAAGTATGCACATCGCTCAACTGATTTCTGATGTCATGTATTGTTTGCAAGACACCTAGTGGACCCGAAGAAGTCCAACAGGGTCTTGGAGTTGCCAGCTTGGATTACGGGCCTTTGTCAGTCCTACAGAGTGCCCGTCGCCCCCAGCAAGGTCATCAGGCCCCCTACTAACCGAGCTTTCATCAAGAAGTACTGCGCCCCCAGGCAGGCGCAGGGCGAGACACCACAACAGCCTGGGGATGACCGATAGTGGGCAACAGGCGCACTGCCACCACCTCTAGAGTTCACCTCAGCTCATCCACAAAAAGGTTAGAGTGTTGCCTATGACACATGGACGACCAATAGGCGACCAAGTCCAAAGCCAAAGGTAAGCAAAAGTACTAGGTCCGTGACCGAAAAATCATCAGGCGTCCAGCTCAAGACGTTAAAGAAGCGCTACTAGGAGGCAACCTAGTACCTTTTAAATCTCTACTTGTTATTTGATCACCTTTGTTTCTCAAGTCATAGTAGGATACACCTAGTTGCTCATGATCCTGGGAATTTAAATAAAACAAGCACAAGCTCGGAAGGTAGTCATACCTCACAAAATATATATATATATATATATATATATACGTATGTATGTTTAGGTAGCAAGATACCTTGGATATGCATGTATATAGCAAAAATATCTCACAAAACATATATATGTATGTTTAGGTAGCAAGATACCTTGGACACGCATGTATATAGCAAAATACCTCACAAAAATATACATATGTTTAGGTAGCAAAATACCTCATGGAATAAGAAAAAAAGAGAAAAAAGAAAAAAAAAATAAGTTGTCTAGCTAAAAAACCAACATGCTTTTGAAAAGAGATAATTTCCAGCTTTTCTTTGAAAAAAATTCGGTGATCATAACTTGTTTTTGAAAAAATGTGTGTACACATTTGAAGGGTAAATGCTGTGAAAAGTTTTTCGAACACCCAAGATAAACTCGGATGAATGCACAAATTGATAGAAGAACATATTTTGGAAATACTGGATTGGCTAAAGTAGAGAAAATGAATTATGAGCCCTAGCATCACATGACGAAAAATTTATTCGACACTTGAGTGTCCACATAGGTGCATGCATAATTAGTTTTGCATAAAATTTCCAAATCATCATTATTGCATTTGTGTCATGGAAATAATGTGGGACATCCCTTTTATCCCTGAACCGCTGGCCAAGCCCATGCCCTGACATTTATCATGTCCAGTCGTTCTACAAGCCTTGAGCCAAAATCCCAACTTACCATAAACCTTGACCCAGGGTGAGAATGTCTATCCTTGCTCTCGGAAGAAAACAAAAAAAGGAAAAAAAAGAGAGAAAAAGAAAATTCCCAATCAAAAAATAGGAGAAAGCAAAAAAAAAAAAGAAAGAAAATTCCCGATCAAGGGTCGGAAGAAAACAGAAGAAATATGCAGAAAGGTCTTTGGACCAGACAATATGGACAATCCAGAATTGTCACCAAGTAAACAAAAATAGAGGGGAAGGGAAGCCACAACCTAAAGTTGTCCTCTCCCTTTGATTGCCAACCAAAATCCTGTTCGTCGGTGACTTGTTCGCCTCACACTAAACAAAAACAAAAAAAGGAAAGGGCCAAAAAAACTCAAAGCCAAATTTCCCACCAAAAAACCCATTCCTAAGAAGAAGTCCTATTGATCCATGATCACGTATGTAGTCTTTGATTTGATAGGAAATGACTTGCAAAGCAAAGTCATGACATATCTATGATTCAAAATTAGGATGAAACACTTACCTATGTGAGATTGATACATTTTGAGTGATTTTCTTCTATTTTTGTTGAGCCCAGTGTTTCCTCTAAATGGTCATTTAGAAGCAAAATGCTAACATCCAAAGTTTCATTTATGGTTATGAGAAAATTTCATCAGCATGTTCCCCTTCCTCGGTAGACACATTGTTTTTCATCCGAAAATCATATGTTGCTCTGATTAGTTGGAAGTTTTCTCTCTTTACTAAAGCATGCTCACATTTTAGTGAAGAAAACACCGAGACTATTTTTAGTCTCATAAGTTATCCAGAACTACATAGGTCTGAGTTCCTCATTAAGGATATGTAGGAGCAAGAGCCTCGCTTTTGTCGGCCGCCCCACAATCTCTGTCCTATTGACCTTGGAGTCATGTGACAGGCAGAAATACCCAAGCGGTTATCCGTATAAACTTTTTGCTATCTCTAAGACTCAAAGCATAATAGCACGCAGAGACTAATGTCGTCTTCTGCTCCTTTTGTCATCCAGAGGCGGCAGGCCCGATGACATGCGGGAACCATTTGGTCCTGCACTTTTAAAACTTTCTTTTGCTATCTATAAGACTCAAAGCATGATAGCACGCAGAGACTAACGTCGTCTTCTGCGCCTTTTGTCATCCAGAGGCGGAGGGCCCAATGACATCCAAGAACCATTTGGTTCCACACTTTTTGCTATCTATAAGACTCAAAGCATGATAGCACGTAGAGACTAACGTCGTCTTCTGCGCCTTTTGTCATCCAGAGGCGGCGGGCCCGATGACATGCGGGAACCATTTGGTTCCTCACTTTTTGCTATCTATAAGACTCAAAGCATGATAGCACGTAGGGACTAAGGTCGTCTTCTGCGCCTTTTGTCATCCAGAAGCGGCGGGCCCGATGACATGCGGGAACCATTTGGTCCCGCACTTTTAAACTTTCTTTTGCTATCTATATGACTCAAAGCATGATAGCACGCAAAGACTAACATCGTCTTCTACGCCTTTTGTCATCCAGAGGCAGCGGGCCCGATGACATGCGGGAACCATTTGGTCCCGCACTTTTAAACTTTCTTTTGCTATCTCTAAGACTCAAAGCATGATAGCATGCAGAGACTAACGTAATCTTCTGCTCCTTTTGTCATCCAGAGGCGGCGGGCCCGATGACATGCGGGAACCATTTGGTCCCGCAATTTTCAAACTTTCTTTTGCTATCTATAAGACTCAAAGCATGATAGCACGCAGAGACAAACATCGTCTTTTGTGCCTTTTGTCATCCAGAGGCGGCGGGCCCGATGACATGCGAGAACCATTTGGTTCCACACTTTTTGCTATCTATAAGACTCAAAGCATGATAGCACGCAGAGACTAACATCGTCTTCTGCGCCTTTTGTCATCCAGAGGCGACGGGCCCAATGACATGCGGGAACCATTTGGTCCCACACTTTTAAAATTTCTTTTGCTATCTATAAGACTCAAAGCATGATAGCACGCAGGGACTAAGGTCGTCTTCTGCGCCTTTTGTCATCCAGAGGCGGCGGGCCCGATGACATGCGGGAACCATTTGGTACTGCACTTTTAAACTTTCTTTTGCTATCTATAAGACTCAAAGCTTGATAGCACGCAGAGACTAACGTCGTCTTATGCACCTTTTGTCATCCAAAGGTGGCGGGCCCGATGACATGCGGGAACCATTTGGTCCCGCACTTTTAAACTTTCTTTTGCTATCTATAAGACTCAAAGCATGATAGCACGCAGAGACTAACGTTGTCTTCTGTGCCTTTTGTCATCCAGAGGCGGTGGGCCCGATGACATGCGGTTATCCGCACTCTCGTTGGGTGATAAACGCGCAGAGACAAATTCTGCGCCCTTTGTCATTCAAGAGCAACAAGTTGAGTGATAAACACGCAGAGACAAATTCTGCGCCCTTTGTCATTCAAGAGCAACAAGTTGGGTGATAAACGCGCAGAGATAAATTCTGCGCCCTTTGTCATTCAAGAGCAACAAGTTGAGTGATAAACGCGTTGAGACAAATTCTGCGCCCTTTGTCATTCAAGAGCAACAAGTTGAGTGATAACCGCACAAAGACAAATTCTGTGCCCTTTGTCATTCAAGAGCAACAAGTTGAGTGATAAACGCGCAGAGACAAATTCTGCACCCTTTGTCATTCAAGAGCAACAAGTTGAGTGATAAATGCGTAGAGACAAATTCTGTGCCCTTTGTCATTCAAGAGCAACAAGTTGAGTGATAAACGCTCAGAGACAAATTCTGCGCCCTGTCATTCAGGAGCAACAAGTTGAGTGATAAACGCGCAGAGACAAATTATGCGCCCTTTGTCATTCAGGAGCAGCGAGTCGAGTGATAAACGCGCAGAGACAAATTATGGTCATTCTTCGCCCTTTATCATTCGGGGACAGTAAGTCGAGAGGTGGGCGGAGACAAATTATGGTCATTCCGTGCACCTTTTCACCATCCAGAGGCGATCGTGTCCGGTGGCACGCAGAGACAAATTATGGTCATTCTGCGCCTTGCCGCCTAGGCTCGATCGCGTCAAAAAGCTACGCAGAGACAAATTATGGTCATTCTGTGCCCTGCGTCAGCCCAGAGGAACGAATTCGATAGTATCAGGATGATGTGTTGGTATTGATCATTTTCAAATTTTTGTAGGTTCCGCTGACCGGGAGATTCACCGGCCGAATGGTGTTTCGCTCGAACGAAATTAGTGTCTTATCTTTACTTCCCTTTCATCTCCAATAAAGGACAAGTAAAGAGGGGCAACTGTCATACCCTAATTTCGTCCGGAGACCATCCATTGTTGGGATACGACCCTCGTTTGACCACTTCGAGGTACTTGGCACCCATCATTAGGCGATTCGTGAAGTTCCGAGACATGCCGAAAGCCAAAAGAAAGAATTGTAGCACAATCCGTGAAGTTCTGTGACATGCTAGAAATTAAAAGGAAGTGTTAGTGTGAAATCTGTGAAGTTTCGTAACATTCTGGAAGGTAAAAAAAGGGATGATTACGTAATCCGTAAGGTTCCGTAACATTACGGAAAGAAAACAAGTATCGTTACAAAATTCATAAGTTTCTGTAATGTTACGAAAAAAGAATCACCAAAAAAGGGTAGGGGGTGTATTTAGTAAAAATGGGGGTGCAAGTAGCAACCAGGCCCATTTGGGCCTTCCAGGATGTTCCTCCAGAATGCGGTTGCTTTTGGAGGAAGCAACCTAGCTCACCTAGGCGAGCTGGGTGGCAAGCATCTCCTTCCTTTTCCTATAAATAGGGGAAGGAGGGAAGAACAAAAATGTTCAACCCTCCTAGTATCTTAGATTCACTTAAAATTAGTGAGAAAAATTGTTTTCGTGAAGAAAATCCAAGCCGAGGCGCTTCCGTAACGTTTCCGTGGGTGATTTCGCAAAGATTTTCAACCGTTCTTCGTCGTTCTTCGGTCTTCAACCGGTAAGTTCCTGAAATCAAACTTTTCAATTCATTCTATGTACCCTTAGTGGTCCTCATTTGTTTCGCATACTTTTATTTTCATTTCATTTACTTTCCGTACCCCCTTCTGACGTGCTTTAGTCATTTACTTAAGTCATTTTCTCGCCTAATCAAAAATAAAATAAATTTCAACCGATCATTCGTATTGTAACATCCTTTAATTTCTGTTAAAATGAATTTCGACCGTTTGGTCATGCCATAACCACGTTTAAAACCAAAAAGAGGCAAAATAATAATATAATAATAAAAAATATCTTTTAGTAAAATAAATCAAAAAAAATCAATCAGACGTTTTCTTTGGGATTTCTCTTTCTTAATCGAATCGACTAATAACCAAAGTGAAACTAATGCTAAAATCAATTCATAAACCAAACTTTTTGTCATCGCATAAAAAAGCCATTTTTAAAGGTCCAACGCCTTGAAATGGTCTTTTTCGCTTTTATTGGTTAAATGTAGATTTCTAAAGGCCTAAAATCAATATGTAACTTTATTACCTCTTTCAAAAATAAAGAGATCATTAATGGTCCAATGCCTTAATTTTTTCTCTCTTTTCAAAAGAATCAAAAGATTGTTTAATGGTCCAATGCCTTAAATGACTTTTCATTCAATAAAAACATATCTTGCAAAAAAGGGATAAAAAATAACTTAACCAAACGTTTTGTTCACAAAGAACTATGTAGGTATGATTTGCTTATCACAATTGAGGAATACGTAGGAGCAAGGGAAACACCCTTGTCGTCCACAAAAAGATAAAAATATAAAAAGGTATAAAAAGACATAAAAATGTAAAAAGGGAAAATAATATAAATTGAAGTCACATTTGCACATTGGATTAAAGGTTGCCGTCTCTTGTGACGGACGTGTGGGGTGCTAATACCTTCACCGTGCGTAAATAGAACTCCCGAACCTTTCACTTAAAGTTTGTAGACCACGTCTTTTTCGACGTTTTCCTCAAATAAACGTTGGTGGCGACTCCGCGCGTAGTCCTTTCTTGGAAGACACACCCGCGAGTCACCCTCCCTCCGAAGGGTAGGTTGCGACAAGTTGTTATCACTAAACACATGAGCTCCTACCAGCTAGTCCATAAGGTCATCTATTCTAGGCAAATGGTACTTATTCTTAATCGTCACCTTATCCAACTAGCAGTAGTCTACACATAACCTCATGGTCCCGTCTTTCTTCTTCACTAACAACACTGGTGAAAAAGATGATGGAACTCAATAAACCAAAAATGGGGGTGAATTGGTTTTCAAAACAAAATGTACTTTTTAAAAAACAATGAAAAAAAACTTTTTGTATGAATTGTTGGATCAAGTGGCCTCAGAATAATTAAGAAGGGGGGGTTGAATTAATTATTACTGAACCTTTACTAATTAAAAACTTATCCTTCTTAATGTTACTAGATTGAATTATGCTTTTACTAGAAAGTAAAGAACAAAAATAGAAACTTTAACCAAAAGTAAAAGTGATAATTAAAGTGCACAGTGGAAAGTTAAGAGTGTAGGGAAGAAGAAGACAGACACAAGAGTTTTATATTGGTTCGACAACAACCCGTGCCTACATCCAGTCCCCAAGCGACCTGCGGTCCTTGAGATTTCTTTTCAACCTTATAAAATCCTTTACAAGCAAAGATTTCTTTGAACAACATAGTGGATGTACCCTCCACTAGAACGGATCACAAGAGATGTACCCTCTCTTGTTCTCAGTCACAACAACCCAAGTAGATGTACCCTCTACTTGTACCACAAAGGATGTACCCTCCAATGTGTTAAGACCTTAAAGTTCTCAGCCGGTTAGTCCTTCGAAACTTTGTGAAGGGGGAAACAAAAGAATTCTCAGGTGGTTAGTCCTTTGAAATCTTTTTGTTTATGGGAAAGGGAAGAATCAAAAGAATCCTCAGATTGTGTCATTTTGAATTCTTTCACAAGGGAGAAGGGAGACACAAAAGAATTCAGTAGGTTAGTCCTTTGTTCTTTTAGAAAAGGGAGAAGAGAGACAAAAGGAATTCAGGCGGTTAGTCCTTGGCGAATTCTTTTTGGCAAAGGGAGAAGGGAATGAAAATGATGAATCGCACAAGTTTTGTTTTCAAGGTTTGGAAAAACCAGAAAACTTAAGAAAGCTTTTGCAAAGGAAGAAGAATAAGAAGTTCAAAGAGATTCAAGGGTTGTAAAGGATTGTAATGATTGTTCTGAATGAATTGATAAAATGAAAATCAAGGTCTTGCTTTTATAGACTCTTCATGTCTGGTCAAGAAAACCATTAGAAGAGTTATAACCTTTAGAAAAACTTGAAAACCATTGGAAAAGTTATAACTTTTAGAAAAACTTGAAAATCATTGGAAGAGTTACATCTTTTGATTTTTGTTCAGAACTTATCACTGTTAATCGATTACACAAAGCATTTTTGTGAAAGGATGTGACTCTTCACATTTGAATTTGAATTTCAACATTCAAACACACTAGTAATCGATTACCAAATCATTGTAATCGATTACACCATTTTGAAATCAATTGGAACGTTGTAAATTCAGTTGAAAGCTTTTTGAAAACAATCTTTGCTACTGGTTGTAGAAACAAAGCTTCATGATGAATCAAGAGTGATTCAAAGATAATTTGATGATAACAAAGATGATGACAAAGGTGATGACAAAAAGCTCAAAGGTCAATCAAAGAATGAGTTCAAGATATTCAAGATAGAATCAAGAACACTTCAAGATTCAAGAGGAAAGTTGATTTCAAGAATCAAGAATCAAGAATCAAGATTCAAGATTTAAGATTCCAGAATCAAGAGAAGGCTTAATCAAGATAAGTATGAAAAGGTTTTCTCAAAAATTGAGTAGCACATGGATTTTTCTCAAAACATGTTCACCAAAGAGTTTTTACTCTCTGGTAATCGATTACCAGATTGTTGTAATCGATTACCAATAGCAAAATGGATTTGAAAAAGTTTTCAAATGAATTTACAATGTTCCAATTGATTTCAAAAAGCTGTAATCGATTACAATGTTATGGTAATCGATTACCAGTGCCTTTGAACGTTGAAATTCAAATTCAAATGTGAAGAGTCACATCCTTTCACATAAAAGCTTTGTGTAATCGATTACACTGATTTGGTAATCGATTACCAGTGATTGTTTCTGAATAAATCAAATGAT
Source organism: Glycine soja (assembly GCF_004193775.1). NCBI lineage: Eukaryota > Viridiplantae > Streptophyta > Magnoliopsida > Fabales > Fabaceae > Glycine > Glycine soja. Next base: position 24,414,387 of record NC_041007.1, on the reverse strand, counting down.
GTAACTCTTCAAATGGTTTTTTGACTTTTTCAAATTGGTTTTAAGTTTTTCTAAAAGTTATAACTCTTCTAAATGGTCCTCTTGGCCAGACATGAAGAATCTATAAAAGCAAGGCTTTGATTTGCTTTTCAATACACTTTTTCAATCAATCTTATACAATCCTTTACAAGCCTTGAATCTCTTTGAACTTCTTCTTCTTCTTTGTGCCAAAAGCTTTCCAAAGTTTTCTGGTTTTCTAAACCTTGAAAACTTGTGCTATTCATTCTTTTCATCTCTTCTCCCTTTGCCAAAAAGAATTCGCCAAGGACTAACCGCTTGAATTCTTTTTGTGTCTCTCTTCTCCCTTTTCCAAAAGAATGAAGGACTAACCGCCTGAATTCTTTTGTGTTTCCATTCTCCCTTGTCAAAGAATTCAAAATGACACAGTCTGAGAATTCTTTTGATTCTTCCCATTCCCTTATACAAAAGTGTTCAAAGGACTAACCGCCTGAGAATTGTTTTGTATCCCCATTCACAAAGTATCAAAGGTTTAACTGCCTGAGATCTTTGTCTTAACACATTGGAGGGTACATCCTTTGTGGTACAAGTAGAGGGTACATCTACTTGGGTTGTTGACTGAGAACAAGAGAGGGTACATCTCTTGTGGATCAGTTCTAGTGGAGGGTACATCCACTAGGTTGTTCAAAGAGAACAAGGGAGGGTACATCCCTTGTGGATCTTTGCTTGTAAAAGGATATTTACAAGGTTGAAAGAAATCTCAAGGACCACAGGTCGCTTGAGGACTGGATGTAGGCACGAGTTGTTGCCGAAACAGTATAAAAACTCTTATGTGTTTGTCTCATTCTTCCCTACTCTTTTAATTTCCACTGTGCATTTAATTTCCACTTTTACTTTCTGTTAAGTTTCTCTTCTACTCCTTATTCTCTTAACAACATAAGTAAAAGCCTTAGAAGAGTAAATTTTTAATTAGTAAAGGTTTAGGAATAATTAATTCAACCCCCCTTTCTTAATTATTTTGAGGCCACTTGATCCAACACTGGTAATCGATTACAATAAACTGGTAATCGATTACCAGAGAGTAAAAACTCTTTGGTAAAAGGTTTTGTGAAAAATTCATTTGCTCTTCATTCAGAGGCTAAGATGTTATTTTCGAGATGTGTTGAGTATCCTCTATTGATCTCTTGATGTATAGATGTGAACACAAGCTGATTATTTATATAGAAAACAATTACAACCACTTATAATCAATTAAAACTACAAGGTAATTGATTAATTCAATGAAGTAATCGATTAGATTATCTAAGTATTCAATTAAAGTGTTCTTCCCAACATCTGGAAACAACTCAAGAACAATGTAATCGATTACATGCTATAAGTAATCGATTAAAATGTTCTTGTTTACTTCAGAACAACTAAGCAAGAGAGAAGTAATTGATTAATCCACTTGGTAATCGATTAAAGCAGAAACTCCTGAATAAATTAGTCATTGTCTCAAACAACAGTGTAATCGATTAAACTGATACAAGACTCAACTCTACAAGCTTTAGACAACTTGTTGTAATCGATTACGACAACTCTGTAATCAATTAAAATAGAGAGTTTTTGCTCCGGAAGAAACTTTTTCTAACTTAAAAAGTTTTCTTCTCACTAACCATGATGATGAATAATACTATGATGCAACACACAAAATAACAACCAATACAAATGCCACTCAAGGGAGTTAGGCATGTAAAAGTTAAAACATCTTCAATAACTTCTTCAAGCTTTCCTTGAGAGATTGTTCACAATGTTGCTCATGTCATGTTGCTCCCCCTATCTCTAATAACTAGTGCTCCCCATTAAGACACATTGGGTCTCAAAAACGGCTTATCCAAAAATTCTTCTAACCATTTTTTAAGCTCGGCTAACTCTATAAGAGACATCCTATAAGGGGCTATGAATATGGGTCCAGCATTGGGTACAGGGGCTATGGAAAATTCTATCTCTCTCTTAGGTGGTAAATTGGATATATCCTCAGGAAAAACTTCAAGAAACTCTCTAACAATAGGGAGGTCACCCATGGAAACCTTGGTCTCTACTTCCAGGTTATACAAGATCATGTAAACTTGGGCATCTTCTTTCAAAGATGTCATGACTTTATTGGCAGAGATAAAAATCTTATCCTTACTCACTCTAGAATCATTAAACACCATAGTTTTATCAAAACAGTTTAACTAGACATGGTTGGAAGATAACTAGTCCATACCCAAAATAACATCAATTTGGCTCAAAGGTAAACAAATCAGATCAATGAAGCATGTTCTACCAGAAATTTCTATAGGACAATTCAAACACACATAAGAAGTTAACACGAAACCTCTAGTTGGGGTCTCTACCACAAGATCATTATTTAAAGAAGACACATAAAGCATAAGCTTTTCCACACATGAACAAGATATAAATGAATGGGTCACACCAGAATCGAATAGCACAAACAAGGAAATCCCACTTAGGAAACATTTACCTTGGATTAGATCTTTGGATTTTTAAGCCTCAACACCGTTAAGAGTAAAGACTCTTCTCTTGGCCTTTAGACGTCCAATTTGGTCATTTAGACCTCCACCATTCTGTTCAATATCTTTGAATATGCCCCTTTTGTCTACAATTGAAATAGGTCATGTCTTTATGGCACAATTTGAGGAGATGTGGCATGGGTTACCACACTTGAAACAAATGATCTGGGTTGAGAAAGTAGTGGGTTTTCTACCCTTACCACCAGCAAACCCCGTAGCAGTAGTCCTCTGATTGTTGGGACGATTACAATGTTCCATAAGAAGGATCAGGTATGGGTTTCCCTGATGTTGAGATCCATTCTTTTTATTCTTCACTGGTGATGCAATTCTACCCCCCAAGGGCATCGGATAGAAGACTCTAAGAAGATTAGGCCAAAGATGCAAGAGAAGGCCGTAGGACTCTCATGAGCCTTAGGGTAGATTTCGGGCCCATGGGCTAAGTATGAGCCCACTTATCTTTCTACATATTAGATTAAGGTTTTTTTAATTTTGAGCCTTGTATTTAGAGCTCCATAATGTAGGTAGGGTACCCTAGAAATGTAGGATTTTCCAGCCCTTGTATTTTAGGGCACCTAGACTAGTTTTTTGTATTAGGGGTAGTTTTGTAATTTCATATGCATTAAGTGAATATTTGATGTGTGTGTTGAGAAATTAATTTAATTGAATTGGGAGAAGCCCCATCCAATTAAATTTTAGTGGGGGAGGTGAGCATTTGCTTGCTACACCCTATTGCCACATCATATAGTCACACTTTGTGCATGTTCTTCATGCTTTACATGCCTCATGACACCTAAGCACACTTAGTGGAGAATCTTGGACTTGATCTTGGATTAGTGGGCTGAACCATAGCTAAAATTCACTAATCATAATTAGTGAAATTTTGGCTCCAAAATTTGGCTCCACAAATTCAAGTGAAATTTGAATAGAAATTCAAATTTCCCTCAAATTTTGTGTGACACTTAGGGTATAAATAGAGGTCATGTGTGTGCATTTTTTGAACTTTGATCATTTGAATATTAAACTTCAGATTTCAGAGCTCTTTTAGAGCACAAAATTTCGTGCTCTTCTCTTCCTATCCCTTCATTCATCTCCTTCTTCCTCCAAGCTCTTACTTATCCATGGCCTCCTATGGTGGTGAGCATCTTCTAGACTCATCTTCTCCTTGAAGTGGCGTCTCCTCTCTCTCTTCCTTCTCCATTCCGCTGCCATTAATCTTCCAAGAAGCAAAGGAATCCATTGATGAAGAAGATCCTAGGCCTACAAGCTCCAATGGAGCTTACATCATGTGGTATCAGAGCATCTTCATCTAGGTGATGTTCTTTTGCTTCCTCTATCTTTTTTGTTTGGTGAATTCTCTTTAATTCCTTGTTCTTCATCTTATTCTCCATGTATATCCTCCATTGTCTTGTGGTTTGGTTCTATTTAGAGTAGATTAAAAAAAAAATAAAAAATAAATCGATTAAATCTTAGATCTACACTTGTTCTTGCATTTCTATGGTTCAAATTTTGTAGATCTACTCTTGAATCGTGTTTTTGTGTTGATTTTAGGTTCTATCATTTTTCATTCATAATATTTTGGTGCTGAACCTTATATATAATTTTTTTTTCCAAAAATCTAAGTCTAAATCACTTAATCCATGTTGTCTTAGAGTCATGTTTAGTCATAGTAATTGTCACATTATGTTCTAAGTTTGTGTTGAATTTTTATTTTGTTGATTGAATTCTAGATACATTTGTTCTTGTATTCTTGTCATTCTTAGCCTATCTTTTGAATTTTGAGTCTAATTCGTGCACGTTATTTATTTCATAACATGTTCAAAATCAATTCCTAGAAGTAGTCTTGTTGGTGAACTCTTTTTTCTTTGTTTTCTAAGTTTCCTACATGATGCCTATGATGAAGTTGAGTTATGGTGCTGAGTTGTGGCTGGATTTGTGAATCAAATAAGTCTTGAGCTCTATTGAATTGTGTTATTCAAGATAATTGAGCATAAGCAAACACAAATTGTAACTATCCAAGCCTTAAGCAACATAAACACTACTCTTGATTTCTAGGTTGAAATCGCTAGTGCTGGCAGCTTGAACATACGAACTTGTATAAATTACTGGGAATTGGTCACTACATGTTTTGAGCTGAAATTTTTACTGAATTTTCTAGACATCTGGAATAAAATTATAAAATAAGAACCAAGCGATTTGGATTAAAGTGAAAAATAAGAAAAATCGCACAAGTTGGTAGAAAAATCAGTGTCCAGGAAAAAAAAGTAAAAGGGAAGTGTGCTTGTTGTTTTGGCTCAAAATTTGTTCTATAATTGGTGCTTATTTTATTCCAATCCTAGTTCTGAAAATTCAATTGAAAATTATTATGAAAACAAGTGCCAAAACTAGAGGTTTCTTGAGTCTTTTTTTTCTTTCTTTTTTTAGTTTTTCTACTCTACTCTAGAGCCATTCTAGGTTTCTCTTTGAGTCCTAGCTTGCTTTTGTGTACTTTTCATTGCTTTAATTGTTGAATAATCCTTGAAAATTTGTCTTGTTAAAACTCTATTGTTTTAGCTTTCATTTCATTTTTTTTGGTCTTTGGTTATTGCTTGTCTCTTTGTTTCCTTGCTTGTCAGTTGTCATATAGGGAATTGGAAAGGAGGATTGGTGCCATACCTTGAAGAATTTGAGTTAAGAAGCAAGGGGCCAACCACCTTAAGAGATATTGGACTAAGAAGCACTCCAAATTGAGTGAAACACCAAAGAGAGAATAGCCACCACAATTAAGGACTTTTTTTTTGTAATTTTGTAATTGGCAATTTGCTTTGCTTTCAAATTTTGTAACAAAAAGGCCTTTCATTGGAAGTAAGTTGGGAGCCTCCAATAGGTCACCCTACTTCCATTTGTGTGTAATAATTTTAGGCAATTTTCCCTTAGGATAGTGAGTGTTTTTTTGGGAACCTTAAATGAGGTCATCCAAATACTCTTAGGATCCGCCTAGTTTGCATTTCTTGCACTTTAATTTCTTGCTTACTTTCATAGCTTATTTCCTTTACTCTCCATTGTCAAACCGCCTAGGTAGCTTGCCTTTTACCAATTAGTTTTTACCTTATCTTTTACACCTCTTTTAGTGTTTATTTTGGCTAGTTTCAACCATAGTTTCTTTTATGTTTTGTTTTCAAACCCCCAACAAGAAAGAACCATAACTTAGGCACCAACATGATTCTTCATTCTTCATCTAGTGTTAATGGTGAGGGTTCTACTCCTAAGAACCCCTTGCATAAGATATTAGATGAGTTGAGATCCCTTAAGTTGTGGAAAGAAAAACAAGAGAGAAAAGAAAAAGGTAAAAAAAGATTGGAAGAAATAAGTCAAGATGAAAGAGAGAAAATAAGAGAGGAAGAAAGAAGAAAAATAATGAAAGAAATGAAAAGAGAAAAACATGCCTCCTATAGTAGTCATGACTCTTGCAAAAGTTTAAGTGAAGAACTTAGCGACTATTATAGAGGGTGCGATAGTTCACATACTAAACATCACTCCCAAAAGAAGAGAAAAGGATAGAAGGCCTCAAGAGGTTAACATTAGCCTTCTATATTTCCATGGAAAAGATAATGTTGAGACCTACTTAGATTGGGAAATGAAGGTTGAACAACTCTTTGCTTGCCATCATATCAGCGAAGAGAGAAAAGTTCCGTTGGCTACCCTTAGCTTTCAAGGGTATGCCCTCTATTGGTGGACTTCCCTTGTTAGGGAACGAAGGATTCATGGGGATCCTCCAGTAGAGTATTGGAATGATCCTAAGAGTACCTTTAGAAAGAGGCACATTCCCTCCTACTATGAAAGGGAGCTTATGGACAAGCTCCAAAGGCTTAGACAAGGGAGTATGAGTGTTTAAGAATATAGACAACAAATGGAACTACTCCTTTTAAGAGCTGGACTTAGGGAGGTGGAAAGAACAAGCATAGCTAGGTATCTTAGTGGGCTTAATATGGAAGTGAGGGACAAGGTTGAACTCCTTTCATATAGGGACCTAGATGAGCTAGTCCAACTTTAAATAAGAGTGAAGCAACAACTTAAAAGAAAGTCTTCTTCAAAATCTTATGGCTCTCACTCTTATCCAAGGAAGGACCAAGCCCATGGAATTTTAGGGGCTACACCTTCAAAACCCAAGGAAGATAAAGGTAAGACCATAGAGAAATACACCCCTAAGACTAGTTCCCAAGAAAGGACTAGCAACATTAAATGCTTCAAATGTCTTGGGAGAGGTCACATTGCCTCTCAATGCCCCACAAAGAAGACCATGATCATGAGGGGTCAAGACATTTATAGTAGTCAAGAGGAGACTACTTCTTGTCCTTCCTCTAGTGGAAGTGAAGATGAAGTAAGTGGTGAAGAGTCTAGTGAGGAAGTCTACCCCCATGAAGAAGGTGACCTCTTAATGGTTAGAAGGCTCCTTGGAGGTCAATCTTGTGATCTATCTAAATCACAAAGAGAGAAAATCTTTCATACAAGATGCAAAATTTTAGATAAAACTTGTTCTCTCATTGTGGATAGTGGATCTTGTTGCAATTGTTGTAGCACAAGATTAGTTTCCAAGTTGAACCTCATTATCATTCCCCACCCAAAACCTTATAAACTTCAATGGCTCAATGAGCAAGGGGAAATGATAGTTAACCAACAAGTGAAGGTACCTTTCTCCATTGGGACATATAAGGATGAAGTTAATTGTGATATAGTTCCCATGGAGGCAGGACATGTTCTTTTAGGAAAGGCATGGCAATTTGATAGGAAGATCATTTACAATGGCCTAACTAATGAAATTACCCTCACCCATCTTGGCACTAAATTTGTGTTGCATCCTCAAACACCTTCACAGGTGGCCAAAGATCAACTAACTATGAAAGATAATAGAGATGAGGAGGAAAAACTAGAAAAACAAAAGAAAAAGAAGGATAGTAAGGCCTTGTCTTCAAAGGCCAAGGGGAAGGAAATGGAGGAAAAGGATTCCTTCAAGAAGATTGTTAAGAAGGAAAATCATTTTGCAACAAAAGGTGATATTAAAAGGGCACTCCTTAAACAATTTTTCTACCTTCTCCTATCAAGGGAAACATCTCTTAGCACCGCCATACCTCTTGAGCTTGAGGTTTTTCCTGAAGTAAAGGAGTTGTTGGATGAGGGTTTGGTTCGCTAGAGCTTAAATCCTTGTGCTTTGTTGGTGCCTAAAATAGGTATTATTAGGCACCAAATCCCTATGATTGGTGGTATGATGAATTTGTTGAGTGGTGCAACACTCTTTTGTAAAATCACTCATGCACCCAACATCTTCATGATTTGTGTACATAGGGACTCATTAGGCAGGTTTGTTCTTATTTTTTGTTTCAATGCAAACCTAGGTGCTCATGTGGGACACCTTAGGTTTGTCGTAATTTTTTGTAGGAATAATCAACATGAAAATAAAGAAAATGGTATATTTTATTCCATTTCTTTCCTTAACTTTTTAAATAGTGATCAAAGGCTTCCCATGGACCCTAAGAGAATAAAGGTCATTCTTGAGTGGCCTACTCCACCAAGTATAAGGGAAATTTGGGGCTTTCGGTCCTTATCGTACTCTAACATACCCAACATCACTAATACATATGTTTTTATTCTTTTTACAGGTGTTGAGGAAAGAATCCATGAGTTTCAGGAACCTCTGGATTTGAGGTTAAATCCTTTTCAAGGGGGAGGGAATGATGCAATTCTACCCCCCGAGGACATTGGATAGAAGACTCTAAGAAGACTGGGCCAAAGATGCAACAGAAAGCCCTAGGGTTCTCATGAGCCTTAGGGTAGATTTCGGGCCCATGCGCTAAGTATGAGCCCACTTATCTTTGTACATATTAGATTAAGGTTTCTTTAATTTTTGGCCTTGTATTTAGGGCTCCATAATGTAGGTAAGGTACCCTAGAAATGTAGGATTTTCCAACCCTTGTATTTTAGGGCACCTAGACTAGTTTTTGTATTAGGGGTAGTTTTGTAATTACACACACATTAAGTGAATATTTGATGTGTGTGTTGAGAAATAAATTTAATTGAATGGAGAAGCCCAATCCAATTAAATTTTAGAGGGGGAGGTGAGCATTTTCTTGCTACACCCCATTGCCACATCATATAGTCACACTTTGTGTATGTTCTTCATGCTTTACATGCCTGATGACACCTAAACACACTTAGTGGGGAATCTTGGACTTGATCTTGGATTAGTGGGCTGAACCATAGCTAAAATTCACTAATCATAATTAGTGAAATTTTGGCTCCACAAATTCAATTTCAAATTCAAGTGAAATTTGAATAGAAATTCAAATTTCCCTCAAATTTTGTGTGACACTTAGGGTATAAATAGAGGTCATGTGTGTGCATTTTTTTCAACTTTGATCATTTAAATATTAAACTTCAGATTACAGAGCTCTTTTAGAGCACAAAATTTCGTGCTCTTCTCTTCCTATCCCTTCATTCATCTCCTTCTTCCTCCAAGCTCTTATCCATGGCCTCCTATGGTGGTGAGCTTATTCTAGACTCATCTTCTCCTTGAAGTGGTGTCTCCTTTCTCTCTTCCTTCTCCATTCCACTGCCATTCATCTTCCAAGAAGCAAAGGAATCCATTAATGAAGAAGATCCTTGGCCAACAAACTCCAATGGAGCTTACATCAACTGGGCATGTACCCCATTAATAGGCCACCCTATCTCGAGAGCCCTCATCCCAAATATGGCACATGTTCACTAATAGTGGAAACTGACGAACACCTTGATTGTTCACAGCTTGTTTCACCTCAGGTCGCAAGCCGTTCAGAAACTTCACACATTTTAAACTTTCAACATCTCTTCCTTAATAATGAGGAAATTACCTCACCAGGCCCTCAAACTTGGCTGCATATTCAGCCATAGTCATGCTCCCCTGCTTGAGCTCTAGGAACTCAATCTCCTTCTTATTCCTAATGTTTCAGGGATGTATTTCTCCAGAAATACCCTCTTGAAGGTTTCCTAGGTCACAGTTTGACCTTTAGCCTCAAAGCATTGGCTAGTGTTCTCCCACCAATACTCAGCTTCTTCTACCAAAGTGTATGTAATATAAGCAACCTTCTGCTTCTTCGGACACACCATCACTCGGAAGATTTTCTCAATCTCTTGTATCCAGTTCTGAGCACCATCATGGTTGTATCCTCCATTGAAAGCAGATGGATTGTTTCATTGGAAGTGATCTAACCCTTGATACTCAACAGCTTATCCTTTATTCTAATTCCCCATAGCCTGAGCTAAGGCCTGGAGAGCATTAGCCATCGCTAGCAAGATCATTCCGTCCAGCCATCACTCCCTATGTGCACTAGGAAGTGAGAAGATAGAAAGAATACACACAAGAAAAAGAATAGAACAAAATTATATCTATCTCAAATCCTTACTTAAGTTACTCTTAAGAGTTGATGCCTTGAGACATCACTCCTCTATAACAGTTCTCTCTCGAGACATTGACACTCATTCTCCACCCTTCGTATTCTTGACTGCTTGCCATAATGTCCCATTGCACTTCACGAATTATCTAGATGGCTAGTCTAGTAACTCATGACAAGGAATTGAAACTCATGGTGCAGCAGATGTTAGGGATACAAACATGTTATGTCCACACCAACTGATCTCTATAGTCCACTGAAAAACAACAATGCGAAAAAGTTCCAAACACAGATAACCCAAGCAACTACAAAATAATTAGGTACTCAAACATCAAACACTCAACAAGGCAACCACAAAATGCAGAGAGAAACACTACAGACTCACAACTCATTGGTTGAAAGGTTTGACCTGCTCTGATACCAATGACCCACCACATCGCTACGATATCATTAACTCTAAAACAAGACCTTTTGGTTTTTAAGTGAAAAAATCCATTAAGTTGATTATGAAAAACTAGGGTAAATATTTTGCGATATACATTTACCAAACAACGCATAAAATACTTAAATGGACACACACACACAAACAATATACCATGATACATCATTCACATGATAGAAAGTAATTTAGTTTATACATGTATCTAAGCATGTGATTTACATGTCCAAATCAAAGTAGATTCAAGGAACCATCTACGGAGGATTTGATAACAAAACACAACTCTCTCCTAAAATAATCCCAATGTCATCATGTCGGCTTGACAGCTCCCACAAAAGAATCTCCTTCCACATCATCTACTGCTATTAATTTGCTTCCATGAATGAAGGTTCGTGATCATCACAGGTACCTACCACCCGATACAAAATTGCAAGGGTGAGTTTATTATAAAAGAAATCAACAAGCATTAGATGACAATAATTAGTAAGGAAACTATAACAATAACCATGATCATACTTAATAATCCATCAATACAACATACACCTAACAACTAGTCATCAACTTTTCCATAAATCCAATCAATCATGCTAGTATGATGCATGCACTTGACATCAACTCTGAAATGCAATGTGGTACCATGCGTAAGGAAATAACCTAAGCATATCCACGCCACACTCTCATTTAGGAAAACTAGGCAAGAAGTGTCGAGGTCACCTGTCGTGCGCATGAAACTTCCCCCCATCGTGATCAACCTGAGTCTTAAGGAAGTTCCAAATAGAGTGACATGCCTACAAGCACAAATATTTTTCCTCATGAAAAACTACAAGTACTTACTGAAAAAGTTTATACTATTTCCATGCAGTATGAAGTATAAAACATGGGCACCATTAATGCACTAACCGTGGATAATTAAAGATTCTAAGTCATCCTCTTTTCTCTCTCCACAGATGCTTAAAACTCTTTAACCACTCTATTTCTCCCTCCAGGGATATCCAACACGGTCATTGTACCCCCTATGCACATACATAACATACATAATCATAATATCATCATCTCATCTCAATGTCATTATCAACATCAACACCATCTCATCTCAATATTATCATCAACATTAACTTCATCTCATTTCAATATCATTATCAACATCATCTCATCTTAATATCATTATCAACATCAACATCAACATCAACATCATTCATATCAATATCATTATCAACATCAACATCATTTCATATCAACATTATCATAAACATCAACATCATTAGTAATCGCATTCCATATACATACATATAAATTTCATGCCTGGGATTCACATTTCTCAAGTCTTTAGACAACACAAGTCTCATAAAACAACAATATCATTTATCAATAACAAATATATCACATCCCATTAGTCGAAAAACATAGTTTTCTTGAAAACCAACATGCATATGGACAAACATACATTCCCATAATTGGGTTCCTTGACCCTAACTATGGTATTAAAAGCCATAAATCAATAATAAACTCGCCTCACCTATTGATATCTCTCCATCAGCTCCTTTGCACGTCGCTTGAAGGTTTCTCTCGTTCACGTTCGTTGGTCCAAACGCATCATTCTATATAGCAAATCAAAGACAATTTAGTATAGATTTCAAAAACAAGGTTAATATCAACATATGGGGTCGAATTCTCCTATCAAATTAAATGGGGCTAAGGGGTGTTTCAGGGTCTATATGACAAAGACATCATTTTGAAATTTCGATCATGCCAATGTGACCGAGGATCAACGAAGGTCACGAAAACAACATCAATTTTATAAAAAGGTAACTTTTACAATGTCTCATTTTCAAGGGTTTTTCAAAGGAAGTGTAAAAACATCCTATTAGGACACCTAAATCGCAAGAGATACAAAGAGAAGCTCAAACCAACTAGGAAAAGACAGAGGAATTATGGTTAGCTCAAAGAAACCACGAAAAGAGGGCTAAGAGCTTTGCTTCTCTATCGAATCCTTGACGTGGATTTTGAAGATTTTGCTCTGATTAAACTGTTCCTCTCTTGTGGTGGTCCGATGGCAAGCAGCGATGGTTTGTGGTGGCCATCGGTGGTCATGGGTGGTGGAGGAGAAAGTGTTAGGATTTTTAGGCATGAATAGAGAGAAAGAGAGATGAAAATGCGTGTTCTTTCCACTGTTGGACATATTTATAATCTGCAGATCTCACTTAGCAAGCTTGTGTCATTAAGCGATATTCCACTTTTGGCGTTGAGCACGACCTCTTGTATTGAGCGAATTACCTCCTCGGGTTGCAATTGCACTTAGCGCACAGGTCTCGTTAAGAAAGTTGTCCAAAGATGTTATTTGAAAAATCTCAATAGTAAAAAATGTAGGCATGAATCAAGAAAGTTGCAGTTCATGTTTGAAGGTGATCCAACGGTTAACGAGTCTGGGATCATGGTTTTACTGAAATAGGTTAAACAAACTCCACATAACCTTATTGTTCACACCAAGCAACCGCACACAAATAAGTCACACAACACCTCAACTAATCCAACTTAATCAAAGAATGCAAGAATTATATTAAACATCTATTTTCAGTTATCAATATTTTAGGCTGTTACAAAAGACCTTTTCTTGGGTATCAACACCAAAGTATTCAAGAATCTTGGAGATCAGAATTGCATAGGGACACCTGAAAAAAACAATCCTCTTGGTCATCAATATGATATCAACAATAATGTTTACCCAATTGATCTTCAGCTTCCCTTGCATAAGACTGATAAGGAGAAGATCCTCCCGAGTCAACTAAGCATGATTGTTCCCCCTCAAAGTAATAATCCAAGCAACTACATAGGCCAAAAGCCTATGCTCAAGCATCAACGGTTCAGTACCAAAACACTTATTTCCATTTGATTTAGTAACAATAATAGCATAGGTAGAAGGATTCTTCACAATAGATAGGTACTTCTCAACCTTGTTGAAAGCAAATCCAGTTTCCTTGAGACCAAGCTGGTTAGCCATAACTCTCTCTAAAAATAATCCAGCAATGTCTAACCATACCTCTGGTGTCATTAGAATTTTTTTTCCTTTCACCTCAACACAGAGAAACCCAATATCATCATTGTCGCAACATGCCCTTTTGCGGGCGAGCGAGGCGAGGCTCACGGGTGCGCTTTCCAAAGGAGGAAAGATGCGCGGAGTCGCCACCAACGTTTATTTGTGGAAAACGTCGGGAAAACCGAAGGAAACTGGTCAAAATGAAAATTCTAAGTTCGGGAGTTGTATTTACGTTTGAGGAAGGTATTAGCACCTCTAATGTTTGTCTCAAAGGACAACAACCTATTTTTTAGAATTGTGGAAATTGTATTACCTTAACTTTTATTTCTTTTTATTTTTTGAGGTCGACAAAAGCGGGGCTTTTGCTCCTACGTACCCTCCTTTGGAGAGGAAATCAGACCTACGTAGTTCTTTCTTAAGGGTGAATCACACGATTTCCTTTTACTTGAATTTGTGATCATTTTTAAGGCGTTGGACCTTAAAAATGATCCTTTTTACTTGGTAAGAAACTGAAATGATAAACTTTCAAACCCTTTTTTTTGTGGACGAGCTTGACTAGGCGAGTTGATTTTAGCCTTAGTTTCACTTTAGTTATTAGTCAATCCAATTAATAATGAGAAATCCCAAAGAGAAAACGTCCGATTGATTTTTTCGCTTCATTTTACTAAAAGATATTTTTTATTATTATATTATTATTTTACCTTTTTTTTATTTCCAACGTGGTTACGGCACGACCGAATGATCGGAATTCATTTTAACCGAAATTAACGGATGATACAATTCAAATGATCGGTGGAAATTTATTTTATTTTTTGATTAGGCGAGAAATGACTTAAATAAATGACTGAAGCACGTCAAAAGGGGGTACATAAAGCGAATGAAAACGAGAATAAAAATACATGAAACAAAATGTGGACCATCACGGGTACATAGAATGAATTGAAAAGCTCGGTTTGGGGTACTTACCAGTTGAAGACTGAAGAAAACGAAGAACGAACGATGAATGTCAAAGAACAATTGAAAATCTTCGCGTAATTACTCACGGAAACGTTACGGAAGCGCCTCGGCTTGGATTTTCTTCACGGAAACAATTTTCCTCAGCAATTTCAAGAGAATAAGAAGTGCCAAGAAGGCGGAACCCCTTCCCTCTTCACTCCTGCCCCTATTTATAGCAAAATAGGGGAGGAGCTTGCCACCCAGCTCGCCCAGGCGAGCAAGGTTGCTTCCTCCAGAAGCAACAGCCTTCTGGAGGAAGAATCTGGAAGGCCCAAGTGGGCTTGATTGCTATTTGTACCCTCTTTTTACTAAATTCACCCCCTTTACCTTTTTTGGTAATTCGTTTTTCGTAACGTTATGAAACTTTACGAATTTCGTAACGATATTTATTTTCCTTCCACAAGGTTACGAATCCTTACGGATTATGTATTTACTCTTTTTTAGCTTTCGAAGAAGTTACAAAAACTCACGGATTGCGAAAAACACCTCCTTTCGATTCCCGTCACATTACGGAATTTTCACGGATCGCATAAGCCTGCTTCCTTTTGATTTTCGGCACGTCTCAGGACTTCACATATTGTGCAACAAAGGGTGCCAAGTATCTCGAAGCGGCCAATCAAAGGTTGTATATCATCAAATAATAATCCCCGGACGAAATTAGGGTATGACAGTTGCCCCTCTTTACTTACCTCTCATCGGAGATAAGAAGAAAGCAAAGATAAGACACTGATTTCGTCCGTCCTGCCCTTTCCGTGATGACGAATCTCGTCTCTACTCCTTCTTTTTTTTTTCTGCACAACACAAAACAAATACAAACAACAACAAGAACAACGAATATAATATAAATATACACATATACACATGTTTGGCGAAGAAACCGATCCGGAAAATAACAGAAAAACATATTTCCCAGTCACCAGAGGCTTCGCGCTTGATAACGGAGGACACATGAACAGCGCTAGGCAATGAATTCATGGGTCTCCGAATAAGATGGAGAATGGAGAATTAGCGAACAGCGCTACGCAATAACTTCGCGGGGCTCCAGACTCGTTGGTGGAGGATGCATGAACAGCGTTAGGCAATAAACTCATGGGGCTCCGAAAAAAGTGGAGAATGGAGAATTGGCGAACAACGCTACGCAATAACTTCACGAGGCTCCAGACTCGAAGGTGGAGGACACATGAACAACACTAGGCAATAAATTCATGGGGCTCCGAAAAAAGTGGAGAATGGAGAATTGGCGAACAGCGCTACGCAATAACTTCGCGGGGCTCCAGACTCGTTGGTGGAGGATGCATGAACAGCGCTAGGCAATAAATTCATGGGGCTCCGAAAAAAGTGGAGAATGGAGAATTGGCGAATAGCGCTACGCAATAACTTCGCGGGGCTCCAGACTCGATGGTGGAGGACACATGAACAACGCTAGGCAATAAATTCATGAGGCTCCAAAAAAAAGTGGAGAATGGAGAATTGGCGAATAGTGCTACGCAATAACTTCGCGGGGCTCCAGCCTCGAAGGTGGAGGACACATGAACAACGCTAGGCAATAAATTCATGGGGCTCCGAAAAAAGTTTGTTGGCAGGACCAAACGGTCCACCGGTTTTTTCCACCTAAAAGGCAAACATGCTTTTTGCAAAGAAAAATAAATCATTCGCGAGAGCACCATATCTTAGAGAAACAATATACTTGTGCCAAGGGTAATTTTCCTTGTAATCGAGAATGAAGGGCAGGATGTCAACATTTAGCTTTTAAATGAACATGCAGGGGAAACATCGGGCTAAGCTGAAAATAAATCACTCATAGTGTATAAAACTCACACAGGCAAGTGTTTCACCCTATTCCCAAACCATAACTGCACCATGACTTTTTTGCACACGATTTCCTATCGAATCAAAGATCAAACGTACGATCACGGACCAATAGGATTTTCTCGAGGGTAGTGTTTTGGAGAGGTAGCTGTGTGTTTCGGTCTTTTCCTCTTTGTTCATGTGGGGTGGGATATCACCAGTCGAGAATGACTTTGAATGGCAATTCGAAAGGAAGAGACACCAAAAATGGGTTTTCCTTTGCCGACAGTCACTTATCTTGCCGAAGAATTTATCTGGTCTGAAGATTTTCCATTCCCTTTCTTTCATTGATCCAGAATTATTTTGTTTGCCTCCGCTCTTTTCCATTTTCACTTCCCTTCGACCTTCGACCGGGAATCCTTCCTTTTCTTTTTTATTGCTCTTTTCTTTATTTTCATCTTTTTCTTTTTCTTTCTTTCCATTTATTCCTTTTCTTTCTTTTCACTTCTCCTTCCCCATCCCTTTGTTTGGGAAATCGGGTTTTAGCATTCTATTCGCTCTCCCTTGAGGAGATTCTGTTGTCCTTTGCTTCGGGGGAAAGAATGAGGATTCTTTTTTATAGGCCAAGGTTCAAAAAGGTCTAAGGTTGTGTTTCAATGGGGTCTTTTGTCGTGGGAAACCGATCTTGATATCTGGGGTAAAACAAATTTGGGTGTCAAGGTGTCGGTCTCGGGCCGAACTTCCA
The DNA here is from genome assembly GCF_004193775.1 of Glycine soja. Classification (NCBI taxonomy): domain Eukaryota; kingdom Viridiplantae; phylum Streptophyta; class Magnoliopsida; order Fabales; family Fabaceae; genus Glycine; species Glycine soja. The sequence continues at coordinate 24,397,433 of NC_041007.1, read as the reverse complement.
TATTATTCCACAAGGCACGCGCGACAATGATTATTTGGAAACAACGTGCAAAATTAGTCATGGCCACAGCCAGGTGGGCACTCAAGCATCCCATTTACGGCATTGTGATACTACGGTTGGGAATTTACACAAACAGACCCAATGTTTCCAAATTATGTTCTCCCATCAGTTCAATGAATTCATCCATTCTTATCTCGGTTATTCAGGAAAATAAACTCTTAGCGTCAGTCCCTTGTTTCCAGAAGATACGTCTGCTCTTTACGAATGATTTATACTTCTTAACTATAACATGTCGACCTTCGCGGTCTTTCTTTCTTTTTCCTTTTTGTTTCATTTTTATATATTCACAAAATTATACACCTATGGTCCTCTATGAAGAAATTTTTCTTTGTATATCTACACTCTTTATACATGACAAACTTTTTCTGTATACGCATGGGAACTCTCTCTCTTTATGTCACACGGTCAAACCCTATTTACATTCAAAGATCTTTTTCGTTTTTCTCCAACGCACACCTATGGTTCATACAAAAGTTTCTTTATATACACTCGTTGTTCACACACACAAGAATTTCTCTACACGTATTTTTTTATAAAAACCCTTCTATGCATATTTTCCTTTTTCTTTATATACGCAGACATTTTATTCACAACACTTCTTTCTTTTTTATCATGATTTTGGTTCATTTTATTTTTAGGACGACGTTCCTAAATGAAAAATTCTACGCGATTCCGGAATTTCAACAGACACTATTGACAACAACGAAACAAGTACTAACGTAACGACTCAAACGATATGTATGTACAAAACAAAAGTCAATCAAAACGAAACAAACGTTAGTCCCTCAAGTCATAGAAATAAGATAACATACAAATGATAAATGATGGAACATACGAATTTGGGGATCCCACGGTCATGTGGCTCCGCATGCCACCAGACCTTGGGTCACGGTAACAAAAAGTGGGGTGGTCGACAAAAGCAGGGCTTTTGCTCCTACGTATCCTCAATTTGTGATGAGGAACTCAGACCTACGTAGTTCTTGATAACTGTGAGACTAAAAATAGTCTCGGTGTTTTCTTCACCAAAACGCGAACATGCTTTAGTAAAGAGACAAAACTTCCAACTGATCAGAGCAACATATGCTTTTTGGATGAAAAACAATGTGTCTATCGGGGAAGGAGAGTATGCTGATGAAATTTTCTCATAACCATAAATGAGATTTTGGATGTTAGCATTTCGTTTCTAAACGACCATTTAGAGGAAACACTGGGTCCAACAAAGATAGGAGAAAATCACTCAAAGTGTATCAATCTCACACAGGTAAGTGTTTTATCCTAATTCCGAACCATAGATATGTCATGACTTGATTTTGCAAATCATTTCCTATCAAATCAAAGATTACATGCGTGATCATGGATCAATAGGACTTATTTTGGGAATGGTTTTTAGGTGGGGAATTTGGCTTTGAGTGTTTTTGCCTTTTCCTTTTCTGTTTTTGTTTAGTGCGTGGCGAGAAAGTCGCTAGCGCACAGGATTTTGTCAGCAATCAAAGGGAGAGGACCACTTTAGGTCGTGGTTTCCTATTTCTTGTTTGCTTGGTGACAATTCTGTACTGTTCAGATATTGTCTGGTCCAAAGACCTTTCTGGATGTTTCTTCTGTTTTCTTCCGATCCTTGATCGGGAATTTTCTTTCCTTTTTTTGCTTTCTCCCACTCTTTGATTGGGAATTTTTCTTTTTTTTTCTTCTTTTTTTTTTGTTTTCCGAGGGCAAGGATTGACATTCTCACCCTGGGTCAAGGTTTATGATAAGTTGGGATTTTGGCTCAAGGCTTGTAGAACGGCTGGTCATGATATATGTCAGGGTTTGGCCAGCGGTTCGGGGATAAAGGGGATGTCCTACATTATTTCCATGATACACATGCAACAATGATGATTAGGAAATTTTATGCAAAACTGGTCATGCATGCACCCATGTGGACACTCAAGCATCAAGTTTTTATGGTCATGTGACACTAGGGCTCAGGATTCATTTTCCCTATTTTTAGTCAACCCAGTATTTCCAAAATATGTTCTTCTATCAATTTGTGCATTCATCCGAGTCTATCTTGGGTGTTCGAAAAACTTTTCACAACATTTACCCTTCAAATGTGTACACACATTTTTTTTTCAAAAACTGGTTAAGATCAGTAAAATCTTTCAAAGAAAAGTTGGAAATTATCTCTTTTCACAAGCATGTTGTTTTTTAGCTAGACAAATTTTTATTATTATTATTTTATTATTTTTCTTTCTATTTTTTTTTCTTCTTATCCTTTTCTTGCTCGCTCTCTTTTTGCTCTCTTTTTTTCCATGAGGTATTTGGCTACCTAAACATATGTATATTTTTGTAAAGTATTTTGCTATATACATGCGTGTCCCAGGTATCTTGCTACCTAAACATACATATGTATGTTTTGTGAGATATTTTTGCTATATACATGCATATCCAAGGTATCTTGCTACCTAAACATACATATATATGTTTTGTGAAATTTTTTTGCTACATACATGCATATCCAAGGTATCTTTCGAGCTTGTGCTTGTTTTATTTAAATTCCTAGGATCCTGAGCAACTAGGTGTGTCCTGCTAGGACTTGAGAAACAAAGGTGATCAGATAACAAGCAGAGATTTAAAAGGTACTAGGTTGCCTCCTAGTAGCGCTTCTTTAACGTCTTGAGCTGGACGCTTGATGGCTTGTCGGTCACGGACCTAATACTTTGCTTACCTTTGGCTTTGGACTTGGTCGCCTATTGGTCGGCCATGGGTCGTAAGCAACGCTCTAAAATTTTTGTGGATGAGCTGAGGTGAACTCTAGAGGTGATGGCGGTGCGTCTGTTGCCCGCTGCCGGCCATCCCCAGGCTGCTGTGGTGTTTCGCCCTGTGCCTGCCTGGGGACGCAGTACTTCTTGATGAAAGCTCGATTAGTAGGGGGCCTGATGCCCTTGCCGGAGGTGACAAGCACTCCGTAGAACTAACAGAGACCCGTAATTAGAGCTTGACAACTCCAAGACCCTGTTGGACTTCTTCGGGTCCACTGGGTGTCTTGCAGGCGCAATCCCTGCAAACAATAGATGAAATAAAAAATCAGTTGAGCGAGGTGCATACTTACCTATGTCATGATGATGTGACCTTGCCGGGGGGAACAGGCACCCTGTAGGACTACGGAGACCCGTAACCAGAGCTGGAAACCCCAGGGCCCTGTTGGACTTCTCTGGGTCCACTGAGTGTCTTTGTGGGTGTGATTCCTGCAAACAATAGATGGTATCAGAAATAAATTGAGTCACGTGCATACTTACCTATGTCACGATGGCATGACCTCGCTGGGGGAATGGGCACCCTGTAGGACTGACAGAGGCCCGTAATCAGAGTTGGAAACCCCAGGGCCCTGTTGGACTTCTTCGGGTCCACTGGGCGTCTTGTGGGTGCGATCCCGGCAAACAATAGATGACATCAGAAATAAATTAAGTCACGTGCATACTTACCTATGTCACGATGGCATGACCTCGCTGGGGGGATGGGCACCCTGTAGGACTGACAGAGGCCCATAACCAGAGCTGGAAACCCCAGGGCCCTGTTGGACTTCTTCGGGTCCACTGGGCGTCTTGTGGGCGCGATCCCTACAAACAATAGATGACATCAGAAATCAATCGAGCCATGTGCATACTTACCTATGTCATGACGGCACATACCAACTGATACATCTGCAGGGGGAGATTGGCATTGTGGTCGCTGGGCAGAATGTTGCTAAATAGCAACGTCATCCATATCCATGTAAGAGTGGTCATGTTGGTGCGCATGATCTGCGCTCGTCTTTTTGCAGCGGCACGGGTGAAATCTTGCCCCGGTATGCATAGTAGATGCGTGATAGCCTCCCTCTCTGGATGTGCTCGCATAGTTGGTCGCCCTCCAATATAAGGGGGCGGCCCATAAACTGATTAAAGGAAACTACTGGCCCCTTAACCGGGAGCGCGAGTCTCGGTTAAGCATTTAAGGGCAGAGGACCTTAAATTATCTTAAGGTGTGGATATGGAGTCCACTGAAAGTGAGGACGGGTAGCCCTCTAAAGGCGAGGGCATGCAGCCCTCTGATGTTCAGGATGTGCCGCCTTTTGAAGGCGAGGGAGTGTAGTCCTATGATGGCGAGGACGTGCAGTCCTCTAAAGATGAGGGCGTGTTACCCTTTGAAAATGGGGGACATGTAGTCCTCTGATGGCGAGGACGTGTAGTCCTCTAAAGGCGAGGACGTGTAGTCCTCTGAAGGTGAGGGCATGTAGCCCTACAAAGGTGAAGGTACGTGACCCTTTGGCGGCGAGGACGTGTAGTCCTCTGAAGTTGAAGACGTGTAGTCCTCTGAAGGCGAGGGCATGCGGCCCTCTGAAGGCGAGGACGTGTAGTCCTCTGAAATCGAGGGCGTGCAGCCCTCTGAAGCCGAGGATGTGTAATCCTCTGAAGGCGAGGACGTGTAGTCCTCTGAAGGCGAGGACGTGTAATCCTCTGAAGGCGAGGACGTGTAGTCCTCTAAAGGTGAGAGCGTGTAGCCCTACAAGGGCGAGGGCATGTAGCCCTCCGAAGGCGAGGACGTGTAGTCCTCTCAAGGGGAGGACGTATAGTCCTCTGAAGATGAGGGTGTCTAGTCCTCTAAAGGTGAGGGCGTGTAGCCCTATGAAGGTGAGGATGTGTAGTCCTCTAAAGATGAGGGTGTGTAACCCTCTGAAGGTGAGGATGTGAAGTCCTTTGAAGGCGAGGACGTGTAGTCCTCTGAAGGTTAGGATGTATAGTCCTCTGAAGGTGAGGACGTATAGTCCTCTAAAGGTGAGGACGTATAGTCCTCTAAAGGTGAAGGCGTGCAACCCTCTGATGGCAAGGACGTGTAGTCCTCTGCAGGCGAGGGCGTGCAACCCTCTAAAGGTGAGGGCGTGTAGCCCTATGAAGGTGAGGGCGGGCGACCCTCTGAAGGCGAGGGCGTGCAGCCCTCTAAAGGTGAGGGCGTGTAGCCCTCTAAAGGTGAGGGCGTGCAGCCCTCTGAAGGCGAGGGCGTGCAACCCTCTGATGGCGAGGACATGTAGCCCTCTGAAGAAGATAGGTACTAGTACCCAAGGGTCCACCCTTATGAGAAATCAAGAGATCGACTCACCGAGAGGGCCGGTCATCCCAAATCCACACGACTGGATATTAGATGTAGGAAATCTATGTAGTTAACATGATTTTTAGGGATGCAGATGCATGCAACCTTTGTTTTGAAACTTGGTAACGCTGACCTCATATGAAACAATGCAATGCAATGGAAAGTTGTACAATGTTCATGACATTCTTTCCCTATTTTGTGATTTTGATTTTGATTTAATCTTTTTGGAAAACACAGATTGATTGTCCTTTCGAAAAAAGTAATAATTCATGCAACCTTATCCTATCTTTTGCAAATCTCTCCGAGAACTCCCTCAGAGTGTATGTTCTGTTTGATTTAGTCACTTGACCATTTTGGAGTGACGACAATGGAGCTGTTTGACGTTTAATCCATCTATTGAAATTTCAGGGCTTGTATCCCACCCTTTTTTTCTTGTTTAAAAACATCGACAGGTGAGAACTTTTGATTTGCCCCTATGTTCACTTGAGGCTCATACACGATGCCCCTCATTGCCCCAATGTAAGGCTTTGAGGTACCAATTGTTATCTTTCATCATGACCTTGTAGTTGGGAACCTATTGGGTGAAAACTTTTAATCTGCCCCTAGGTTCGTTTGAGGTTTATGCATGGTGCCTTTCATTGCCCCAGTGTAGGGCTTAGAGGTACCAATTGTTGTCTTGTTTTCACAACGTCGTAGTGAGGAAGAATGAAAGAAGCAGTTGATTCTTGCAAAAAGAATTTTCCAAGGACGAGAAATAGTTAAAGGATTTTTCAGTTGATGGATTAAGTCAAATGACTCCTATGTAGAAGCAAGATGTTTTGATGATGCTAAAGGATCAAGTGCTTCTAAGTTTTATTCAAGACAAGAATCCAAGAATCCAAGAAAATCAAAATATATGATCAAGTTGATCTCTAGAATCTTAGGAAGAAGTTTCCAAATTGAAAAAACAAAAGGTTTGACCAAAGAATTCTATCATTTCAAATTGAGATTTTCTCTCTGGTAATCGATTACCAGCAGCTGAAAATGTTTATCACAGTCACTAGAAATTTGAATTCAAAATTTATAATGTGTAATTGATTTCGCATGGATGGTAATTGATTACCAACAGTTTATTGAACGTTTTAATTCAAATTTTAAAGCCTGTAATCAATTACACAAGTCTTGTAATCGATTACCAGAGGGGATTTTCAGAAAATAATTGCCAAGAGTCACATCTATTCAAATGTTTTATGAATGACCATCAAAGGTGACTTGGAAACACGAATTTAAAGGGAGTTTTCATTGCCCAAAAATTTTTATCCTTTCAAAAGATTAAGAGTTTTTCTGAACTGAACTGTCTTATCTTCTCAAAAAGATTCCTTGGTCAACCACTTGCATATTCAATAAGGAATTTTGATTGATCTTCATTATACAATCTATCTCTTTTAAGAGAGATTTCTTCTTCTCTTCTTCTTATTTCTGAAAAGGGATTAAGAGACCGTGGGTCTCTTGTTGTAGAGGATTCCTGAACACAAGGGAAGGGTTGTCCCTGTGTGGTTTAGACTTTGTAAAAAGAGTTTTACAAAGAGAATGGTAAATCTCAAGTGGGTTGCTTGAGGACTGGACGTAGGCACGGGAAGTGGCCGAACCAGTATAAATCAAGTTTGCATTCCTCTCTTCCCTTAAACTTCTTTTATTTATTGCTATTTATCTTTCGCTTTAAAGAAGTTTATTTTGAATTGTCTTTTGAGTAATTCATGTTAAGGGTGCATTGTTAATCCGAAAAGAGAGAGTGAAAGTTTAATCGGGGAATAGTCTTTGTATCTTAATCCAACCCCCCCTTCTTAAGATAACTGAGGCCATTTGTCCAACATCCTATTCTTGATAACTCACTTCTCTCTAAACTTTCCGGAATGATAAAATGAGGTCACATGAACGTCTTGAAAACACAGTCAATCAAATGCTTTTTTTTAACCCCTTTTTTATATATATTTTGAAACTTATTTGTTTTGAACTTTACTCGTTGTTTTACGGCACCCCCACCAACGTGCAAGACGAGTAATCTCTGATTGAACGGTCTTGGAAGTCCAAACTCAAGAGCACAGGTCGCTTGAGCAAATAGACCAATGGCTTGCACCCAATTCCAGTGAAAGTTGAAAATCCTGATGAGTCATTAGAGACATCTAACAACAGCTTTCAAAATTGCCCCATGTGTGGCATCTCTTGTCAATGTCAAGATTTACACGCGATTCTCCTCAAATTTCAGCCAGCCCGCATCAATTAGACCTTGCACCTTACGCTTCAGGCCCCTACAATGCTCAATGGAATGCCCCAGGGCTTCTCCATGACAAGCACACGTTGCGTTCGAGTCGTATTCTCGGAGAAATGGAGGTTGATGAACCTTGGTTGGGGTTATGGCTACCATTGAATTATCAAGTAGATATGGGAGCAAGTCAACATAGGACATCGGAATTGGGGTGAATTCTACAGGCTTTCTCGCTGCAAAATTCATTTCTTGGTTGGTGTTTTTGGATTGTGCTAAAGGTGATGTTCGTCATTGGAAGTGCGGTAGACAGACTTTGCGGTTGTTTTAGGGATGGCCTTTGTGGATAACTGGGCGGTGGGTAAGGAGAAGGTTGGTTATTGGCTGAGTAATGACATTGTTGGGTTGGTGGGAAACTTGGCTGTATAGGAATGGCAGTCACAGCATGGGCTTCTCCCTCATTCTCACCCTCTTCATTTGCCCTAGTTTTTTTTTGGCATTTATCAAAGCATGATGATTAGATTTGCCTCTTTTTAGACCCACTTTGATCCTTTCGTCGGTGAAGACCATATCATCAAAGCTTGAAGGTGTGTTGCCCACCATCTTTTCATAGTAGAATACTGGTAATGTGTCTACTATTATTGTCATCATTTTTTTTCTCCGTCATTGAGGTGCCACTTGAGCTGCCAGGTCTCTCCACCTTTGGGCGTATTCTTTTGAAGGATTCGTGCCCCCTTTTTGCACATGTTTCGTAGTTGCATCCTATCCGAAGCCATTATACTGACACTGCCTAACGAAGGCAACCATTAGGTCCTTCCAAGAATGGACTTGGGAAGGTTCCAAGTTAGTGTACCAAGTAACAACTACCCCAGTAAGACTTTCTTGGAAGGAATGTATCAACATTTCCTCATCTTTTGCGTATGCCCCCATCTTCCGATAATACATCTTTAGGTGGTTCTTGGGGCAAGTAGTCCCCTTGTACTTGTCAAAGTCCAGCACCTTGAACTTGGGAGGGGTGATGATATTGGGTACTAGGAACAACTCTTCTAGGTTAGCAAAGGCATAATCTTCACCTCCTTCAATGGCCCTGAGCCTTTCCTCTAGATGATCCAACTTTCCCATTTCTGCCATAGCATGAGGGTTTTTACTTATTGTGGAATGCAAGAGGTGTAGTTGTGGGTGATACTGAGGACCCTCCAAAGTGTTTTGCAGGGGTATACCACCAACTGCTTGCCCTTCAGTGGCATATCCGAGGCAAGGCTCGAAGTCGGCTAGATTGTGGTGGGGAATTTCATGTGTCTCCCCCACAGTTTATGAAACATGTGCATGATCAGTTTAGGATTGTTGGCTCTCAATGGGTATAGGAGTGGAATTATTGACATTCTTATTGGGAGTGTACGCCACATTGGGTGGTGTATAGTTGAGAGGCAAGCCATATGGCAAGAAGGTGTGCTCGTTTTGAATTTACACATCATGGGGGCCGCCCGTACTTCCCAAATCTTGCCTACCATAGCTGAGGTTGGATGATTCATTTGGTTGAGGCCAGATGGGGGCATCGGGTTCACCTTAGCAACAGTGCTGGTAGCGGCAATTGTAACCGCATTGGCTTCCATTATCTTCTTCATGCTCATCATGGCCTCCATCATTGTGGCCATTTTCTCTTTCATGGCCTCCATGTCGGCCTTCACCTTCTCTTGCACCTCCTCCGCTTTACCCATTACTCTAGCTCTAGCACAGGTTTGGTGAGGGCACCGTAAAGCATGCTTTTTTTTTCTTTTTTATAACAATGATTAGGTTCTCTCTTTTTTTTTTAAGGAAAGAATGCAATGAGCAATGCAACCAATGAACAACATGGATGTATGCGAATGATGCACAATTGAAGTATTGCGAATTTTTACACAGGATATGGGGTTGAATCAATTTAGATTTTCAACATGGTCCATGACATCTCCGTCAAGGTGAAACTGGAAGTAACAGGGACATCGACAGCCCTAAATGTGTTTGGCAGTAGACGAAGGAGCGATGTAACACGATCCATCTTCTGCCCCAATTTTTTGCAAGATGGTTACTTCCATACTTCAACTTGACTCGATGAACCTTTTCATAAAAGCACGAGCTTGGTTCAACCCTGTAACACCCTGATATATATATCTATATATTATTAGTAATTATGTTTGATATTTGATTATTTGTTGCGCTATTTTCATCCGTAATTATTTTTAAGGAAGTTAATTTAGTTAATAGAGGGGTGTGGATAGATAAGGATCTAGCTTCTCAAAGAAGCCTGTTGAGAAAGCTTCTCAAAGAAGCGACGAGGAAGCTTCTGGAGGAAGCTTCTGGAGGAAGCCTCTTAATGAAGCTTCTAGAGAAAGCTACATGGAGCTTCCTCGGTAAAAATGATGCCCCGCGTTTGTTAACCGTTGGATCTTCTCAAAATTTGGTCTGCAACTCCACAAGACACTTTTCCATTATCTGACCGTTGGGATCTTTGAGAAGATGTCTGGAGTGTGCTAGAAGCCTCTTAATGAAGCTTCTGGAGGAAGCCTCTTAATGAAGCTTCTAGAGAAAACTACATGAAGCTGCCTCGGTAGAAACGCTGCCCAGCCTTCGTTAACCGTTGGATCTTCTCGAAATTTGGTTTGAAACTTCACAAGACACTTTACCATGATTTAACCGTTGGGATCTGTGATAAAATATCTGGAGTATGCTAGAAGCTTCCAGTCCCGAGAGCGTCTCTTATTTAAGCATTTCAGCCTTTGCTTTCTTGTAGCTTAGGAAAAATGCCATTTCTTCTTCTTTCTTTCTTCCAAATCCATTTCTAAAGTTCCAAGTACTTTCTCCATCACCCACATCCACCATTAGCCACCACAAACCATCATTGTTCTCCATTGAAAACCCACACCGAGAGGAACCCTTCAATCGAAGCAGAGTTTCCAACTTGGCTTGCGGTTTCGGTAGAGAACGAAAACCCTAATCTAATCTTTCGTTTTCTTTCGAGGTAACCATGGTTCTATGCTTGTTTCTTGTTAGTTTCATCTTGTCTTTGCATCTTTTATAACTTTGCAACCGCCATTGCATGTCTTATGCTTCCTTTGAAAAACCTTAGAGAAAGAGACTTTGTAAACATTATCCTTTCATGAAATGCATGTTATTTTCGTAACCTACACTGAACCCCGGTCACATTGGCGTGGTCAGAATTTCCAAATTACGTTCCTTTGTAAAACCCGAAATACTCTCAGCTCTTTCATGTAGTGATGTGGGTGTTTGACCCAGAGCACTGTTACTAGCTTTGTTTTCTTAAATCCATACTAAGTCTCCTTCATTTTGGCATGGTAGAGGCTTGTGTGGAATCGACAAGCAAGGACAAAAAGGAATCTTCAAGTGACGCGACGAGGAATCCGTGGGGTAGCTCACTATAGGTAAGGGGAGTTTATTATAAAATTTACCATTTTAACACCATAGTTAGGGTCAGGGAACCTAGCTCTGAGGATATCTGCCTGTCCCTGTGCATGCTGATTTTTCTTCAAAGAAAATTACGTTTTAACTAATGGGATGCGATATATATATTGTGATGAATGATATTGTTTTGGCTGTTTGAAGGCTGTGCGTGTGGAAATGATATTGTTGTGTTTGTTTGAATTGTTATTGATGTTGCTATTGAGGATTTTAATTGATATGTGATGATAATGATGATTATGATGATATTGATTTGAGATGACATTGTTAATAAAGACCATGTCAACATGAATTGTTATTATTGATGAATATGTGAATATGAAATGAGGTTGTTGTTGTTGTTGATAACGTCATTGAGATGAGATGATATTTATGTTGTGAATGACATGGAAATACGGTTTGTTCATTGATGTGGGAAATGCATTGGCATGTGCATGTTGTGTATGTTTGTGGGGGGCACTGTGCACTGACCTTTTAGGGTCTTTGGCACTAGCTTTTGGCCACGTTCATACGTTGGATGTTGTGTATGATCGTGGGGGGGCACTGTGCACTGACCTTCCAGGGTCTTTGGCACTAGCTTTTGGCCATGATCATACATCGTATGAAGTGTATGTCATGGGGGGTAGAGTGCACTGACCTTGTCGGATTGCCCAGACGTGGGTAACTAGCGTGGTTAGAGAATATAAGCATTCCTGAGGGGATGCTTAGGTGCTTTAATTGGTCCATGGTCTTTGGCATTTACTTTTGACCTGGTAGGGAACACCTTTGGGCTCCCATGCTGATCACCTATGGGAGGGGGGCTGTTACGTGCACAACCGGGTGGTCTCGACAAACTCAGCACAGTTCCCTAAGTGAGAGTGTTGTGTGGACACGCTTAGGCTATTTTCTGATATTTGGTTGTTGTTGGTACGTACCACATTGCATATGAGTGTTGAGTCAGGTGCATGCATCATTTTGTGCAGTCTTGATTGGGTCCATGGATGGATGATGAGTAATCATTGGATGTGAATGATGAATATTTGTTGGATATGAGTGTTGAATAATGATTGTTGTGTATGCTTATCATGTTTGCCTATGTTCCTTGCTAATTGTGGTTATTTGGAATTGGTATTGGTTCTTTTATAATAAACTCACCCTTGCAATTTTGTATCGTGTGGTTGATACCTGTGATGATCACGAACCTTGTTCGTGGGAGCAGAATGACAGTGGCAGGGTGTAGCGAGTAAGATTCTGGTGAGGAGCCGCCGAGCCGACGTGATGACGTTGGCGTTATTTTGGGAGAGAGTTGTGTTCAACTCCTCCGTAGTTGGTTTTTTAAGTTTTATTTTGTTGAGTTAAAGATGTAAAACTGGAATTTTAATTATATATATATGAACATATTTAATTTTCGTTATGTGTATGACTGTACCGAATTATTGTTTCTATGTAATTATGCATATTCACTTAAGTAATGGCGTGTTGTTGGATGAATTTATGTTGTGACAAAATCACTTCTATTTTCATAATAAAAAATTAAGGGAGTTCTTTTTATAAAAATTGAAATTATCAAATATTAGAGTGTGGATACTGTAGCGACGATGCGGGTCGTTACAAACCCCATAACCCAGAGAATGGCAATTTTGATCGCCAATACTTCAACAACATTTCATAGGGATGAAAGACTCGAGAATACGCATGCTATGCATGGAAAATGTAATTATGAGATTGAGATGCCCGAAGAGACATCCTTTCTTAATCAACCACGCATTAGGTACCATGCTCAATCATTTTGTTTTGTTGTTTGTGTTTTTTTTTTTAATTTTAGAAATGGGTTTATGATCCCAACATGGTTGGCTCATGGTACCTAACACATGCAACTAAGAATGCATCATGAATTTTCATGCTTCCTTTTTTTTTTGTTTTTGTTTTGTAGAGGAAAATACAAGGATCATGTATGAGCAAACATGTAGAACAAAAAGTATGTTGAACGCATATGCATGATGATGCAATGACTCATGCAAAATGGGAATGTGATAACGGACAAATGCAGGAACGATATGTTCATTATGATGCTGAAGAGATGTTTATGCGGTGCATGATATGAATGCATTTACGAACACGAGAGCCCGGAAAATCATCTCTCCTTATTGCGCATTTGGGGGCGCAGTGCCCCATGTGTGTAGTTAAGAAGACGATATGGATCTTTCGACTTCCCACGACCAAAGACGAGACCCACATACAACGCATGTGTGATGGCATGATGCAGATGAGCAAAAGCGCAACAGGGGATGCACAGAGTACGACAATATCCATAAATAATTACAAGCAAAGGCGTATATGACATTTAGGACTACATGCATGCGGCACACAACGTGTTTGCTCTGTGCCCCTATTTTAGGGACCTACAGGATAGTATCTAGGGGTCTCTAATAACTACTCCCAATGATTCATAACTCACACAATTGTTTTCTAGAGGTATCATCACTCAAGATAATAATATTGTGGCGGTATGGAATACCAGCGACAACATATTATAAAGAGAGAAAGCTCTAGACAAGGCTTCACTATTATCAAGCAAGTCGGAGACCTAGCATGATCATAGATTCATCACCACTCCTTAAATTCCCATGAACCCGGGTATAGGGCCCCTTTTTCACTCAAACCCGTGGGTGCTTAGAATGCAGTGTAAAGAATGTGAAATAGACAACAGTTATTTACATTTTACATAGTTCGGCAAAGGCACACACAAAGTTTCACAATTCCACAATTCTTTAAAATAGGCCTAACTCACAAAAAGTCCCCAGTGGAGTCGCCAACTGTCGCAACATGTCCTTTTGCGGGCGAGCGAGGCGAGGCTCACGGGTGCGCTTTCCAAAGGAGGAAAGATGCGCGAAGTCGCCACCAATGTTTATTTGTGGAAAACGTCGGGAAAACTGAAGGAAACCGGTCAAAATGAAAATTCTAAGTTCGGGAGTTGTATTTACGTTTGAGGAAGGTATTAGCACCTCTCACGTTTGTCTCAAAGGACAACAACCTATTTTTTAGAATTGTGGAAATTGTATTACCTTAACTTTTATTTCTTTTTATTTTTTGAGGTCGACAAAAGCGGGGCTTTTGCTCCTACGTACCCTCCTTTGGAGAGGAAATCAGACCTACGTATTTCTTTCTTAAGGTTGAATCACACGATTTCTTTTTACTTGAATTTGTGATCATTTTTAAGGCGTTGGACCTTAAAAATGATCCTTTTTACTTGGTAAGAAACTGAAATGATAAACTTTCAAACCCTATTTTTTTGTGGACAAGCTTGACTAGGCGAGTTGATTTTAGCCTTAGTTTCACTTTAGTTATTAGTCAATCCAATTAAGAATGAGAAATCCCAAAGTGAAAACGTCCGATTGATTTTTTCCCTTCATTTTACTAAAAGATATTTTTTATTATTATATTATTATTTTACCTTTTTTTTTATTTCCAACGTGGTTACGGCACGACCGAACGGTCGGAATTCATTTTAACCGAAATTAACGGATGATACAATTCAAATGATCAATGGAAATTTATTTTATTTTTTGATTAGGCGAGAAATGACTTAAATAAATGACTGAAGCACGTCAAAAGGGGGTACAGAAAGCGAATGAAAACGAGAATAAAAATACATGAAACAAAATGTGGACCACCACGGGTACATAGAATGAATTGAAAAGTTCGGTTTGGGATACTTACCAGTTTTAGACTGAAGAAAACGAAGAACAAACGATGAATGTCGAAGAACGGTTGAAAATCTTCGCGTAATTACTCATGGAAACATTACGGGAACGTTACGTAAAGCGCCTTGACTTGGATTTTCTTCACGGAAACAATTTTCCTCAGCAATTTCGAGAGAATAAGAAGTGCCAAGAAGGCTGAACCCCTTCCCTCTTCACTCCTGCCCCTATTTATAGCAAAATAGGGGAGGAGCTTGCCACCCAGCTCGCCCAGGCGAGCAAGGTTGCTTCCTCCAGAAGCAACAGCCTTCTGGAGGAAGAATCTGGAAGGCCCAAGTGGGCTTGATTGCTATTTGTACCCCCCCTTTTTACTAAATGCACCTCCCATTTACCTTTTTTTGGTAATTCTTTTTCCGTAACGTTACGAAACTTTACGAATTTCGTAACGATACTTATTTTCCTTCCGCAAGGTTACGAATCCTTATGGATTATGTATTTACTCTTTTTTAGCTTTCGAAGAAGTTACGAAAACTCACGGATTGCGAAAAACACCTCCTTTCGATTCCCGTCACATTACGGAATTTTCACGGATCGCGTAAGCCTGCTTCCTTTTGATTTTTGGCACGTCTCGGGACTTCACATATTGTGCAACAAAGGGTGCCAAGTATCTCGAAGCGGCCAATCAAAGGTTGTATATCATCAAATAATAATCCCCGAACAAAATTAGGGTATGACAATCATCATTATGAATTTTGGTGTAGAAAACTTTTACCAGGCTAGTGTAGTAGGTGCCCTTCATCTCTACTAGTTTCTTCAACCCATGGTACCCTATCAACTCAGGAAATGCAAAACCTTCACTTCTAAGCCAAGCCAAATTGAGGAACTTCGGTTGAATAATCTCTTTCTTCACATAGCTGAACTTGTAAGAAGGCTCATAGTGCTCTTTAGAAAACCAAGGGGTTGCCTTTGGAGTAGTAGGAGCTAAGGGAGAATGTGCAATGCGTTTTCCTTTACCTAAAGGACCACTGATGTGCCATTATTTTCTCATATTTCTTAACCCTTTTTGCACCATTTTAAGTACTGATTAATCTTAATTGTCAAATTAATTAGGCAGTTTTATTATTTGGGCCCATTCAGCTAATTTGATGTTTTTAATCTAATTTCAAGAATTAATGAAGCATTAGGCTTGAATCCAGAATTGGGGTTGGACTTGAAGAGGGCAGACTATTTTATTCTACAAAATTTTATCTTATCTAGACTTTATCTTATCTAGATATTATTTAGATTTGATCTCATCTAGATATTATTTCATCTAGATCTTATCTTATCTTATCTTATCTAGGTTTGATTTTATTTTATTTATGGGCTTGGATTTAAAACAGATTTGTAAGCTTTGGGGCTGGAAAACTATATAATAGCACCAAGGTTCTAGTTGAAGCTCTCTCTCTTCTTTCTCTCCTATTTTCGTTTTTAGTTTTAGGCTTTTCTTCTTTTAGACATTATTTTCGTTTTGCAATTTCAGCTTTTACTCTCCGTTTCAACAATAAAATTTCGTTCTTCAATCTATAATTTCGTTATTTATTGATTAATGGAAGGCTAAGTCCCCAGCGTTGTTTTCTCTTGAGGATCAAGCACAGTTCTCTTTGAGGTTCTATTATTACTATTAAATTCTGTTCATTTTTTCCCCTTCACTAATTACTTTGAATTTGTTGCTATTAATTCATGCATGCTTAGTGCTTGATTAATTTTCTCTGCGCTTAATTTACGTTCATGCTTAATGATCGTTTATGAGTAATTGGTGTATGTGTTGCTTAATCACATAATGAATGCCTTATGTTAAATTTCGCTTAGAAATTTAATTTAGGGTTGGATTAAGTGGTTGAACTGAATAAGGATAAACTCTTGTAACCTAGGATAAGAGACTTGCTTGTGAATCAAGGGGAAGCAACGTATTTTAATTATGATATTTTCTAATTCATATCTATTCGCTGTTTAATTTACAAAAGCAAACAACCCCCCCCCCATTTGTTACTATTCTCCTAATATTTGTTATGAACATTTGGTGTATCATTGCTCGTTGGGAAATGACCTAGGATCACTTACTAGTTACTGCATTTTAATGTTTATTTGATTCGGGTACGGCCTCGATCAACCACTCTTTGCTCGTTCCTTTTCCTTCTTTGTTATGGGGGCTATGGGTTTGTGCCCAATGCTCTTCATCCTTTTGTTCTTCTTCTCTGCTATTAATGGAGGTTAAGGTTGAAGGCAGAAATAGAGGTTTAGGTGTTTAGAAGGTTGAAGGCTAACAAGGATACTCTCTTAAGTTTCGAAAATAGGGCTGAAATAGAAAGTTAGAACTTTCTTGGTTTAGGTAAGGTTTAAAAAGAATAGGGGAAATGCCTTTTTAGTTTCAAAAACATTTCAGATGCCTGGTAATCTACTACCCAAAGTGGTAATTGATTACAAGTTCAAACAGAGAGTTAGACTTTTTGTCTTCACTTGAGATAATCGATTGCCCAGAGTGGTAATCGATTATAGGTTTACCTAGAGAGCTTAGATATCAGCATTGACTATATATAATCGATTACAAGATATGCTAATCGATTATCATGCATGCTAAATATTTTTTTTAAGAATTAAACATGCAAAATGTTTTTTATGAATGTTAAATGTTCAAAAATGCAAATCACATGTACATAAAAACAAGTAAACAAATGTAAATGCATATGTACATGAATCAGTACTCCCTAATTGGCTCAAGTGAGATTAGACTCACTTAGGATGCCAAGTTCAATATGAAGGTGGAAGAACCTATCCCTTGCTAAAGGTTTGGTGAAGATATAAGTTAGTTGTGAGTATGTATCAACAAACTCTATATCACAATCACCCTTGGAAATATGATCCCTAATGAAATGATGCCTAATCTATATATGTTTTGTCCTAGAATGCATGATAGGATTTTTGGTGAGACTAATGGCACTAGTGTTATCGCATCTTAAAGGAATGAGTTCTAAATGAAATCCAAAATAAGAAAGTTATTGTTTAAGCCACATTATCTGTGCACAATAGCTTTCTGCAACAATGTACTTAGCCTTAACAATAGATAAGGCAACACATGCTTGCTTCTCGCTATTCCAAGATGATGCAGTCATCCTTAGGAAGCGACCAATCACTAGAGCCATGAGCAAGAGGCTCCAAGAAGATTGGGCTAGAGCTACTGAAGAAGGCCCTAGGGTTCTCATGAACCTCAGGGTAGATTTCTGAGCCCATGGGCCAAGGTTGGGTCCAATTATCTTTGTACATATTAGACTAGGATGTCATTATATTTGATCCTTGTATTTAGGGCTCCATAATGTAGGTAGGGTACCCTAGAAATATAGGATTTTTCAGCCCTTGTATTTTAGGGCACCTAGACTAGTTTTTGTATTAGAGGTAGTTTTGTAATTTCACATGCACTAAGTGAATATTTGATGTGTGTGTTGGGAAATAAAATTTAATTGAATTGGTAGAAGCCCAATCCAATTAAATTTTAGAGAGGGAGGTGAGCATTTGCTTACTACACCTCATTGCCACATCATATAATCACACTTTGTGCATGTCCTTCATGCTTTACATGCCTCATGACACCTAAGCACACTTAGTGGAGAATCTTAGAATTGATCTTGGATTAGTGGGCTGAACCATAAATAAAATTCACTAATTATAATTAGTGAAATTTTGGCTCCAAAGTTTGGCTCCACAAATTCAATTTCAAATTCAAGTGAAATTTGAATTGAAATTCAAATTTCCCTCCAATTTTGTGTGACACTTAGGCTATAAATAGAGGTCATGTGTGTGCATTTTTTTCAACTTTGATCATTTGAATATTAAACTTCAGATTTCAGAGCTCTTTTAGAGCACAAAATTTCGTGCTCTTCTCTTCCTCTCCCTTCATTCATCTCCTTCTTCCTCCAAGCTCTTATCCATGGCCTCCTATGGTGATGAGCTTCTTCTAGACTCATCTTCTCCTTGAAGTGGCGTCTCCTCTCTCTCTTCCTTCTCCATTCCGCTGCCATTCATCTTCCAAGAAGCAAAGGAATCCATTGATGAAGAAGATTCTAGGCCTACAAGCTCCAGTGGAGCTTACATCATGTGGTATCAGAGCATCTTCATCTAGGTGATGTTCTCTTGCTTCCTTTATCTTTGTGTCCGGTGAATTCTCTTTAATTCCTTATTCTTCATCTTATTCTCCATGTATATCCTCCACTGTCTTGTGGTTTGGTGCTGTTTAGAGTAGATTAAAAAAAGATAAACCGATTAAATCTTAGATCTACACTTGTTCTTGCATTTCTATGGTTCAAATTTTGTAGATCTACTCTTGAATCATGTTTTTGTGTTGATTTTAGGTTCTATAATTTTTCATTCATAATATTCTTGTGCTGAACCTTTAGATCTAAATTTTCTTCCAAAATATTGATTAGAAAAAAAACACAAAAATCTAAGTGCAAATCACTTAATCCATGTTGTCTTAGAGTCATGTTTAGTCATAGTAATTGTCACATTATGTTCTAAGTTTGTGTTGAATTTTGATTTTGTTTATTGAATTATAGATACATTTGTTCATGTATTCTTGTCATTCTTAGCCTATCTTTGGAATTTTGAGTATAATTCATGCATGTTATTTAGTTCATAACATGTTCTAAATTAATTCCTAGAAGTAGTCTTGTTGTTGAACTCTTTCTTTTGTTTTCTAAGTTTCCTGCATGACGCCTATGATGAAGTTGAGTTGTGGTGCTGAGTTATGGCTGGATTTGGGAATCAAAATAAGTCTTAATCTCTCTTTAATTGTGTTATTCAAGATAATTGAGCATAAGCAAACACAAATTGTAACTATCCAAGCCTTAAGCAACATAAACACTACTCTTGATTTCTAGGTTGAAATTGTTATGCTGGCAGCTTGAACATATGAATTTGTATAAATTATTGGGAATTGGTCACTACGTGTTTTGAGCTGAACGTTTTACTGAATTTTCTAGACATCTGGACCAAAATTATGAAAAAAGAACCAATGGATTTGGAATAAAGGAAAAAAATAAGAAAAATCACACAAGTCGGCTGAAAAATCAGTGTCCAGGAAAAAAAAAGTGAAAGGGAAGTGTGCTTGTTGTTTTGGCTCAAAATTTGTTCTATAATTGGTGCCTATTTTACACCAATCCTAGTTCTGAAATTTCAATTGAAAATTATTGTGAAAACAAGTGCCAAAACTAGAGGTTTCCTGAGTCTTTTTTTTAGTTTTTCTACTCTACTCTAGAGCCATTCTAGGTTTCTCTTTGAGTCCTAGCTTGCTTTTGGGTGCTTTTCATTGCTTTAATTGTTGAATAATCCTTGAAAATTTGTCTTGTTAAAACTCTATTGGTTTAGCTTTCATTTCATTTTTTTTTTGGGTCTTTGGTTATAGCTTGTCTCTTTGTTTCCTTGCTTTTGAGTTGCCATATAGAGAATTGGAAAGGAGGATTGGTGCCATACCTTGAAGAATTTGAGTCAAGAAGCAAGGGGCCAACCACCTTAAGAGCTATTGGACTAAGAAGCACTCCAAATTGAGTGAAACACCAAAGAGAGAATAGCCACCACAATTGAGGACTTTTTTTTTTGTAATTTTGTAATTGGCAATTTGCTTTGCTTCCAAATTTTGTAACAAAAAGGCCATTCATTGGAAGTAAGTTGGGAGCCTCCAATAGGTCACCCTACTTCCATTTGTGTGTAATAATTTTAAGTGGCAATTTTCCCTTAGGATAGTGAGTGTTTTGTTGGGAACCTTAAATAGATCATCCAAACACTCTTAGGATCCACCTAGTTTGCATTTCTTGCATTTTAATTTCTTGCTTACTTTCATAGCTTATTTCCTTTACCCTCCATTGTCAAACCGCCTAGATAGCTTGCCTTTTACCAATTAGTTTTTACCTTATCTTTAACACCTCTTTTAGTGTTTATTTTGGCTAGTTTTAACCATAGTTTCTTTTACCTTTTGTTTTCAAACCCCCAACAAGAAAGAACCATAACTTAGGAACCAACACGAGTCTTCATTCTTCATCTAGTGTTAATGGTGAGGGTTCTACTTCTAAGGACCCCTTGTTTAAGATATTAGATGAGTTGAGATCCCTTAAGTTGTGGAAAGAAAAACAAGAGAGAAAAGAAAAAGGTAAAAAAAGATTAGAAGAAATAAGTCAAGATGAAAGAGAGAAAATAAGAGAGGAAGAAAGAAGAAAAATAATGAAAGAAATGAAAAGAGAAAAACATGCCTCTTATAGTAGTCATGACTCTTGCAAGAGTTTAAGTTAAGAACTTAGTGACTATTATAGAGGGCGCCATAGTTCACATACTAAACATCACTCCCAAAGAAGAGAAAAGGATAGAAGGCCTCAAGAGGTTAACATTAGCCTCCCATATTTCCATGGAAAAGATAATGTTGAGGCCTACTTAGATTGGGAAATGAAGGTTGAACAACTCATTGCTTGCCATCATATTAGCGAAGAGAGAAAAGTTCCATTGGCTACCCTTAGCTTTCAAAGGTATGCTCTCCATTGGTGGACTTCCCTTGTTCGGGAACGAAGGATTTATGGGGATCCTCCAGTAGAGTATTGGAATGATCTTAAGAGTGCCCTTAGGAAGAGGCACATTCCCTCCTACTATGAATGGGAGCTTATGGATAAGCTCCAAAGGCTTAGACAAGGGAGTGTGAGTGTTGAAGAATATAGAGCACAAATGGAACTACTCCTTTTAAGAGCTGGACTTAGGGAGGAGGAAAGAACAAGCATAGCTAGGTTCCTTAGTGGGATTAATATGGAAGTGAGGGATAAGGTTGAACTCCTCCCATATAGGAACCTAGATGAGCTAGTCCAACTTTGTATAAGAGTGGAGCAACAACTTAAAGGAAGCCTTCTTCAAAATCTTATGGCTTTCACTCTTATCCAAGGAAGGACCAAGCCCAAGGAATTTTGGGGGCTGCACCTTCAAAACCCAAGGAAGATAAGGGTAAGACCATAGAGAAATCCACCCCTAAGACTAGTTCCCAAGAAAGGACTAGCAACATTAAATGCTTCAAATGTCTTGGGAGAGCTCACATTGCCTCTTAATGCCCCACAAAGAAAACCATGATTATGAGGGGTCAAGACATTTATAGTAGTCAAGAGGAGACTACTTCTTCCTTTTCCTCTAGTGGAAGTGAAGATGAAGTAAGGGGTGAAGAGTCTAGTGAGGAAGTCTACCCCCATGAAGAAGGTGACCTCTTAATGGTTAGAAGGTTTCTTGGAGGTCAATCTTGTGATCTATCTCAATCCCAAAGAAAGAACATCTTTCATACAAGATGCAAAATTTTAGATAAAACTTGTTTGCTCATTGTGGATAGTGAATCTTGTTCCAATTGTTGTATCACAAGATCAGTTGAGGTCAAATCCTCTTCAAGGGGAAGGGGATGATGCAATCCTCCCTAGGAAGGGACCAGCCACTAGAGCCATGAGCAAGAGGCTCCAAGAAGATTGGGCTAGAGCTGCTGAAGAAGGCCCTAGGGTTCTAATGAACGTTAGGGTAGATTTCTGAGCCCATGGGCCAAGGTTGGGTCCAATTATCTTTGTACATATTAGACTATGATGTCGTTATATTTGATCCTTGTATTTAGGGCTCCATAATGTAGGTAGGGTACCCTAGAAATATAGGATTTTTCAGCCCTTGTATTTTAGGGCACCTAGACTAGTTTTTGTATTAGGGGTAGTTTTGTAATTTCACATGCACTAAGTGAATATTTGATGTGTGTGTTGGGAAATAAAATTTAATTGAATTGGTAGAAGCCCAATCCAATTAAATTTTAGAGGGTGAGGTGAGCATATGCTTACTACACCCTATTGCCACATCATATAGTCACACTTTGTGTATGTCCTTCATGCTTTACATGCCTCATGACACCTAAGCACACTTAGTGGAGAATCTTGGAAATGATCTTGGATTAGTGGGCTGAACCATAACTAAAATTCACTAATCGTAATTAGTGAAATTTTGGCTCCAAAGTTTGGCTCCACAAATTCAATTTCAAATTCAAGTGAAATTTGAATTGAAATTCAAATTTCCCCCCAATTTTGTGTGACACTTAGGTTATAAATAGAGGTCATGTGTGTGCATTTTTTCAACTTTGATCATTTGAATAATAATCTTCAGACTTCAGAGCTCTTTTAGAGCACAAAATTTCGTGCTCTTCTCTTCCTATCCCTTCATTCATCTCTTTCTTCCTCCAAGCTCTTATCCATGGCCTCCTATGGTGGTGAGCTTCTTCTAGACTCATCTTCTCCTTGAAGTGGCATCTCCTGTCTCTCTTCCTTCTCCATTCCGCTGCCATTCATCTTCCAAGAAGCAAAGGAATCTATTGATAAAGAAGATCCTAGGCCTACAAGCTCCAATGGAGCTTACATCACAAGATACTAGGCCATTTCCTAATAAGTCACAAGTTCCACTTGTATTGTTCCTATCTAGTTTCATCCAACAAAGTTTGAATCTGTGTCTCCCAATAAAGAGATCTCAACACCTTTAGGGTACCACAAGTCGACATCTAAGGTTCCTCTAAGATACTTCAAAACTCTCTTAACTATTGAGAAATGTGACTCTTTAGGACATGATTGATAGGGAGCACACATGCAAACACTAAACATAATGTCAGATCTATTACTGGTCAAATAAAATAATGAACCAATAGTACCTTTGTACTTTGTTTGGTCAATGAGTTTCCCTTTTTCATCTGCACTAAGGTAGAAATTTATAGGAGTTGTAGTCTCCTTGCTTTTATCCATATCAAACTTCTTGAGAAGTTCCTTGAAATACTTGGTTTGATGGAGAAAAGTTCCATGGTCATTTTCTTCAATTGTAGACCATGGAAATAGTTCAGCTCTCCCATCATTGACATTTCAATCTTTCGCTACATCTTATGCACAAAATCTATGATGTTGTAAATAGAAAGGTCCTTAGGTGCTTTCCACTCCTTAGGAAGCCTGTTGTGTTGTAGTGAGTGTCCTTTAAGAGGGCTATTGTTCACTAACTTTTTTCTTGTAGGAGAGGATTATTTAGGACTTCCTACACCATCATCATCATCATCATCATAAAGAGGTACTTTTCCCAATCTTTGGGGTTAGTTTCATAAAAATCTACATGCATAGACTCTTCTATTCTTAGTGTACGATTATTAAAGACTCAATATGCTTTGAATCATTCTTTGAATCAAACATCCTAAGTAACTCCTTACCATTGTTCAAAAGAAAACACTTACTACCAAGAACTTTGAAATGTGACACACTTCGTTTTCTGCCCTTGTATATTTCATAAGGAGTTAATTTTAGAATGAGTCTAATCATCACCCTATTGAGTACATAGTAAGTTGTGCTAACAGCATCGGCCAAAAATTATTTAGGTAGTATTCATTTCAAGCATGGTTCTTATTAGTTCCTCAAGGGACTTGTTTTTCCTCCCCACAATCCCATTTTGTTGTGGTGTTCTTGGAGCGGAAAAGTTACGATTAATGCCATTTTGTTCACAAAACAATTCAGAGTCATTTTGAAATTCTCTTCCGTGGTCACTTCTCAAACTTTTAATTTTGAATTCCTTTTCATTTTGAATAAGCTTGGCAAGTTTTTGAAAGACTTTAAAAGCATTACTCAAAGAAGATAAAATAAAGTCTAGATATATCTAGAGCAATCATCTACAATAATCAAAGCATAGTGATTCCCTCTAATGCATATGGTTCTAGAAGGACCAAAAATATTTAAATGTAAAAGTTCAAACACTCTAGAGGTAGAAATAATACTTTTAGATTTGAAAGATAGAAGCTTGCTTTCTTTTTTGACATGCATTACATAAGCTATCCTTCTCAAATTTGAGCTTTGGGAGTCCTCTAACTAACTCCTCAGAGACTAGCTTATTTAGATGATTCATGTGGATATGAGCTATTCTCCTATGCCAAAGCTAAGAAGGATCAACATTACTTATTAAACAAGCCATGTTTGAGTGAGATGCACTTTTTACATTAAGCATAGGTATTGCCAATATGGCTACCAAAAAATTTAATGTTGTTTGAAATCAATTTGGTTATTGTGCAACACTCTAGGTTAAAAACGATTTTAAAACCCTTATCACATAGTTGGCTTATGCTTAACAAGTTATGTTTCAGCCCTTCCACGTATAAGACATTCTCTTTGGAAATAGTTAGGGAATTACCAATATTACCTACACCAAGAATTCTCCCTTTGTTGTTATCACCATAGATTACAAATCCTCCTTCTTTAGCCTTTAGAGACATAAACTTTGACTTGTCTCCTATCATATGCCTTGAGCAACCGTTATCAAGATACCATAGTTGTTTATCTGTTGCTAGGTTCACCTACAAAAATGTATAGAATGTAGATTTAGGTACCAAAGTTGTGTTGGGTCCTTTTTGGTTAGCAACCTCTCTAGTTCCTTTGGGAACCAACTTATATTTCCCACTTGGAACTCCATATCTTTTTATCATGCACTTGAAAGAAGAATATCCCTTGTTCATACAATAATGGCATACCGTGAAGGGTGAGCTATAAGCTTTTGTGAAGTTAAAGAAATTTTTGTAAGCTTTCTACTTCTTGTTGTGTGTATAACCCAATCCATCCCTTTCAATTGCACATTTTTGTTGTGCAAGTAATGCTTCCAAATTGTCTCTAGGATAAAGCTTTTAGCAAGTATTCTACCTTGTCTTCTAAAAATTTACATTCTGCACAAGGGGAAGTGATATTAGTGCAATTGCAAGAAGAATTGTTTGCTCTTCCACTAGCTCATCCACATGCCACCTCAATTTTCCTTTTAGAAAATTATTTGCAAAAATAATCTTTTGTGCTTCTTGATGCATTTCATTAAAAGAATCTAGTAGTTGATCATAGTTATCACATTAACTTTCGAATCAAAAATGTTTACCTCACTCTCAACATTGTTGTTTGCCATGAAGCACAAATTTGGTTCTTCCTCTTCACTATTGTCGTTGGATGTTTTTGTTTCATTGTCATCCCAAGTGACATATGCCTTACTCTTCTTTTTGAGTGAACCTTTATTTTTCTTCTCTCTATGTTGATGCTTCTTCAATAGATAAAGCAGTTTACCTTGTTGTTGCTTTTTTGTAGTCTATACCTTCTTGTTATGCCTTATTCTTCTTTTTGAATGAACCTTTATTTTTTGTAGTCTATACTGCTTTCTTTCGTTTTGTTTTTTCGACTAGCTTCTAGACATTATTCTTTTGAAATTGGTCAACCTCTTCTTGCATCACTTTCACCCAGTTGTCATCTTGCATGGCATCATCAATGTGTTTGGGTTCCATTTTAGAAATAAGTGCAATGTGTCCTTGTGTTCTGAGTGATAATCCTGTTTGAACATAATCTGCTGGATCACCTATGATATGAATTTTTGGATTATTTCTTCTCATGATGTGTCTAGTGGGTTTTCTTACTTCAGCTTGAACTTCTTGTTGAGTGGATGCTTTATGCAATCTTACCCCCCTAGGGTTCTCATGAGCCTTAGGGTAGATTTTGGGGCCATGGGCTAAGTATGAGCTCACTTATCTTTGTACATATTAGATTAAGGTTTCATTATTTTTTGGCCTTGTATTTAGGGCTCCATAGTGTAGGGAGGGTGCCATAGTAATGTAGGATTTTTCAGCCCTTGTATTTTAGGGCATCTAGACTAATTTTTGTATTAAGGGTAGTTTTGTAATTTCACATGCATTAAGTGCACTATTTGATGTGTGTGTATTGGGAGAGAAATTTAATTGAATTGGGAGAAACCCAATCCAATTAAATTTTTGTCCATCCGAAGGGGAAGGTGAGCATTTGCTTGCTACACCCCATTGACACATCATATAGTCATACTTTGTGCATCTCCTTCATGCTTTACATGCCTCATGACACCTAAACACACTTAGTGGAGAATCTTGGACTTGATCTTGGATTAGTAGGCTGAACCATAGCTGAAATTCACTAATCATAATTAGTGAAATTTTGGCTCCACAAATTCAAATTCAAATTCAAGTGAAATTTGAATAGAAATTCAAATTTCCCTCCAATTTTGTGTGACACTTAGGATATAAATAGAGACCTTGTGTGTGCATTTTTTCAACTTTGATCATTTGAGAATTACAATTCAAAGTCCAGACCTCATTTGAGGCATAGTATTTCGTGCTCCTTCTCTCCTTCTCCCTCCACTCATCTTCTCCTACCTTCAAGCTCTTATCCATGACTTCCTATGGTGGTGAGCTTGTTCTTGACTCATCTTCTCCTTGAAGTGGCTTCTCCAATCATTTTTCTTCCTTCTCCATTCCGCTGCCATTGATGTTCAAAAAGAAAAGGACTCCATTGATGAAGAAGATCCAAGGCCTACAAGCTCCACATGGAGCTACATCAACGCTACTATCTCTAGATCTTATTTGGACGAGGTAGTTGCTATAGAGCTATCGTCTAGTCGTAAATCTGCAAAAGACCCATCTAGCTCTGATAGATCTTTATCAGACTTGTTTTCATCAAATCTTACATGAATATCTTCTTCAACAACTAAGGTTCATGAGTTGTACACTCTAAATGCCTTGGAAGTTTTCGAGTATCCTAGAAATATCCCATTATCACTTTTTGAATCAAATTTTCCCAGACTATCCTTGTTGTTAAGACTAAAACACTTGCATCCAAATGGATGAAAACATGACATGTTGGGGTTTTGTACTTTCCACAGTTCATAGGGAGTCTTTTTCAAGATAGGCATTATATAAATTCTATTTGAAGGTAACATGCAGTATTCATTGCTTCAACCCAAAAGTGCTTAAGGGTTGAATTATCATTGAGCATTGCTCTAGCCATCTCTTGGAGAGATCTATTCTTTCTCTCAACTACTCCATTTTGTTGAGGAGTTATTGGTGTTGAAAAATTATGAAGAATTCCATTTTCTTCATAAAACAGTTGGAACTTATCATTTTCAAATTCACCCCATGGTCACTTCTGATTTAAGTAATGCATAATCCTTTTTCGTTTTGATCATGTTTACAAAATTTAAAGAAGTTATTGAAACACTCATTTTTGAGGTTTTGGAACATAACCTATCTCCATCTTGAGTAGTCGTCCACTATGACAAATCAAGACATAGCTTGGACTCTTTTTCCTTAATAATTACGCAAGCTTCATATGTCTGAGTGGACTCATCCAGTGAAACATCTACTTGATCCGAAAAGGTTTTCTCAAATTTTAGATGATCTTTGGATAGATTCTTGAAATCTCCTCGTAGGTTTTTGTAAGCATTTGAGAGAATAGATGAGTTAGATAGAAGCTCATGATGAACTTTTCTAAGAGATTCAGGGTCATCGAAATTTACCTCATCTTCCTAGTCTGATTCAGACCCTTTAGAAGTTGTATCTGTTGGACCTTGTGGCCTCAATAATCTTAAGAGGGATAGGCTTAGAATGCAGAAGAAGCAACAATAATCAATTTAATAATGTTCTATAAACATGCAAGGCAAAATTGATTGCAATAACATAAATGAGATAAGGGAAGAGAGAATGCAAACACAGTTTTATACTGGTTCGGCCACAACCCGTGCCTACGTCCAGTACTCAAGCAACTCACTTGAGATTTCCACTATCTTTGTAAAATCCATTACAAAGTCTGAACCACACAGGGACAACCCATCCCTTGTGTTCAGGAATCCTTTACAACAAGAGACTCACAGTCTCTTAACCAATCTTATTGAATAAGAAGAATGGAAGAAGAATTCTCTCTTCAAGAGAAGAATATTACAATAAAGATCATGTAGGAATCCTTATAGATTTTGCAAGTGTTTGGCCAAAGATTTCTTTTGAGAGAGCATTTGACAATGAAGTTCTTTTGGAATCTCTCTCATTGTCTTTTGAGAGGATAAGACATTTTTGCCAAGCAAAACTCTCTGCATAAAATTCGTGCCCAAGTCACCTATTTATAGGCCTTTGATGGCCACTCACAAATCTAATGAAAAGATGTGACTGTTGGCGATATTCCTTGAAAATCCTCTTTGGTAATCGATTACAGAATTAGTGTAATCAATTACACAGTTGTTTTTCTTGAACAGTTGTGACCCTTCATTTAAAAATTTGAATTCCCAATGTTCAGAGTCTCTGGTAATCGATTACATATGATGTGTAATCGATTACACACTTTTAAACCATTGCTAATCGATTACATGTATTGGTAATCGATTACATGTGCCTTGAATGACTTGAAACCTTTCATTGTGAGGCAAGGCTTGATCTTGAAGAAATCTTGAATCAAGGCTTTGTTTGTTGAAACAATCTTGTATTAATCTTGAAGCAAAATGAGCCTTGTTTGATTCTTCTTTTGACATCATCAAAATCATGTATACATACATTCACAGGAGCTGGTGACAATGGTGGTGTATATCATCAACTGGATGAATCTCAGCGCTTATTACTGGACGCAATGACTACACAAATGCAACGTTTGTTGAACCGTAACAATGAAGAACTCTACAGGCGAATAGAAGGACTATAGCACCAAATGAATCCAAATGCTGGGAGACCTTATGGTGGCAACATAAGGGTCAATGATGGATTGAACCGAATAGAGGGGCAAGACAGAATTGAGGGAGTAAAACTCAATGTATCCTCTTTTAAAGGAAGGAGTGACCCAGACGCCTACCTTGACTGGGAGATGAAGATTCAGCACCACCGTAATCATCGCGTAATTAACGACTGTGTCTAGATCATGAAAAAATTCATTCAAGAAAATACTGAGCCCGCGTGGTAGATATTTTCGCTGCAATTCTTGATATTATGAGAAATTGCAGAAAAATACGATCACAATCATGAGTAAAAAAATATTGATACAGTTGTGGCCGAAATCCAAGGACGATGACTACACTCAAAGACGGATCTATGTAGAAAATAATTGGACAATTCCTCCTACTAAGTAAATTTTTCTTTACTTCAATATATAAAATAAATATTTTTTTGTCTCCATTAAAAATAGATGTTGCCCCATAAAAATTATTTTAAAAAGATGAATGCAAAAGATTTAAAAAGACAAAAGAAAAAATAACTTATACTAATTTTATTCAATTTATTCTTTTAATTTTTATTATTTTTAATTTTTTAACACTCTTTTAATAATGTTTATATTATCTTTTGTCTTAGAAAATATTAGATTCTATTTTCTTGCCACTAATTGTTTTTAATCCATCACTAACACTACTACAATTTTTAGATTTCACATCATAAGGTTAACATCGGTTATTCACAAAACCGATGTTAACAAAAGCGCGGTGGCATTTTTGTAAATAAGTAGACTTAGTTAACATCGGTTTTTCCGAAACTAATGTTAACTACTCCATAGTAACATCGGTTATTTAAATAACCGATGTTACTATGGAGTAGTTAACATCGGTTTTGGAAAAACCGATGTTAGTATCTCGTTGCTAACATCGGTTTGGGAAAAACCGATGTTATCGAGTTGATGTTAACATCGGTTTTAAAGAAAACCGATGTTACCTAGTTGATGTTAACATCGGTTATTTTTAGAAAATCGATGTTGTTATCATTATATATTAAAAATCTGAAATTGCACAACCCGCGCGCTTGAACCCTATCGTTCTTCTTCTTTCTCCTTCTGCCTGAGTTCGTCTTTGTCGCAAACTGGCCAGCGCTTCCGTGACTGAAACCACATTGTGGGGTCCGTCTTTGTGGAGTTCGTCTCTTCCACTTATCGATTGAGGTACATCCTTTCATTTTAAAATTAGGCGTTCCTCGTTTTAACATTTGCTCACTTTCGCAGCTCGAAGAAAACTAGGAAAGGAAAGAGTCCCGGAAAGGTTGGGAATTGATTTGGGAAGTCCATAGTGGTTCGCCTTAAGACTCCTAGGGCGTTCTTCTTCTTTCTCCTTCTGCCTGAGTTCGTCTTTGTCGCAAACTGGGTTGTGCTTCCGTGACTGCAACCACATTGTGGAGTTCGTCTTTGTGGAGTTCGTGTCTGCCACTTATCGATTGAGGTATGTCCTTTCGTTTTAACATTAGGCGTTCCTCGTTTTAACATTTTCTCACTTTCGCAGCTTGAAGAAAACTAGGAAAGGAAAGAGTCCCAGAAAGGGTGGGAATCGATTTTGGAAGTCCATTGTGGTTGGCTTTAAGACTCCCAGGGAAGCCATCGAAGGTATGTCTCTGTTGTCATGTTTCAAAACCAATTGCTTAACTTTGTATATATCATGTCTACTTTGCTGCTCAGGTGATTTCTTCGTGTTCTTTAGTCGCTATCAAGGTTCATTGTTGCTTGTGTTCTGTGTGCTGCTAAGTGATCAGTGCTGATTAGGAATATCTCCGCCACTGATGACAATTGACAATCGGTGAGTATATGCATCTGTATTTGTGCTTCTTACCAAGATGAGAATATGCTTGTTGCTAATAATTAAAATATGTTGTGTTGTAGTTCCTTTGGGTATTTGTATTTTGAAGTAATGGATTTGAGTTATTTGATGTCGCGGGATGTATTCTTAAAGTCCAATAAGTTGGATTAAAATAAAGTCCAATATTGGCCTAGAACCTAAGCCAAGTTATGTCTTAATATGAAAAAATATAATGCTTGAAATGGAGTATGG
Source organism: Glycine soja (assembly GCF_004193775.1). Taxonomy (NCBI): domain Eukaryota; kingdom Viridiplantae; phylum Streptophyta; class Magnoliopsida; order Fabales; family Fabaceae; genus Glycine; species Glycine soja. Next base: position 24,366,242 of record NC_041007.1, on the reverse strand, counting down.
GTGTGAGATGCTAAAGTATATTGATCGCTTGAAATAGTGATGTTCTACTATCCACTGATGAGGAACAACTAATTATATTGCTGTTCAAGGTTAGAGTCAGCCCCCAACCATTTATCTTTCTAGAATTTGACTTTGTCCCCACCCGTACCTTCCATACCATGTGCTGATGAATAGAGCTGAGCTCAGGCTGCTGAAATAATTTTCGAAGATCCCTCCACCATTGGGAGTGCCAAACTTTATCTTTGCCATTACTAAGATCTGCCCAGCCACCATATTAGGATGTTAAAATTCTGACCCATAATTGATTTTGATTAGAGGATAATGTTGGATCGAGTGACCTCAAAATAATTAAGAAGGGGGGGTTGAATTAATTATTCCTAAACCTTTACTAATTAAAAAATTACTCTTTTAAGGCTTTTACTAAATTGTTAAGAGAATGAGGAGTAGAAGAGAAAATAAACAGAAAGTAAAAGCAGAAATTAAATGCACAGTGGAAAGTAAAATAGTAGGGAAGAAGAAGACAAACACACAAGAGTTTTTATACTGGTTCGACAACAACCCGTGCCTACATCTAGTCCCCAAGCGACCTGCGGTCCTTGAGATTTCTTTCAACCTTGTAAAAATCCTTTTACAAGCAAAGATCCACAAGGGATGTACCCTCCCTTGTTCTCTTTGAACCTAGTGGATGTACCCTCTACTAGAACTGATCCACAAGAGATGTACCCTCTCTTGTTCTCAGTCAAACCCAAGTAGATGTACCCTCTACTTGTACCACAAAGGATGTACCCTCCAATGTGTTAAGAAAAAGATCTCAGGCTGTTAAACATTTGATACTTTGTGAATGGGGATACAAAAGAATTCTCAGGCGATTAGTCCTTTGAACACTTTTGTATTAGGGAATGGGAAGAATCAAAAGAATTCTTAGATTGTGTCGTTTTGAATTCTTTGACAAGGGAGAAGGGAGACACGAAAGAATTCAGGCGGTTAGTCCTTTGTTCTTTTGGAAAAGGGAGAAGAGAGACACAAAAAGAATTCAGGTGGTTAGTCCTTGGCGAATTCTTTATGGCAAAGGGAGAAGAGAATGAAAAGATGAATAGCACAAGTTTTCAAGGTTTGGAAAACCAGAAAACTTCAGAAAGCTTTTGGTACAAAGAAGAAGAAGAAGTTCAAAGAGATTTAAGGCTAGCAAAGGATTGTATGAATAAGTGTTCAACATTGATTGAAATGAAAAACAAAGCCTTGCTTTTATAGACTCTTCATGTCTGATCAAGAAGACCATTTAGAAGAGTTATAACTTTTAGAAAAACTTAAAACCAATTTGAAAAAGTTAAAACCTTTTTGAAGAGTTACATCTTTTGATTTTTCAGAAACAGTCACTGGTAATCGATTACCAAATAAGTGTAATCGATTACACAAAGCTTTTGAGTGAAAGGATGTGACTCTTCACATTTAAATTTGAATTTCAACATTCAAGGGCACTTGTAATCGATTACCAAAACATTGTAATCGATTACAGCCTTTTGAGAATAATTGGAACGTTGTAAATTCAGTTTGAAAACTTTTTCAAACTCATTTTGTTACTGGTAATCGATTACAAGAATATGGTAATTGATTACCAGAGAGTAAAAACTCTTTGGTAAAGGTTTTGTCAAAAACTCATGTGCTATTCAAAGTTTTGAAAAAACTTTTTAATACTTATTTGATTGAGTCTTTTCTTCATTCTTGAATCTTGAGTCTTGAATCTTGATCTTGATTCTTGAGATCTTGAATCTTGATTCTTGATTCTAGGCTTTCTTCTTGAGTCTTGAATTCTTCTTGATTCTTGAACTGTTGACTTGTTCTTGATTCGATTTAATCTCATTTCTCTCCCCCTTTGGCATCAACAAAAAGCCAAAGTGTGTATCAAATAAATTTAATTTAAACATCCATATAATGTTCATAAAAAATATCAACCAAATCATGAAGCAAGAAGCAAGAACCATGAAACCATGAAGCAAACAACCATGCATAGATTAATTATAAACTCCACATAGTCAAATAACATACTTAATATTTGTTCAAACATACCATGCAAATAGGGAAATATAAAATTGTTCAAATACCATAATAATATAGCCAAAATACAAGGTTGAAAATCAAAATACTAATATTAAAATATAAGTCTAAGATGATGGTGGCGGTGGTGGTGGTAGATCAAAGCTTGACCGGATGTAAGATACATCTTCTTCAACCTTAGTCATTCTTGACTCCATTTCATTGAAGCGCATATCCACTTGCAGTTCCAAAGTGTCAAACCTCTCACCAACAAAGGTTTGAAGACCATCAAACCTTTCCAAAATCTTCAAAAGAAGAGATGAATCTTCTCCCTCATGTCCTTCTTCACCAACATTTCTAGCACCCTTCTTTATCCAAGATCCATCATGCTCTTTAACATATCCAAAGGATGCTATGACTGAAGCGCCTATAAGGAATGATCTCTTGATTGGAACATAGGGTTCAGAATCAAGAGGGATGTTGAAGTGTTGAAGGAAAAGAGTAACTAGATGAGGATAAGGCAATGGGGCATTTAATCGCAATTTCTTATGCATGCGATATCTAACAAGATGTTCCCAATCAATTTGTAAATCTTTATGAAAGGCCCACATGACAATGAGATCTTCTTCAGAAACCTAAGCAAGGTTTGAAGATCTAGGGAGTAAGATGCGAACGATAAGGTAATGGAGGATGCGGCTTTCGAAAGCCAATGAACCGGCAAGAAGCCTTCCGGTCATATCCGCTTGGTTGGTGCAAACCAACCGGCGGGCATCATGCATAGAGAAATCGAATTTCCATTCATCAATCAGTGCACCCTCAAAAGGTACACCTTCACTAGGCAATTTTGTTAAATCATAAAATAGGGATTGGTCAATGACCATCTTAATCCCATAGATTTCAGACATTAGAACACCTTCATGAATTTCTAAATTAGAATAGAAAGCTTTGACTAATTTAGAATAGACAGGTAATTTCAGAGACATGAATGGAATAAGATTGGAGTTTTCAAATGCTTGGAAGCATTCAAAATTCTCATTTGAGAAGAACTTCATATCTATGAATTTTGGGTCTGCAATGGAACGAGAGGAAAAGAGGTTTGTGTACTGTATACGCTGTTCCTCTGATGAGAATAATGATCCAGAGGGAATGGAGGAAGGAATTGGGGCTTCCTGTGACCCTGAATGCCGCTGACTCCGACTCGAGGTTCCTTTCCTCTTTTTCGATGGTTCCACCATTTGAGGAGTTTTTTCGGGATTTCAATCGGTTCAAATGAAAGAGATTGAAAAAAGATGAAGTTTGGGCTTTGCGGGGAGTGATTTGGACAAGAATTGAGTGAGATATGGCTGAAAGAAAAATTGGGGGCGAGGGTTTTCAAGAGAGTGAAAGGTTGCAGGTTTCAGAATTTGAAATTTCAATATATAGGTGCAGGGACGCGCCGTAATCGATTACAAAAATATGGTAATCGATTACCAGAGAGCAACTTTTCCAGAAATAACTGCTTGTAATCGATTACACTATTATGGTAATCGATTACCAGTGGTTATTTTAGCCAGAAGACAAAAACAGAAGGCTTTCTAGGAGAGAAGAAGTTTTGAAAACTATATTTGAAAATACTTTTATGAATAATTTCCAATCATGTGATTAACATATCATGTCATGCAAAAATATTTAAAACATGAAGATAATCAATTTTATCAAGAACAATCAAAACACAAGTATGAAGAATATTGATTTTACTTAAATAAATGAATGAATATTTCATGCAAATAGGATGAAATCAATCAAGCAAATATACTCATGATTTAAAACAATCAAAAGACAAACAAATAAAGAATTGTTAGTCATCATAATCAAATTGTTTGAATAAAAATTTCAACTTTAAGAGAAATTTTAATAAGATAATGGTTTTGATATTACCTTTTTCAGGATTGAATTGTCTAGATCTTCAAAGATGAGGATCATTCTTTTTATCCTTGTTTTTTTATCCTTGAGAGATGTTCTCGTCACTTTCATAATCTTTGGTTAGAAGATTAATCTCCTTTTCTGAACCATCGGATGAATCATTGTCTTCCCATGCAATGTATGCTTTCTTAGTTTTTATTTCGTCAAATCTTTTCTTTTCACTTTTCTCCGACCATTCCTCATTTGACGGACAGTTGGCCTTGATGTGACCAATTTGATTGCATTTGTAACACCTAAGGACTTGAGAATCATCTTGTGATTTTCTTCCATTATTAAAATTCTGACGCCTGTTAATTCTTCTTCGTTTTCTTCTTGTATTGAAGATGAGGCTTTAAGGGCTATGCTTCTCTTCTTTTTGTCATTTTCATTATTCTGATTGAGGCGTTGAAGTTCCATCTCGTGTTCCTGCAATTTACCAAATAAAGTGGCAAGAGACATGGAAGAGAGATCTTTGCTTTCAGAAATAGCAGTTACCTTGGGCTGCCATTCCCTACTTAAACATCTTAAGACTTTATTAATTAAATCTTCATTGGGAAAGATTTTTCCTAAAGATGCAAGATGGTTTACTATATGTGTAAATCTCTTTCGCAAACTATGGATATTTTCATTTGAGTTCATTATAAATAATTCATATTCATGGGTAAGGGTATTTATTCTAGACCTTTTTACATCTGTGGTTCCTTCATGGGTTAACTGGAGAGTATCCCACATACCCTTGGCATTAGTACAATTTGACACTCTAAAGTATTCATCTATCCCTAGTGCTGAAGTGATGATATTTTTGGCTTTGAGATCATACTGGATTTTTCTCCTATCTTCTTCTGTCCATTGATCTCTAGGTTTTTGGGCTGTAGTGCTTGTGCTTACATCTACTATAGTGGGTATATGTGGTCCTAATTCTATTGCTTCCCATATATTTAGATCTATGGCTTCAATGAATATCTGCATGCGGGTTTTCCAATAATGGTAACCCTCACCATTGAAAATGGGTGGTCTGTGAATGGAATTTCCTTTAGGAAACAAGGGATTTGAAGAGGCCATTCTACAAGAAACCTGCTCTGATACCACTTGTTGGATCGAGTGGCGTCAGAATAATTAATAAGGGAGGTTGAATTAATTATTCCTAAACCTTTACTAATTAAAAAATTACTCTTTTAAGGCTTTTACTAAATTGTTAAGAGAATGAGGAGTAGAAGAGAAACTTAGCAGAAAGTAAAAGCAGAAATTAAATGCACAACGAAAAGTAAAAGAGTAGGGGAGAAGAAGACAAACACACAAGAGTTTTTATACTGGTTCGACAACAACCCGTGCCTACATCCAGTCCCCAAGCGACCTGCGGTCCTTGAGATTTCTTTCAACCTTGTAAAAATCCTTTTACAAGCAAAGATCCACAAGGGATGTACCCTCCCTTGTTCTCTTTGAACCTAGTGGATGAACCCTCCACTAGAATGATCCACAAGAGATGTACCCTCTCTTGTTCTCAGTCAAACCCAAGTAGATGTACCCTCTACTTGTACCACAAAGGATGTACCCTCCAATGTGTTAAGACAAAGATCTCAGGCTGTTAAACATTTGATACTTTGTGAATGGGGATACAAAAGAATTCTCAGGCGATTAGTCCTTTGAACACTTTTGTATTAGGGAATGGGAAGAATCAAAAGAATTCTAAGACTGTGTCATTTTGAATTCTTTGACAAGGGAGAAGGGAGACACAAAAGAATTCAGGCAGTTAGTCCTTTGTTCATTTGGAAAAGGGAGAAGAGAGACACAAAAAGAATTCAGGCGGTTAGTCCTTGGTGAATTCTTTTTGGCAAAGGGAGAAGAGAATGAAAAGATGAATAGTACAAGTTTTCAAGGTTTGGAAAACCAGAAAACTTCAGAAATCTTTTGGTTCAAAGAAGAAGAAGAAGTTCAAAGAAATTTAAGGCTTGCAAAGGATTGTATGAATAAGTGTTCAAGATTGATTGAAATGAAAAACAAAGCCATGCTTTTATAGACTCTTCATGTCTGATCAAGAAGACCATTTAGAAGAGCTATAACTTTTAGAAAAACTTAAAACCAATTTGAAAAAGTCAAAACCTTTTTGAAGAGTTACATCTTTTGATTTTTCAGAAACAGTCACTGGTAATCGATTACCAAATAAGTGTAATCGATTACACAAAGCTTTTGAGTGAAAGTATGTGACTCTTCACATTTAAATTTGAATTTCAACGTTCAAGGGCACTTGTAATCGATTACCAAAACATTGTAATCGATTACAGCCTTTTGAGAATAATTGGAACGTTGTAAATTCAGTTTGAAAACTTTTTCAAACTCATTTTGCTACTGGTAATCGATTACAAGAATATGGTAATTGATTACCAGAGAGTAAAAACTCTTTGGTAAAGGTTTTGTCAAAAACTCATGCGCTATTCAAAGTTTTGAAAAAACTTTTTAATACTTATCTTGATTGAGTCTTTTCTTCATTCTTGAATCTTGATCTTGATTCTTGAGATCTTGAATCTTGAATCTTGATTCTTGATTCTAGGCTCTCTTCTTGAGTCTTGAATTCTTCTTGATTCTTGAACTCTTGACTTGTTCTTGATTCACTTGAGTTGTTCTTTGATCTTTGAGCTTTTTGTTCATCGCCTTTGTCATCATCTTTTGTTGTCATCATTATTATCATCAAAACACCTTTGAATCACATTCACCATGAAGCCTTGCTTCTACAGATAAAGCCCATATCCATCTTCCCATCAAAGCTGCATTAAATCTAGAAATATCCTTGATCCCAAGTCCCCCAACCTCCTTGGGAAGGAAAATGACATCCCACTTCACCCACGTAATTTTCTTGAGCTCTTGAGAACCCCCCCACAAAAAATTCCTTTGCAAGGATATCAATTTCAGAACTACTCTTTGTGGAATCTTAAAAATAGATAGGAGATATATGGGTAGAGCAGTTAAGACTGAGTTTATCAAAGTAACCTTCCTTGCCATTAATAGGATTTTCTGGTTCCATTTAGATAGTTTAGCTTCATATTTTTTTATCAGTGGTTCCCACACCAAGCAGCTAGAAGGCTTAGCCCCAATAGGAATCCCCAAATAGTAGAAAGGGGTCTCAATATATCTACAGTTCAGAAAATGAGCTGCATCATGTACCCAATTAGTGTCATCTCCAAAAATTCCCGCATGGCTTTTTGAAAAGTTAATCTTCAAACCAGATGCCATTTCAAAACCCCTAAGCATGGCCTTCAACACAATGACATTATCCCATGAGGCTTCTCCCACAAACACCGTATCATCTGCATATTGCAGAATGTTTACAAGCTCTTTCTGCTTCCCTACTAGATAGCTTCTGTACAGATCTTTGGTTATTGTTGTCCTCATCATACCAGTCAAGCCTTCTGCCACAATATTAAAAAGCAAAGGGGCTAAAGGGTCCCCTTGCCTCAATCCTCTAGTGGGGGCAAATTCCTTTGTAGGGCTGCCATTTATTAGGATTGATATAGTAGCTGATTGTAGACATGCATTGATCCATTTTCTCCATTTAAGGCAGAAACCCATCCTATCCAACATATATTCCAGAAATGACCATGAAACAGAATCATAGGCCTTTTCAAAATCCACCTTGAACACCAGTGCTGGCTTCTTACACCTTTTAGCTTCCTCTACTACCTCATTGAGGATCATAGTTCCATGAAGGATGTGTTGGCTTCTTACACCTTTTAGCTTCCTTTACTACCTCATTGAGGATCATAGTTCCATGAAGGATGTGTCTATCCTTTATGGAAGCTGATTGTCTTTCATCAATGAGGCCAGACATCACTTTCCTTAGTCTGTTTGCCAATAATTTGGCTATTATTTTATACATACAGCCAATGAGGGAGATGGGTCTATAGTCATTAAATGACTGAGGATGGTTTGTTTTAGGAATTAGGGCCAGAAAGGATGCATTGCTGCCCTTAGGAAAGCTTCCATTAACATGAAATTCATCCATAAATCTCCTAAAATCTGATTTTAGGATCCCCCAAAACTTCTTTATAAAATTAAAATTGAATCCATCCAGCCCAAGACATTTATCACCTCCACAACTCCACACAGCATCCTTGAGTTCAAGATCTATAAATGGGGCAGTCAGCTCCTCCCTTTGTGTGTGAGTAATCATATTGAATTGAACCCCATCCAAGGTAGGTCTGATTAGCTTTTCGTTAGTGAATTTGCTAGCAAAAAATTTTACAGCTTCATCCTTAACCAATTTCGGTTGCTGGACCCATATATCTTTAATAAATATTCCTTGAATTGCGTTATAATGTCTTCTGAAGTTTATAGATTTATGGAAAAAGGCTGTATTTCTGAGAGTATAATTGACACAGCCATAGCTCTCAAGCACAAAGAGTTTCTCCCACCATTGCCTGAATCGATTCTCTGAAGTGGGTTTTTCTTCTTCAAATCTGTTATCTTTTTTCTTCAGATGTTGGTTTTGTTTTCTTCAAATCTGGGTTTTTGTATATATGGGTTTTGAAGATCTGCTCTTCAAAGGTGTTGTGCCTCAACAAAGGCAGCAGAAACCGTAAGAAAATTCATAGATCTGAGATTTTGTGATAGAGAGGTGATGGACATTCATAGATTCAAGTTTTGTTCTTTACAGATTTGGGTTTTATTGGCTAGAATTTCTTTATTGTTGCAGTGAAATTTTCTTTTTCTGCTGGTTTAAGTTGATTATGGATGTTGTATTTTAATTGAAATGGAGATAATAGAAAAATTTGTAATTGGGTGGAATTTCCCCTTGTTCATCGATCGACTTTATAGCATTGTTAATTTCTTCATTTTCTTGATTTGTATAGTAAGGTTCCGGGGACAAATGTTGTATTCAATTTGGGAACCATGTGAAAGGTTTTGTGTACAAGCATAAATTAATGTCTTTTGATTTCATTGTGATGGCTTTAGTGGTTCATACATGCGTTAAATATACCAAATTAAAAATTGTCCATGAACTGTTTGATAGAATGACTAAGAATGAATTGAAATTTTCTTGGAAAGTTGTATTCTGAACTTATTTTTCTTACAAATCAAACTTGGTACTTTGAAATCAGTGTAGTTTGTGTTGAATGTGATAGAAAGGATTTAGAGGTAATGTCTTTGGAAGAAGACAAATGAACAGTATAGGATGAACATAGGAGATCCTCATTTGCAAATTTTATAATTTTCATGTAACTGGCTGTTACCTCCTATAACAGGTCGTCAATGGTGCCTCACTTGTGCATCAAACTTTAACTACTTCACCATAGCCAGCACTGTGAATTGTGAGGGGTCTCTTTCCAAACCCAGAAAGAAACCCTTCCATTTTTCACCTTGGTTCACAACTAAAGTGTTGTCGTAGCTTTTGCTCCGTCGTTCTCTCAGTTCATTGTTCAATCTATCCTTGCTCAGTATAAAAGTTCCTCATTTTGTGGCAAAAGGTGCACATTGCTGAAAAAGGCTTTAAATACACTCTCAGTATAATGTCTTATGAGAGTCAATGTATGACCATGAAGTGAGAGTCATATTGTTGATAAAAGGCTTTAAATACACTATGGCTAATTTCTATATGGTTTTTTTTAGGGTTATCATTTACTACTGCCAATTGGCGTTGCTGTGGAAGCTCTTTGATTATAGCAACTCCAGGTACGTATGTACGGTCTACTATCTTTATATGTATTATGACAAACTACTGTTTTGACATTTGTCCTAGCATTTATATACACATATATTGCTGTATTTGTTTGGTAGATAAATTGCTGTATTTGTTTGACTAACTTATCTAACATCTAATGACTATCTGTCAATAGTCCTCCCCTAAAGCTATCTTTGAAATCCAGCTTGTGCTGTTGACACACACACATAGCCACACACACACACACACACACACACATACACACACACAACCACACACACACAGACCCACAGACCCACACACACACACACACACAACCACACACACACACACACACACACACACCCACATACAAACACACAATCACATACACACAGCGACACACACACACACACCCACATACCCCCACACACACATAAACACACACACACACAGCCATAGACACACAAACACACACACACACACACAGCCACCCACATACACACACATAACCACACACACACACAGATAGCGACACACACACACAGCCACATACCCCCCCCCCACACACACACAGCCACACACAGACACACCCACACCCACATACATACACACACACACACACACAACCACACACAGAAAATACTAACAGACCGAAAATACTACTAATCCTACAGAGGAAAACCCCCCATAACCTTCGATTAATCTAATGTTTATCTAATTAAGCAACACCTCCTTAATGAATTTGTCCAAGTTCATGAATGAACAACCACTAGGTGTAGTGGCTTCCTCTGCCTTCTTCTTCAACTCCACGATCTTTTGTCTCATTATCTTTCCTTTCTCTCCCGCCATCAAGTCATTCACCAGCTTCTCCACCTCTTCTCTCTTCACATTGGTATCAATTTCAATCCCAATTTCCCATTCACCAGTGGTCCATGTTGATCCTGCTACCGGCAAGGCCGACGATCCCCACAGGAAGAAATTAAGAACATATTTGGGGATTGTGGTGCATGATAAGGTGGATGTCACCTACGAGAACTGGAAGGAGGTCCCTATTGCTCAGAAGGACCTAATTTGGGAGGATATTCAGGTATTTTTCTTTTCTTATTTCATTTTGTTTAATTAATAGCCAAAAAATACATTATTGTAACAAATAAACTTTATTTGATGTTGTAAGGTGGAATTTGATATCCCAGAGGCTTCTGACAGTAGGACGAAAAGGAAGTTACTTCAGACCGTGGTGGAGAGATGGAGGCAGTTTAAATCAGACCTCACGAGGAAATGGGCCCTTACAGCTGATCAGGACAGTGTCGAGGACACTGTCTGTGAGAAATACAGCATCAGCAAGGAAAAGTGGGTCCAGTTTTGCCAGACTTGCAGAGACCCTTCTTGGGAGGTATGTTCCTTGTCATTTAACTTGTTTTTCAAAAAAGTTGATGTTGTTATACTTCATTCTTCCAATTTGAAACATTATTGTTTAATTTTTTCAGGATGTGCGCAAGAAGGCACAGGCCATCCAGAAGCAGAATACTGCCCCCCACGTTTTGTCTCGTGGGGGTTATGACTATTTGGAGCAGAAGCTCCTGGCTGAGAAGATGAAGAAGAAGCTGGAGGAAGATGCACAGTCAGAAAGCGTTAATGGCGTCATCGACCCTCCATCCCCGGTCAGACGCCACGTGAAGTGGAAGATGGCCCGCACGAAGAAAACAGGGGAGATGACGATTGAGGCCGCAAAGGAAATCGCTGAGAAGATCGTAAGTCATTTTCAACTAACCATTACAATTATATTTCAATATTTTGTGAATTCCATGTACCACTATGTGTTTTCTGTGCAGGATTCCTTTGAGGAGTAGGCCACACAGGGATCCTTCGTCCCCCATGGACGTCAGGATGTTCTCGCCGCTGCTATTGGACGTCCAGAGCACCCTGGACGTGTCCGTGCTGTTAGAGCCGGTGTCACCATCAAGCAATACTTTGGATCGGCTCCACGGATGTCCCACAGCTCTTCCTCCCTACCTCCTGAAGAATTGCAGCAGCTGACCCAGCAAATCAGGGACCAGCTAGAGGAGCCCATCACAAAGAGAGTGACGCGGCAGATCATGGCATCCTTCAGCCAGATGCAGTCCCAGATGCAATCTCAGGGACTTGCACTGCCTCCTGACCCTCTGGTTGGTCCCTCCGGTCCTCGAGTGAGCACAAAAGGGAGTTGTGTTGATCCCTCGAGAAACAATCCTGAGACGGGTGACTCTGATAGGTGCGGCTTGTACATAGAAGCAGATCCTGCCCGCCTGCTTGCCATGGGGAGAGTTTATGAGGGATCCACTGTTGTTCATAACACTTTTTTGTTGCCTAGCCAAGTAAAGGTGAGTGTGGAGGAGGTTACAGATGCAGATGCTCCAGTTCCTGTACCCACTAATGAGGTTTCCTTAGTGGGGCAGGCACTTCACACCTTCCTTACTTGGTCGACACATCTGGTCAAGTCTTTATCACAGCAGGTACTTATTGTCCTTACTATATGTTTCTTCTTTTTAAATTAATTCATTAAGCGTGCCTCAAATTAGGCTATTTAACTTTGTTTCATGAACATGTAGCTGTGTCTCCGGCAAAACCACCTCCAAAGCCCGATCCGAAGGTTGATGATCCGCTTTATCTGATGACATTGACCATCCCAGAGCTTTTCTTGAGGCCTTATTAGATTAGATGGGATGCCACCGTGTTCGGGGTCTTTAATCCAGATTTCCCCCTCTACATAAAGCACGAAGACCTCTCCGAAATTGCACACGGTGGTCGATGTCTCAGCATATCACTGTTACAGTTTGTGGATTCTATAAGTCATTTTATATTACTTTTAATTACCTAAGTTATTGTTTTCAATTCATAAATATTTAACTTTGACTTAACATAAATAGGCATCTCACTGAAACATGTATGCGAGCGGGGAATTCTGATATCTATGGATTCCTCGAGCCACAGTCCATTCAGAGGTCTGGGCAATCGCAGTTTGAGTCTGAAAGTTACATAAAGACTTGGATGCAGAGTTCAAAACGCGATGTCTATCTTGGAGCCTACCTAAATGGGTAAGTCACAAAATAACTGAATTTAATTAATGTTTACTAACGTACTAACCCATATTAATCTCCACTGCAACGGACACTGGCAGATGGTGGTCATCCTGCCCAAGGAACACCTAGTTGTCTGGTTTTGTTCATTGCATAACAGGCCAGACAACTACCTTAAGGGGATTATTAATAGGTTAGTGTTCTTTTCAATACATTTGCATTGAAATAACTCAACATACAACACCAGTTTTTAATTGTTACTCATCTGGAATAGTGCTTTAAATGGTCTTGATGATGCTCCACAGCCTAAATCAAAGGCTCCTGCTAGGTGGATTGTCGTCAAGGTACGTCATTTACATAAAACTTCCACCTATATATATATATATATATTTCTATATGTGTCTGTACACTAGTTGTTTAATTAATATCCAAATTTCATTATGTATTTAGTGTAATAGACAAAAAGGAAGTACTGAGTGCGGCTACTATGTGATGCACTGAATGTCTGCCATCATTTTAGGAACTTTTAGGAATAATTGGGAAGCGGTAAGTTTATTTCAAACAAAATTGATTTATTTATAATTTGTATTACATTATTAACTTATTATGATTTATTTCATCATGCAGTATTTTAACGATCCTAGACCCTTGGAGCCAGAGAGATTAAAGGCATTGCGGATCCAGTGGGCACAGTTTTATCTCCGAGTTAGAGATCAGGCCTAGGATTTAGGGGCATTATCTTTAGCTTAGTTTACTTTGGTTTAACATTTTTGACATTTTCTATGTAATATGAACATTGAATTCATTTGATGATTGTTCTTTATGATAAATCAATTATTTTATGTTTATTATCATTAAAACCGCTTGAAAGCAAAATAAAATGTTTATTTGCTATGAATTGGGCTTGAAATTACATTTTACAGGTACAATTTTGGGTTTACTGTAAAAACAGAAAATATATATAAAAAAATACTTGCAAACAACATCGGTTATTAACAAAAACCGATGTTAATATGGTAAACAACATCAGTTATTTACAAAAACTGATGTCGACATGAACCTTAACATCGGTCATACAGAAAACCAATGTTAACTTTTGTACATTAACATCGGTTATTCCTACATAACCGATGTTATCGTTTCTATATTAACATTGGTTATTTATACATAACCGATGTTAATGTACATAAGTTAACATCGGCTATATATACATAACCGATGTTAATGTACAAATGTTAACATCGGTTATCTATAAATAACTGATGTTAAAGTTGTACATTAACATCAGTTTTCTATGAATATCCGATGTTATATACAAAGACGTACAACAAATAAGTATATGCATCATCAACAACATCGGTTTTCTACTGAAACCGATGTTAATGTAATATATTAACATTGGTTTTCGTTTCTACGAAAACTGATGTTAATATATTACATCAACATCGGTTCTTCTAGAGAACCGATGTTAATATATAACATTAACATCGGTTTTACTACAAAACCGATGTCAACTTTCGTCTTGCATACACTTTTTTTTGCTGTAGTTCTTTGTGTTTAACATCGGTTTTTGAAAACCGATGTTAACGATGATACATTCAACATCGTCACTTTCAACATCGATTTTAGAGCCGATGTAGAATGCCCTAAATAACCGATGTTGAAAGTGTAATTTCTAATAGTGTAAATACACTGTTATTTAAAACCTTGAGCTTCAAAGAGAAAAGGACATATAAAAAAAACACACTTGTAAATCCATTATTTAGTACATATAGTTTATGCAAATACAGTGAACTTTTTAAGACCGACATACATTGTTTCTCTCAGCATGCATGCATGACCAGAACACACTGTTATTCTCACAGCACTTGCAAGTTGGAATAATCCAGGTCTCAGCTAGTGCAGAGCATGGACACATATTATCATCTATATATCATACAGTAGTACTCAACGCCAAATACAAAGTAATAATAATAATTAAACCACAAACAATTAATCCACTTGTCAAAGTTGGCAAATGAAGAAAACGATATATGGTATGATGAGTTGCATGCAATTAAGTTAAAGGTTTGATGAGGGCTCTGACAATTTCAAGGCCTCCCTTCCATTTTCCGCTCCACACTTCATATAATCCAAAGTGAAGGTCCTCAGATTGCTTGTTCACTTGAATCTCAAGTGGGTCAGTTGATTTTGGAATATTCAAGGTTTCACCAGGGTTTAGTTTCGTCACCTTATACGTATATTTTCCCGTTTTCCCAATCTTAGCCATCACTAGCACGTCCGTGCCACTCCAACCGAACCCATCGTCTTTAACTCTCACTTCGAATTCAACCCTATATTTCTTGACACCTGGTAAGTTTACCACGCCGGATACCTCCAACCATGAAACTTGGATCAGCTCCGCAGGACCTTGTCTGAAAAAAAATTTAAAACATTTATGGATGTATCAAAATTTTCTTATCTATAATCGATGTGTGACTTGAGTTTTTCTCATACACCCTCTTGCGGCCAGTACTTTTAGGCTTGGTACGTGAATGATATGGTGAATGATCCGTTTAATAAATGTAGGATAAATTTTAATATTATTTTAAAATATTATTTTGGTTTTAACTCAATCTTAAAAATTAACTTATAAAATGAAGATTGTCATTCATTTGTATATTCTATTTTGACCTTTCTAAGTGGAATTTAATTGTATATTTGCATTTGTTTAAGTTCTTTCATTTTTATTTAATTAGGAGCACGTCACATTAGTGTGGGGGTATATTTTATGACTTTTTCTCTTCAGCATTGTTCATAATATTCTTATAGAAATGGAATAATTCTAGCGAAATATCATCCACTCAAATGTCAAATGGAGAGACCTAAATAAATGTTCCCCATATCTTTATAGATTAATTAAAGAAAATCATTTAGAAAGACATATATAGTACTAGTTCCCATTAGATTCTTTGCCAAAAGGTTCCCATTAGATTCCCCACACACATATATGTCATTTTTTTATTTGATCGAAGAGAAGAATAATTTGAGTCATATATATTGTCATGTTATTTCTTACAGATTTTTTTACACAATAATTTTACCCTCAATTTTATTAAAAAATCTCACTAAATACGCTCCTGAACTCTATCTCTATACAGAGAGAGAGATAAATCATAACAAATCATCCGTTTGGTGCAAAATAAAATAAAAATCATCCCTTCACAATTTCGAAGAATTAATGGTAATAGCTTAAATTTTTTTAATATAAATGATAAGAGAACATGTCAATTTCATATATAATTGATGAAGTCAGATTAGAAAAACAATGATAAAATAATAGTTATGATGTTTGTTCTTAAAAAACATTAAGAATGTAATTCATATGATTATTATACTTACTCTGGAATTTTCCAGTATCGAGAATCATTTCCCCACACAATGTTGAGTCCTCTAGGTTGTATCTCGAACTTGCCTCCGTCGTCCTGCACATATTGTCATCATTATTATAGTCAGCATCATGAGGTTTAGTATTCGTGTAATTGGGATTTTTTTTATTTGTTTTAACCACGTTACATATTACATATACTTAAATAGTGAAACTTGAATATTGGAATCATCTCTTATTATATATGCTGGTAATTTTCTCAAACAAGTTGTGAATATCAACTACTTTATGGCAAAATAAAAAAAAAAAAGGTTAAGCTAACAAACTATGGTTATACAGTAATACCAACGGATGGTGTTTGATAAACTATTCTAGTCTGGGGTCTTTTCCCCGGCCTTCCCATAATTATTTGAATTTGATTTTGATATATGTTAAGTATAAAGATTTTAAACCAATAGGATAATACTTTAAATCTAATTTTTAAAGTAATTTTCATAAATTCCAATGACTTTTAATTATATGACAATTTTATTGGTAATTATATGACAGTTTAATTATATATTGTATGGAGCACGTAGCAATATAGAAAGAAAGAAACTTGGTTTGTATCTCTATAATCCTATAAAATAGGTTGAATAAGAAGGCCGGTTCTAAATTATTTGAAACTGTTTAAATATATTTGTACATTATAAAAGTTTAATATTAGGTCTTTAAGCTTATAAATCTATTTTATTAAAAGTTTCATTAAAGTGACATTATTAAAAGAAAAATAATAATTCAGGGATTAGGTTACTAGTTTAATAATTTAGTAGGTTTCTAAACTATTTGCAAATTTTTAATTAGCTTCCTGTACTTGACAAAATATTAACAAAATGTTATCAGGGTCACAATTAAAATTAAAATAACGACGAGTTTGGAGATCTAAGTGTTAACCTTTAAAGTAAATAAATTATTTAAAAATCCTTAAATAGTTTTGGACCTATAAGTTTATTTAACGTATGAAATAAAGCTTTTTCTGTTGTTCATCCTAAAATTCTTAGTTTAAGAAATAAATCACAATTTCTTTTTAGTTTATGCATGATATATTTGGTACTTTTCATAAATATATAATTTGTAAAATATATGACTGTTTATCTAGAATAAGAAAACGTATACTTGCCCCTGTTATGTAGTTCTTGTCTGAGGTGTGATGAGGCTTCTTGAAAGGCATTCTCAACAATCTGCAAAAATTGTTTGTATCTTCCTCAACTACTTTCTTTCTCCTCTTTGTTTTCTTTCTTTCTCTTCTGTGTGCTTTCTATCACCGAAGAAAGTATGAGAGGAGTTTTTATGGCTAGCCTTTTATATAGATATATAACAAGGAAAAGAAATGGAATAATACAAATCAAGGGGAAGAAGAATAATTAAAGCTGTCTTCCATGAAAAGAGAGAGGAAGGAATAACAGAACAACTTGAACACGAAGTAAATAAGAAAATGGCATTAACTTTTTATAAAAGTTCCTTTCTATTTGCCGACGTGTAATTAAATACACGGCTGCTTCAAAGCCTATCAATAACACTTTTTTTCTTTTTTAATTCATATGTAAGATTATTTATTTTTTCGGACCTTCCCTCTCTCAACTTTTTCTTTCACATCTATTTTCATTTAAATACTATCACAACATAAATTATTTATCACAAATCTAAAATATAATTTATATGTTAAAATTATTTATTTATTAAAATTTTAACTATAAGTAATTTATTTATTTATAAATACTTATTTTTCATAAATTATAAAAATGTTCGGTACACTAGTTAAAGAATAATAAGGATGCATGATAAACAAAATTACCTACACAAAAGGTACGAATATCCTTGCGTAACGATAGCCAAAAGGTTTTTGATTATATTCTATGACATGCGTGAGAGCGTTTTGTACCTTTAGCCAAACTCATTGTTTAGAGCAATGCTTAAATTTATTTTTATAGGATTAATTATGTTTTTGGTTCCTAAATTTTTTTAAATATTTGTTTTTGATCCCTAAATAAAAAGTTGACCGGTATTGATCTCAAAACTTTTATGCTCTGTTTGGGTTTTTATCCCTATCATCTATTTCCTTCGCTAACTGCTGATGTGTTGTGACAGGCGGTGAACTAGTTGTGGACACATGTCAAACCTGATTAGGTGGTTTACATGTAAGCTTCACACGTCAGCACAAGGGTTAATAAATTTTATAATTAATTATTTGAAAACTTATTATAATTGTGTTTATTGATGGTGTCCTTTTACCCTAAACTAATAGGCAACCGCACTATGTTGTTGCCGCCTCGATTTACAGTGGTGACAAATACGATAATCAACTAATTGGTGTCCTTTCCTCTCCTTCGACCACCATCATTGTTCAATACTTTTTGATTAATCAACGTTGACCTTTGTTGTTGCTCTAAAACGGGTTGTATTTTCGTCTTCAAGCGGAGTGAACAAGTCAACAACTCACAATTGCAACATTGTTTATTTAGGATTGTCCATTGGGGCTAATCCTAGGAGAGTGGAAATGTGGAAACTCATCATTCAAAAATTTGAAAAAATATTTGCCAATTGGAAACACAAGCATATTTCTTTTGGGAGAAGAGTAACATTGATAAATTCCTTCCTCTACTCCTTACCCCTTTTCTATCTATCCTTTTTCAAAATTTCTAAAGAAGTGTGTTCCAAACTAGTAGGAATCCAAATAAGGTTTTTGTGGAGACATGGTAGTGAGAATAATAAAATATCTTGGGCTAAATGGGAGGATGTGTGTAAAAGCATGGATTTGGGAGGTCTTGGAGTAACAAATATTGAGGTGGTTAATGATGTCTTATTAGGGAGATGGAGATGGAATTTGTTCCATAGATCCGATGGGGCGTGGAAGGATGTGCTTATGTCAATGTATGAAGGATGGCATGGTCTTTTGAGGGAGGAAAGTTGATCTTTGTAGAGCATGTGGTGGAGGGATTTAAAGGTGTGTGGGGGATCTAGGCAAGAAAAATGGTTTGATAATGGAATCCGGTGGAAAATTGGAAGAAGTGAGAAAGTTAGATTTTGGGAGGACTCGTGCCTGGAAGGAAAGTGTTTGGTAAATTTATTTTCGAGACTTCATCTTATTTCAGAACAAAAAAAAGGAAGTGATGGGGAGTATGGGGGCATGGGGTGATGAAGGGTGGAGGTGAGAATTTAGATGGAGAAGGGAAAGGTTTGAGTGGGAAAAATATATAAACTCATACTAAAACATTCGAAGAACCTTGTAGTTGAATAAACTTTTGCCTATTTTAAAGAATAACAATATAAAACAATATATAAACTCATACTAAATATTAAAACTTAAACAATAATCAAGAATGTCATTTTGTTAGCCTATTCTAATTCCAAATTATAATATTTATTCCAAACTATATAAAAAACCCTAAAAAGCACAAAAAGGAGAAAAATACAAAATCAATATCTTGCTCCATCTTACAGTAAATATCTCCTTACTTAATTTAATCAATTCACGCTAATTAGAAAAGGGCCAATTTATAGGTTTCACACTCAACACAAGAACATATCAATTTCACAATAATTTTGCATTGGGACATCAATTGGTCTATCAAACACAGTCAATTCATGAATAAAAGAATAAGAACATAATTGAAATTCATAAAACAATTCAAATAACCCAAAATTTATCCTCTAGGGATCCCTACACATGTTCGTTCTAATCCATAGGTGTGAGTAACTCATCCCTTACCTCTAAGGGAGCTCACGTGTGTAGTCCAGTAGCAGTAGCGGTGTATCTAGTGGTTCCCTAAGATTCCTCAAGCATTTCCTTTGATTTCTTTGCAAGAGTTTCCAAGCGTTAGAGAGAAAGAGAAGGGATTGAAGCCTCAATTTCATTGTCCATGTACGAGGACAATTTATCTCTTTAAAGGAAATATTTCCAACGGTGGAGGTGTGTGAAAATGAGTTCCAAAGGATATGTCAAAATTTCAGGATAATCCAACAGTTAACGAGTTTGGGATTGTAGTTTTACTCATACATGTTTGGGTGTATGTGGGAAAAAGATAGGGTTTTTGGAAAGGAAAAAGAGAGAATGAATTTGGGAGGAAGAGAGAGCGTAGAAACATATCGTAAATGTTAAAGCTAACCTAATATGTCTCTATTTATAGCTAGGGTACTCTAAGTCTATTATTTACTCTATATTTCATAAATATCAACAACATCATCCATGGACTTATACTAAGACGCCAAGAGAAATTTGCTTAAACATACTTCATGGCCAAAATGAATGGCTTGATCTAGATTATAGACATTTTGTATCAACTAATGTGATCAAGTGCAGCAAACATAAGAAGATAGCCAATACATTAGGAAAGCTATATGTTCATCTTCAAAAACTTTCACTCTAGCTTGCATTCATCATTAATCAAACCCAAAGCATATATTTCCCCCATTGGTTGAAGTCCAGTAATGGCAGTTATTTCAAATAATATTGTCCAATAGGTCCACAAGGAAAATCAAAAGGATGAATTTTGAGAGATACGAGATCTCGCCTGCATAGTTGCATAAAATAAAACATCCCTAGTTTCTCCATAAGTCTCCATAAGTCAACTCAACCCTATTCATCCAAGTAGTAAATTTGCTACCATCGTTATTAGGAGTTGCTCTGAAGATATCTGCATAGTCTTTACAGATAAATTAGTCCTAATCTCACGAAGATGCATAAGGAAGTGATCTTCACCAGTAGAGGGTAGATAAGGGTCCAACATTCAAGGGTAAGATCTAGTTTAAAGGAACCAAGAAAGGCATAAGAGGAATTGTTCATAGTAAAAGGCAAAAGTACTTGAGAACACCAAATCTTAAGACATTCTTCCTCTAGCATAGGTAGAGGCACAAAATTTCTTCCTTTTATTTCTTATTCTTGATTGGAAAAGATTGGAATGGGTGGAATGAAAGCCATTGATCATCATTTATTTCGAGTGTAAAAACCAAGCATATGAAAGTTGGGTGCCCCAAGCTTCATCTTCAACTCCTCACCACCTATGTGCTCACATCGCAACAACCACAACTCTCCCTTCACCGCTGCTACATCCCCTAACAGTCCAATGCACTGCACCTTGATTTCCCTTACTCTTTCAGGCTTAGTTTCTACCACCACCACGACAACACTTTATCTCACAAGATCACATCAATCAAGCTACAACTTTTGTTTTCAATTTCATATTTGATGACAGTTCTTATTTTCGATTTTAGATCTAAAGATTATGGTTCTTTTTGTTTGTCGATTTCAGATTCGACACGTTCGCCAAACCTGCATTAGCTCCGTAGACGAAGCTCTCATCGTTTCCTTTGAACTCCAAATATTGTGCCGTGCCTGATTTCATCAACAGATTAATCATCTTGTCCACGTAGAACAATGCCCTCAGGCCTCCCAAATCGATACTAAATTTTTTGTTGAGAAATGCACATTCATCGTAGGTCACAATTTCTACGTCGGAGCAGAGGGGTTGGTGGATGAGGTCGATGACAATGACATCATCAGAGTTAGTGGTTGTGGCGGCGGCAAAGGGGAGGGAGTGCAAGGAAGTGAGGTTGTGGAGGGAAAGAGAAGCGAAGTGGCTACCATAGAATGAGTTAGGGTCGAGGTGGAGGATGGTTTTGCCAACGGTTGAGGCGGTAGTGGAAATGATGAATTCTAATAGGGTGGTGTCGATAATGATGAGATTGAAGTTGATTAATTTGACAATGATGGCAGGTACTATGTTAAAACAATTTTTTTTCAAGTACGTAATTGACCAAAAATGAATCTGAGGTAGTAATTTGAAAATGGTTTATTTTCCATGTATCAAAAACATATTTAAGCCTAATAATAATAATAATAATGTTTAATTGTAATAGAAACATTGTAGAAATTACATGAAAGTAAGACCAGTTACATTAAACCTCGCGAGGAGAAGATTACTTCTTGGTCGTGGGAGAATAAAACTTCATTGGAGAAAGAATGGAGAATGAATCCTTATCTCTCTAAGTCATCATGAGCGTTCACTGACTATCTTTCTCTCTCCAACATAAAATACATGTCCCAAATTAGAGAATAATTACCTTATTTAAAACTATTGACTAAATAGAGTTTATAATAAAATTGAATAAACTTAAATAAGGAAATTCTCGCAAAGGTCATTGCATAGGTGCACAATTTTGCACTTCATATTTCAGCATTGTACAAGTGCACGGATTCCTTCACAACTAATTGCACATGTGTGTGAAGCTCCAAAACTTCAAAAAAATCTTCTTTTGCATTCACAAAACCTTTACAACTCTGGACTTCATCCAAATGGGTCTTGACACATAAAAATCATTCTTGGGACACATCTCCATTGCTTGGTCCTTGCTTCCATAAAGCTCCTATAAAACACAAGAAAATAACCAAAGATCAAGCATAAAAGGTTTATGTTCCTAGACCTAAAGCCAATTGAAGGCAAAGCTTCTGTGTTTGGATGAATGGATAAAGGAGAAATCATTGGCATAGGTAAAATTGGTATGTCCTCTCTAACCTCCATAGATAATATCTTATATGTTAAAGGTATGAAAAATAATCTGTTGAGCATCAATCAATTTTATAAAAATATATAGTTATGTTGTTTCCTTCAACAAAGACATGTGTAGTCAAGATTGACAATGGCAAGACACTTTTTACTACAATATGGTATAATTTGTATGAGATTGATACGATATATCTATCCAAAGAAAATGAGAGAAGAATTTAGCATGAAAAAGTTATGCATGTCAATCTGAAACATCTTTCAAAAGAAATTAAATGGGTCTTAGTCAAAGGATTGCTTAAGATCTGTCGAAAAAAACTATCTTCTATGTGAAGTCAGAAAGGGAAACAAATTAATGGAAAAAGATTATGGTACTCAACAAACCAAGATGGGGGGTGAATTGGTTTTCAAAACAAAACAAACTTTTAAAACTAGAGTTACAAAAACTTTTTTTGTATGGATCGTATCACACAACTTTTCAAAAATGAAACTCAGTCAATACTTAATCAATCCACCCTTTGCACAAGATCCTTCATTTAAGTTCTTTCTTTCACAAAGATATATCCTTGAACATTTAAAAAATTGATTAAGACTAGAATGAGAGATAAAAATTAGATCAAGAGAAGAAGTGCGCAACCTTTTTATACTGGTTCACTCTCTATCGCTAGAGAAGCTAATCCAATTATCTAATCCAAAACTATAATTAGATTTTCTCTATGCATATAGAATCCTTACAAGCAATCATAACCAATCTACAGTTCTCACCCTGGAAAAAAAGACTTAGGCACCTAACACTAGGGTCCTTTGTGATGTAAGCTCCATTGGAGCTTGTAGGCCTAGGATCTTCTTCATCAATGGATTCCTTTGCTTCTTGGAAGATGAATGACAGCGGAAGGAGAAAGGAAGAGAGAGAGGAGACGCCACTTCAAGGACAAGATGAGTCTAGAAGAAGCTCACCACCATAGGAAGCCATGGATAAGAGCTTGGAGGAAGAAAGAGATGAATGAAAGGAGAGGGAGAGAAGAGCACGAAATTTTGTGCTCTAAATGAGCTTTGAAATCTGAAGTTTAATATTCAAATGATCAAAGTTAAAAAAAAATGCACACACATGACCTCTATTTATAGCCTAAGTGTCACACAAAATTGGAGGGAAATTTGAATTTCACTTGAATTTGAAATTGAATTTGTGGAGCCAAACTTTGGAGCCAAAATTTCACTAATTATGATTAGTGAATTTTAGTTATGGTTCAGCCCACTAATCCAAGATCAATTCCTAGATTCTCCACTAAGTGTGCTTAGGTGTCATGAGGCATGTAAAGCATGAAGGACATGCACAAAGTGTGACTATATGATGTGGCAATGGGGTGTAGTAAGCAAATGCTCACCTCCCCCTCTAAAATTTAATTGGATTGGGCTTCTACCAATTCAGTTAAATTTATTTCCCAACACACATCAAATATTCACTTAGTGCATGTGAAATTATAAAACTACCCCTAATAAAAAAACTTGTCTAGGTGCCCTAAAATACAATGGCTGAAAAATCCTATATTTCTAGGGTACCCTACCTACATTATGGAGCCCTAAATACAAGACCCAAAATTAATGAAACCTTAATATAATATGTACAAAGATAAGTGGCCTCATACTTAGCTCATGGGCCTGAAATCTACCCTAAGGCTCATGAGAACCCTAGGGCCTTCTCTTGCATCTTTGGCCCAATGTTCTTGGAGTCTTCTATCCAATGCCCTTGAGGGGTAGGATTGCATCATTCCCTCCCCCTTGAAAAGGATTTGACCTCAAATCTAGAGGTTCTTGAAACTCATTAATTCTTTCCTCAACACCTGTAAAAAGAATAAAAACATATGTATTGGTGATGTTGGGTATGTTAGAGTACGGTAAGGATTGAAAACCCTTTTCCTGGCCATCTTCCCATAAGGGAATATAGTTCCTCACCAACTCAATGAGTGGTGCTACAAGTATAGAAAAATATGGGACAAACCTTTTGTAAAAGTTTGTTAAGATATTGAAGCCCCAAATTTCCCTTATACTTGGTGGAGTAGGCCACTCAGGAATGACCTTTATTCTCTTAGGGTCCATGGGAAGCCCTTGATCACTATTTAAAAAGTTAAGGAAAGTAATGGAATAAAGCATACCTTTTTATTTATTTTCATGTTGATTATTCCTACAAAAAATTACAACAAACCTAAGGTGTCCCACATGAGCACCTAGGTTTGCATTGAAACAAAAAATAAGAACAAACCTACCTAATGAGTCCCTATGTACACAAATCATGAAGATGTTGGGTGCATGAGTGATTTTACAAAAGAGTGTTGCACCACTCAACACATTCATCATACCACCTATCATAGGGATTTGGTGCCTAATAATACCTATTTTAGGCACCAACAAAGCACAAGAATTTAAGCTCTTGCGAACCAAACCCTCATCCAACAACTCCTTTACTTGAGGAATAACCTCAAGCCCAAAAGGTGTGGCAATGCTAGCAAGTGTCTTTTTACAAAAGAGAAAATGTGGAGGTTGTCTAAGAGGGAAAGTTTCTTTAATGTTTGTCTTTATTGTAAAATGAGTTTCCTTCTTAGCTAACCTCTTGGAGGAAACACTTACCTCCTTACACTTCTCTTTAACCATTAATGGTTGTCCTTCTTCTTGGGGGTAGATTTCTTCACTAGATTCTTCCCCTTTTGCTTCTTCACTTTCACTAGAGGAAGGTGAAGTAGTAACCTTATCTTGGCTACTATAAATGTATTGGCCCCTCAAAATCATGGTTTTTGTGGTGGGGCATTGAGAAGTAATGTGTTCTCTTCCAAGACATTTAAAGCACTTTATAGAGCTAGTTTTCTCTTGCATACTAGCCTTAGGGGCTTGCTTTTCTATTGTCTTCCCCTTGTCATCTTTGGGCTTAGAAGGTGTCACCCCTAAGATGCCTTGACCTTGGTCTTTCTTTGCATAAGAGTGAGAGCCATAAGATTTTGAAGTAGACTTCCTTTTAAGTTGTTGCTCTACCCTTATTTCCCAATCTAAGTTAGCCTTTACATTGTCCTTCCCATGAAAGTATGGGATGTTAATGTTAGCCTCTTGAGGCTTTCTTTCCTTTTCTCTCATATGGGAGTGAGATCTAAGATGTGACCTATGCCTTCCTTCATAATAGTCACGAAGTTCTTCACTTAGGCTCTTGCAAGAGTTATGACTACTATAGGAGGCATGTTTTTCTTTTCTTAACTCTTTTAGTATTTTCCTTCTTTCTTCTTCCCTTATTTTCTATTTTTCATCTTGACTTATTTCTTCCACTCTTTTTTTTTCCTTTTTCTTTTCTTTCTTGTTTTTCTTTCCACAACTTAAGGGATCTCAACTCATCTAATATCTTATACAAGGGGTCCTTAGTAGTAGAACCCTCACCATTAATACTAGATGAAGAATGAAGACTCATGGTGGTTTTTAAGTTGTGGTTCTTTCTTGTTGGGGTTTGAAAACAAAAGGTAAAAGAAACTACGGTTGAAACTAGCCAAAATAAAAACTAAAAGAGGTGTGAAAGATAAGGTAAAAACTAATTGGTAAAAGGCAAGCTATCTAGGCGGTTTGGCAATGGAGGGTAAGGAAATAAGCTATGAAAGTAAGAAAGAAATTAAAGTGCAAGAAATGCAAACTAGGCGGATCCTAAGAGTGTTTGGATGACCTCATTTAAGGTTCCCAACAAAACACTCACTATCCTAAGGGAAAATTGCCTAAAATTATTACACACAAATGGAAGTAGGGTGACCTATTGGAGGCTCCCAACTTACTTCCAATGAAAGGCTTTTTTGTTACAAAATTTGAAAGCAAAACAAATTGCCAATTACAAAATTACAAAAAAAAAGTCCTCAATTGTGGTGGCTATTCTCTCTTTAGTATTTCACTCAATTTGGAGTGCTTCCTAGTCCAATAGCTCTTAAGGTGGTTGGCCCCTTGCTTCTTGACTCAAATTCTTCAAGATATGGCACCAATCCTCCTTTCCAATTCCCTATATGGCAACTCACAAGCAAGGAAACAAAGAGACAAGCAATAACCAAAGACAAAAAAAATGAAATGAAAGCTAAACGAATAGAGTTTTAACAAGACAAATTTCCAAGGATTATTCAACAATTAAAGCAATGAAATGCACAAAAAAGCAAGCTAGGACTCAAAGAGAAACCTAGAATGGCTCTAGAGCAGAGTAGAAAAATTCTAAAAAAAAGACTCAAGAAACCTCTAGTTTTGGCACTTGTTTTCATAATAATTTTCAATTGAAATTTCAGAACTAGGATTGGTATAAAATAGGCACCAATTATAGAACAAATTTTGAGCCAAAACAACAAGCACACTTTCCTTTCACGGACACTGATTTTTCTTCCAACTTGTGCGATTTTTCTTATTTTTTCCTTTATCCAAATCGCTTGGTTCTCTTTTTATAATTTTGGTCCAGATGTCTAGAAAATTCAGTAAAAATTTCAGCTCAAAAAACGTAGTGAACAATTCCCAGTAATTTATACAAGTTCGTATGTTCAAGCTGCCAGCACAAGCAATTTCAACCTAGAAATCAAGAGTAGTGTTTATGTTGCTTAAGGCTTGGATAGTTACAGTTTTTGTTTGCTTATGCTCAATTATCTTGAATAACACAATTCAAGAGAGCTTAAGACTTATTTTGATTCACAAATCCAGCCACAACTCAGCACCACAACTCAACTTCATCATAGGCATCATGTAGGAAACTTAGAAAACAAAAAAAAGTTCAAGAACAAGACTACTTCTAGGAATTGATTTAGAACATGTTATGAACTAAATAACATGCATGAATTAGACACAAAATTCAAAAGATAGGCTAAGAATGACAAGAATACATGAACAAATGTATCTAGAATTCAATCCAAAAAATAAAAATTCAACACAAACTTAGATCATAATGTGACAATTACTATGACTAAACATGACTCTAAGACAACATGGATTAAGTGATTTACACTTAGATTTTTGTGTTTTTTTTTCTAATCAATATTTTGGAAGAAAATTTAGATCTAAAGGTTCAGCACAAGAATATTATGAATGAAAAATGATAGAACCTAAAATCAACACAAAAAACATGATTAAAGAGTAGATCTACAAAATTTGAACCATAGAAATGCAAGAACAAGTGTAGATCTAAGATTTAATCGGTTTATTTTTTTGAATCTACTCTAAACAGAACCAAACCACAAGACAATGGAGGATATACAAGTAGAATAAGATGAAGAACAAGGAATTAAAGAGAATTCACCAAACAAAAAGATAGAGGAAGCAAAAGAACATCACCTAGATGAAGATGCTCTTGATACCACGTGATGTAAGCTCCATTGGAGCTTGTAGGCCTAGGATCTTCTTCATCAATGGATTGCTTTGCTTCTTGGAAGATGAATGGCAGCAGAATGGAGAAAGGAAGAGAGAGAGGAGACGCCACTTCAAGGAGAAGATGAGTCTAGAAGAAGCTCACCACCATAGGAGGCCATGGATAAGAGCTTGGAGGAAGAAAGAGATGAATGAAGGGAGAGGGAGAGAAGAGCACGAAATTTTGTGCTCTAAATGAGCTTTGAAATCTGAAGTTTAATATTCAAATGATCAAAGTTAAAAAAAATTCACACGCATGACCTCTATTTATAGCCTAAGTGTCACACAAAATTGGAGGGAAATTTGAATTTCAATTCAAATTTCACTTGAATTTGAAATTGAATTTGTGGAGCCAAATTTTGGAGCCAAAATTTCACTAATTATGATTAGTGAATTTTAGTTATGGTTCAGCCCACTAATCCAAGATCAATTCCTAGATTCTCCACTAAGTGTGCTTAGGTGTCATGAGGCATGTAAAGCATGAAGGACATGCACAAAGTGTGACTATATGATGTGGCAATGGGGTGTAGTAAGCAAATGCTCACCTCCCCCTCTAAAATTTAATTGGATTGGGCTTCTACCAATTCAATTAAATTTATTTTCCAACACACATCAAATATTCACTTAGTGTAGAAGCAAAGCTTCATGGTGAATCAAAGGTGATTCAAAGGTGTTTTGATGATAACAATGATGATGACAAAGGTGATGACAAAAAGCTCAAAGATCAATCAAATAAAAACTCAAGTGAATCAAGAACAAGTCAAGAGTTCAAGATAAGAATCAAGAAGAATTCAAGACTCAAGAAGAAAGTTTAGAGTCAAGAATCAAGATTCAAGGTTCAAGATCTCAAGAATCAAGATCAAGATTCAAGACTCAAGATTCAAGAATAAAGAGAAGACTCAATCAAGATAAGTATTAAAAAGTTTTTCAAAACTTTGAATAGCACATGAGTTTTTGACAAAACCTTTTACCAAAGAGTTTTTACTCTCTGGTAATCGATTACCATATTGTTGTAATCGATTACCAGTAGCAAAATAAGTTTGAAAAAGTTTTCAAACTGAATTTACAGCATTATAATTATTTTCAAAAAGCTGTAATCGATTACAATGTTTTGATAATCGATTACCAGTGCCCTTGAACGTTGAAATTCAAATTCAAATGTGAAGAGTCACATCCTTTCACTTAAAAGCCTTGCGTAATCGATTACACTAATTTGGTAATCGATTACTAGTGACTGTTTCTGAATAAATCAAAAGATGTAACTCTTCAAAAGGTTTTTGACTTTTTCAAATTGGTTTTAAGTTTTTCTAAAAGTTATAACTCTTCTTAATGGTCTTCTTGACCAGACATGGAAAGTCTATAAAAGCAAGGCTTTGTTTTGCATTTCAAGTATCTTGAATACTTTTTACATTCATTCAATCAATCCTTTGCAAGCCTTGAATCTCTTTGAACTTCTTCTTCTTTGTACCAAAAGCTTTCTGAAGTTTTTTGGTTTTCCAAACCTTGAAAACTTGTGCTATTCATCTTTTCATTCTCTTCTCCCTTTGCCAAAAAGAATTCGCCAAGGACTAACCGCCTGAATTCTTTTTGTGTCTCTCTTCTCCCTTTTCCAAAAGAACAAAGGACTAACCGCCTGAATTCTTTTGTGTCTCCCTTCTCCCTTGTCAAAGAATTCAAAACGACACAGTCTGAGAATTCTTTTGATTCTTCCCTTTCCCTAATACAAAAGTGTTCAAAGGACTAACCACCTGAGAATTCTTTTGTATCCCCATTCACAAAGCATCAAAGGTTTAATAGCCTGAGATATTTGTCTCAACACATTGGAGGGTACATCCTTTGTGGTACAAGTAGAGGGTACATCTACTTTGGTTTGACTGAGAACAAGAGAGGGTACATCTCTTGTGGATCAGTTCTAGTGGAGGGTACATCCACTAGGGTTTCAAAGAGAACAAGGGAGGGTACATCTCTTGTGGATCTTTGCTTGTAAAAGGATTTTTACAAGGTTGAAAGAAATCTCAAGGACCGCAAGTCGCTTGGGGACTGGATGTAGGCATGGGTTGTTGCTGAACCAGTATAAAAAGTCTTGTGTGTTTGTTTCCTTCTTCCCTACTCTTTTACTTTCCGCTGTGCATTTAATTTCCGCTTTTACTTTCTGTTAAGTTTCTCTTCTACTCCATATTCTCTTAACAACATAAGTAAAAGCCTTAAAAGAGTAATTTTTAATTAGTAAAGGTTTAGGAATAATTAATTCAACCCCCCTTCTTAATTATTCTGAGGCCACTCGATCCAACACTTAGTGCACGTGAAATTACAAAACTAACCCTAATACAAAAACTAGTCTAAGTGCCCTAAAATACAAGGGCTGAAAAATCCTATATTTCTAGGGTACCCTACCTACATCATGGAGCCCTAAATACAAGACCCAAAATTAATGAAACCTTAATATAATATGTACAAATATAAGTGGGTTCATACTTAGCTCATGTGCCCAAAATCTACCCTAAGGCTCATGAGAACCCTAGGGCCTTCTCTTGCATCTTTGACCCAATGTTCTTGGAGTCTTCTATCCAATGCCCTTGGGGGGTAGGATTGCATCACTTTGTGAATAAGAGCCTAAGAGAACGCTACTCTTAGCCCAAACTAGAAACACCTATTCTAGCATGCCTTAAGTGATTCATGCACAAACAAAAAAATGCGTAAAGCCATACACGAAAACCAAGAGTAAAGATTTGGAGGTGTGAGTTACTTTTTCTAAGCACTTTTCTTCTCTTTTTTCTTTATCTAATAACAACACGTGATCTTAGCTCATTCAAAAGCTTATTTCATTGTTTTCGTCCTTGTTTAGAAGAGAACATAAACTGGTTATTTATAGAGAAAATAGTTATAACCGTCTATAATCGATTAAATCTAAAAGGTAATCGATTAATTCAATTAGGTAATCGATTAGTGTTAGAGATAGAGGGAGCAGCATGGTGAACAACCTAAAGGCTAAAGATTGAAGCTCAAGGAAGAGCTTGAAGAAGTTTTAAAGATGTTTTGACTTTTACATGCCTAAATTCTTTGAGTGGCATTTGTATTGGTTGTTATCTTAATTGTTGAATCTTAGTACATATGATATATATATATATATATATATATATATATTGCATCATGCATCATCATGGTTAGTCTGAAGAAACATTTCTAAGTTAGAAAAGTTTCTTCAAGAGGCAAAAACTCTCTATTTTAATCGATTACATGGTTGTCGTAATCGATTACATCAAGTTTGTCTGAAGCTTGAAGAGTTGAGTATCGTATCAGTTTAATCGATTACCTTGTTGTTTAAGACAATGACTAATTTATTCAGGAGTCTCTGCTTTAATCAATTACCAAGTGGATTAATCAATTACTTGTCTCTCGTTTAGTTCTTCAGAGGTGAACAAGAACACTTTAATCAATTACTTAGAGCATCTAATAAATTACATTGTTCTTGAGTTATTTCCAGATGTGGGGAAGAACACTTTAATCGATTACTTAGATAATCTAATCAATTACTTCAATGAATTAATCAATTATAGACAGTTATAACTGTTTTCTCTATAAATAACCAGCTTGTGTTCCCTACAAAAACACATCAAGAGATCAAGAGAATACTCAACACATCTCGAAAATAACCCACTAGCCTTTGAATGAGAAAGATCTCGTGCTGTCATTAGTGAATAAGAGAAGAGAAGAAAAGTGCTTTATAGTAACTCAACTTATTAAATTGTTTGGTTATGAAGATATTTTTTTCTTGGAAGTGAGTTGCGTCTTTTGAGTTGAAGAAGATCACCTCCTTAATCCAACAAGGTTTTTGTGGAAAGATTGGTCAGCTTGTATCTCTTAGTCATTTTTTGTATGGTTTTACACGATCTTTTTGGTTATGCATGAATCGCTTAAAGCATGCTACAATACGTTTTCTAGTTTAGACTAAAAGTAGAGTTCTCTTAGGCTTATATTCACAAAGGACCTTAGTGTTAGGTGCCTTAGTCTCCTTTTTGGGGTGGGAATTGTAGATTGGTTATGATTGCTTGTAAGGATTCTTGATGCATAGTGAAAATCTATATTTGGTTTTGGATTAGATAACTAGATTAGCTTCTCTAGTAATAGAGAGTGAACTAGTATAAAAAGATTGTGTCTTTCTTCTCTTGATCTGATCTTTTTATCTCATTCAACTATTAATCAAGTTTTTTGTAAAGTTTCAAGTTTTATATTTGTAAAAGAAAGGATGGTAATGAAGGATCATGTTTAAGGAATGATTGACTAAGTATTGATTATGTTTGATTCATATATGTGTTTGTGATACAATCCATACAAAAGTTTTTTGTAACTCAAGATCAAAGTTTTTCTTAAAGATGGGCTCAAAACATATCACTTTCAAAGAGGGCACATCTTTGGATTGACCTCATTTGTTTGAGGGTGAACATTTTTCTTTTTGGAAAAAGAGAATGAAAATCTTTATTCAATCAATTGATCTTGGTGCATGGAATGCCATCATTAAAGGTCCTTTCATTGCTACTAAAGAATTGAAGGGTGAATTATTACCTAAAGAATGTGATAAAATGAGAGATGGTGAGAAAAAAGTGCAAGATGATAAAAAAGCTAAAAGCATTTTAACTTCTGGTTTATCTTCTGATGAATTCCTTCGTACTGCAAGGTGCAAAAGTGAAAAAGAAATTTGGAATATGCTTGAAGTCACTCATGAAGGCACAACGGATGTGAGAAGAGCAAGAAGGAACACTCTTGTATTTGAATATAAAGCGTTCCAAATGATGAATGGGGAAACCATTTCAGAACTTCAAAAAAGATTCACTCATCTTGTGAACCATCTCCTTGGTCTAGGAAAAATGTTTGAAGATTAAGAGTTGAACATCAAGATTTTAAATTGTCTTAGAAGAACTTGGGAACCAAAGATTACAACAATCAAGGAATCCAAGAATCTAGCTACAATGACAATGAAAACTCTCTTCAGTAAATTGCTTGCCTATGAACATGAACTTACTCAACAATTTTATGCAGAAGAAACAGAAAAAAAGGAAAGGAATTGCACTAAAATTCGACTTCTCAAGGGAAGAATACAAAGATAGTTCTAGCAATGAGGAAGATGTAGAGAACTTCAATTTGATGGTAATAAAATTTGGAAAATTTCTCGGGAAAAGCAAGGACAGAAAATTCTCCAAATCCTCCAAGACTGAGAACAACAACAACAACTGCACATGTTGTAAGCAAGGTCATATAAAATCTGAGTGTCCTATCTACCTTAGAAAACATGTTGGTGATAAGAAAGGAAAAAAGGACAGAAATCAAAAGAAAGTCTACATAGCTTGGTAAGATAGTGCGTCACCAACCTCCAACTCTTCAAGTGATGAAGAAATTGCTAATGTATGCTTAATGACAAAGTCCATGAATGATCCATCAACAGATGAAGAAATTGAGGTAAATCCTGATTTTGAAGAACTTTTAGAAGCATTTAATGAAATGCACGAGGAAGCTCAAAGGCTTGCTATTTTAAACAAAAAGCTAAAAAGCGAACTGAAATTACACATCACTAAATTGGCTTCAACACAAGGTGAGTTGAATGTATCGAAGCAAGAAAATGAAAAGCTTGTTTCAAGATGTGAAGCCACTGGTTGTGATGATACCTCTACTTCCTTTAACATGGATGATTACAAGTTTTTGCAAACTAAGTTTGAAAATTTAAAAAAGGATCACTATGCTGAATGTATGAAATTACAAATTGAGCTTCCTATCTTAAAGATCTGTTTGGAAATTAAACAAAGGAAAGAGTGTGATCGAGGCCGTACCCGAATCAAATAAACATGAAAATGCAGTAACTAGGAAGTGATCCTAGGTCGTTTCCCAACGAGCAGTGACAAACCAAATGTTCATAATATACTTGCAGTAACAGTAACGATTGGGGGGGGGGGGGTTTGGTTGTTTGGTAATTAAAGAGCAGAACAAGTAAACTGGAATACGAAAATACTAATATTAAAAATGGGTTGTTTCCTCTGAATTAGGACGCATCAACAAGAATCAAGCCAAGGCTATTGTGCAAGCAATCAATGGGGCAAAACACACCAAATGATTATGATGATGGATGGCTCAAATTCTCACAAAGGTAAACTCATCACTTTCAAATTGAGCTTTCAAAACTATCATGACATGTAGAGAAGAATCAAGGATTTTAAGTCACAAAATGTCAAGAACTTTTATTTTCAAAACAATTACCCATTTCTTGAACATATCCTATAATTCAAAGAAAAACATGCAAATTCGTACGTGCACACAAAATTGACCCAAAATATTAAACTGAAAATCCGACGAAACTAACAACATTAACAAATTAACACAACTAACAAATTAACAAAACCAACAAAACTAGCAAAACCAAAGAACACTCCCCCCATACTTAAACAACACATTGTCCTCAATGTAGCACAATTAAAAGATTAAAAACAATTAAATCATCAAAGAGAATCAGACAAGTGTAATAAAAGCAAAGAAGGAGATAGGAAAAGAAAAACTCCCTAAGTCATGGTGGAGGAAGAGTAGGGTGGAGTAAGGAAGTCTCTTCCACCACTACGTCCACTAAAGAAGGGTTCGTGAGGAATGGCTTAAGTCGATGTCCGTTGACCTTGAAGCTCTTGTTTGTGGAGTCGCTTTTGATCTCAACTGTACCATAAGGAAAAACATTAGTAACAACAAAAGGACCAATCCACTTAGACCTCAACTTACCACTCATGAGTCCAAGCCTAGAATTATACAATAACACTTTTTGCCCAACCACGAAGTCTTTTTTAACTATCATACTATCATGGAACTTCTTGGTCTTTTCTTTGTAGAACTTGGCATTCTCGTAGGCTTCTAGGCGGATTTCATCTAACTCACTCAGTTGCAACTTCCTTTCCTCGCCAGCTTGATCCATAGAGAAGTTGCAAGTCTTCACTGTCCAGTATGCTTTGTGCTCAATTTCCACTGGAAGATGACATGCCTTTCCAAAGACAACCCGATAAGGAGACATTCCTATGGGTGCTTTGTAGGCAGTTCGATGTGCCCAGAGAGCATCATCAAGCCTGGTACTCCAATCTTTCCTGCTTGGCTGCACAATCTTCTCTAGAATTCTCTTGATTTCCCTGTTAGAAATTTCTGCCTGTCCATTAGTCTGGGGGTGGTATGGTGTGGATACCCTGTGTACCACCCCGTACTTTTTATGCAGGGCATGCATTGTCCTGTTGCAAAAATGGGTTCCTTGATCACTAACAATTGCTTTAGGTACTCCAAACCTGCAAAACAGATTAGACCTGACAAAGTCTGCGACAACTTTAGCATCATTAGTTCTAGTGGGCTTGGCTTCCACCCATTTTGAAACATAGTCAACTGCAAGGAGAATGTAAACATAACCAAAAGAGACAGGAAAAGGACCCATGAAATCTATACCCCAGACATCAAACACCTCACATAATAGCATAGGTTGCTGAGGCATTTGTTGTCGCCATGTAAGTGTATTTCCTGCTCTTTGACACTGCTCACAAGTGCTGCAGATCTTCCACGCATCTTTAAAGATGGTGGGCCAATAAAAACCACAATCAAGCACTTTGCGAGCTGTCCTTTGAACACCCAGATGACCTCCCGGTGCGGAAGAATGACAGAACTGCAGGACTGAGTCAGTCTCATGATCTGGAATGCACCGTCTAATGACCTGATCACTGCACAATTTCCACAAGTAGGGGTCATCCCAAATAAAATGCTTAGCATCACTTTTAATTTTATCTTTTTGGGCTTTAGATGCTAAGGGAGGAAAAACAGAAGCAACTAAATAATTGACAATATTAGCAAACCAGGGAGTAGAAAGAGAGTCAGAAATACTATACAGTATATACAAATGATCATCCGGGAAATCATCCCGAATAGGTCATCCCGAATAGGTGAATCTGCATCAGATACACGTTCAATCCGACTTAAATGATCAGCAACTAGATTTTGTGCTCCGCTCCTATCACGGATCTCCAAGTCAAACTCTTGGAGCCAGAGCATCCATCAGATCAACCTAGGCTTAGAATCAGCCTTCTTCAACAAGTACTTTAGAGCTGCATGGTCAGTATAAACAATAATGCGAGTACCAAGCAAATAAGATCGAAATTTTTCAAGAGCAAAAACTATGGCTAGAAGCTCTTTCTCAGTAGTAGTAAAATTTGCTTGGGCAACATCTAAAGTCCTAGAAGCATAATATATCACCCTGGGCAATTTATCAATTTTCTGAGCAAGGACAGCCCCCAATGCATAATTTGATGCATCACACATAAGCTCAAAAGGGGCTGTCCAGTCGAGTGCCTGGATGATGGGGGTGGTAGTCAGCGCTCTTTTGAGGCAATCAAAAGCCTCTTTGCATCTGTCATTAAAGTCAAACTCCACCTCCTTTTGCAACAAGTTGGACAATGGAAGGGCTACTTTGCTAAAATCCCTTATAAAGCGCCTGTAGAATCCTGCATGACCAAGAAAAGATCGCGCCTCTCGCACACAAGAGGGGTAAGGCAATTATGAAATAACAGAAATTTTTGCAGGATCTACTTCAATACCCTTATTGGAAATAATGTGGCCTAAAACTATACCTTGCTCAACCATAAAATGACATTTTTCAAAATTTAGAACAAGGTTAGTTTCAATGCATCTATTCAAAACTTTTTCCAAACTATTCAAACAACCATCAAAAGAGGATCCATATATAGTGAAATCATCCATAAACACCTCTATGCAATTTTCTAAAAAATCACTGAAAATACTAATCATGCACCGCTGGAAGGTACCAGGGGCATTGCACAGGCCGAAAGGCATCCTTCTATAAGCAAAAGTGCCGAAGGGGCAGGTGAATGTGGTCTTTTCCTGATCCTCAGGAGCAATAGTAATTTGCATATAACCAGAAAAACCATCAAAGAAACAGTAGTGGGATTTACCTGCCAGGCGTTCAAGCATCTGGTCAATGAATGGCAGGGGAAAATGGTCCTTTTTGGTAACCTGGTTCAGCCTCCTATAGTCAATGCAGACTCTCCAACTGTTCTGCACCCGAGTAGGAATCAGCTCCTCCTTCTCATTTCTGATCACTGTGAGGCCAGTCTTCTTCGGGACTACCTGGACGGGACTCACCCATTGGCTATCGGAGATAGGATAAATGATTCCAGCTTGCAAAAGCTTGGTTATCTCCTTCTTCACTACATCAAGAATCACCGGGTTGAGTCTTCTCTATGGTTGTCTTACTGGTTTAGCTCCATCCTCTAAATTTATTCGATGCATACATGTGGATGGGCTAATACCAGGAATGTCCGCCAGGGTCCAGCCTATAGTCTTCTTATGCTTCTTGAGAACTGACAACAACTTCTCCTCTTGCTCATCAGCAAGGGAGGCAGATATAATCACTGGAAAACTCTTGCTATCATCCAAGTAAGCGTATTTTAAATTTGATGGCAGAGGCTTCAATTCTGGTGTGGTCGGCTGGACAGTGGTGGAAGGGGATGGTTTCTCAGCCTTTACCTCATAAAGAAAGTCAGAGGTATGTGTACTTCCTGAAACATGGTTAGTCCTATCTGACTCTATAAAATCAATCTCAAGAGGTAAAACACCACCACCAGGCATGCAATCAATATCACTCTCAGATTCACTCTCAGCATCAAATTCAGACATATGATCAAGTACAATTTCATACTCAATGCATGAAGAGTGAGAGGCATGCAGATTAGAGTAAAGATCAGTCATGTATTCATCAACAACATGGTCAATTATTTCAGCACGAAATACAGAAAGATCTTCAGATGGGTATTTCATAGCATCCAGAATATTAAAATAAACAGTTATATCACCAAACTCCATGGACAGTGTGCCTGCATAAACATCTATCTTAGTTCTAGCAGTTTTCATAAAGGGTCTGCCTAGAATGATGGGAACTGATCCTTGAGAAAATCCATCTTCCATATTCAAAATATAAAAATCAACAGGGAAAATCAGTTCACCAACTCTAACTAAGACATCTTCTATGAAACCAACAGGGTAGGAAACACTTCTATTAGCTAAATGAATTACCACATCAGTTGACTGCAAGGGGCCTAGAGATAGAGAATTAAAAATAGACAGAGGCAAAACACTAACAGAAGCTCCTAAATCTAGCATGGCATTGTCAAACTTACTATTCCCTATGATACAAGGTATGCTGAATGTACCTGGATCTTTGCATTTTTCAGGAATTTGAGGAACAGATTTACCAATCAATGCGGAGACATTTCTGCCCATGCTAATCCGTTCACTTCCTTTAAGCTTCCGCTTATTAGTGCACAACTCCTTCAAGAATTTGGCATATCTTGGAATTTGCTTTATTGCATCCAACAGAGGTATGTTTACCTCTACCTTTCTAAACGTTTCCAAGATCTCTTTCTCTGCCTCTTCCATTTTTTTGTTGGAAACTGCTCTTGGAGGGAATGGAAGAAGATTCACCTGCACAGAAATTAGAATTACCTATGGAAGAAGATTCACCTATGGAAGAAGATTCACCTGCACAGAAATTGTTAGGTAAATTTTTGTCATCACCTTTTTCTGGAATAGAGTGAAGTTTGGCAGGTTCATTTGTAGATGAGGAAGGTGCTACGGGTTGAGGTCCTTGACATTGCTTTCCCGACCTCAATGAAATGGCACTGACATTTTTGGGATTTTGGACAGCTTGAGAAGGCAGCTTGTCAGAATTCTGGGACTGTTGTTGATTCAATTGGGTAGCCAATTGTCCCATCTGATTGGTTAAGCTCTGAATAGAGGCTCTGGTCTCTTGCTGAAACTGCATGTTCTGCATAGTCATTTGCCTCACAAGTTCTTCGAGGGAAGGTTGTGGAGGGGCCTCAACTATTGGCTGTTTCTGGGGTTGTTGCTGTTGTTGGATTGGTGGACGAATGTATGGTCTGCTTGGGCCAGCAACATTTTGGAAGGAAGGAGCAGGCTGCTGTTGTTGTTGTTGAGGGCTGGACCATCTGAGGTTAGGGTGATTCCTCCATCTAGGGTTGTATCTGTTGCTGGAGAGGTCATAATTGCTCTGCTGTGGTTGATTTTGCTGCTGAGGTTGAGGAGGTCTATTGTAAATATTTGCAGCATAAGCTTCAGGCTGCTTAATTGCTCCAGGTTGCTGCATGGAAGGGCAAAGGTCTGTATGGTGGTCAGCAGAGGAGCACAAACCACAAACCCTTGCGATAGGTACAGATTTCTGATTCAAGGCCAGCTGGGTTACCAAGTTAACCAATGCATCCAGTTTGCCTTCAAGCTTCTTAGTTTCAGATGATGCAGATGGGTTTGTAGCTACCTCATGCACTCCTCTAATGACTATGGCATCATTTCTGGCGCTAAACTGCTGGGAGTTGGAGGCCATCTTCTCAATTAAATTTCTGGCATCAGCAGGAGTCATGTCTCCAAGGGCTCCACCACTGGCAGCATCTATCATACTTCTCTCCATATTACTGAGTCCTTCATAAAAATATTGGAGAAGAAGCTGTTCTGAAATCTGATGGTGGGGGCAACTGGCACATAGTTTCTTAAATCTCTCCCAATACTCATACAGGCTCTCTCCACTGAGTTGTCTAATACCTGAGATATCCTTCCTGATGGCTGTGGTCCTGGAAGCAGGGAAAAATTTCTCTAAGAATACTCTCTTAAGGTCATCCCAGCTCATGATGGACCTTGGAGCAAGGTAATACAGCCAGTCCTTTGCCACTCCCTCTAATGAATGAGGAAAAGCCTTCAGAAATATGTGATCCTCTTGGACATCTGGGGGTTTCATGGTGGAGCAGACAATGTGAAATTCTTTCAAATGTTTGTATGGGTCTTCACCTGCAAGGCCATGAAACTTTGGAAGCAAATGAATCAGTCCAGTTTTAAGAACATATGGGACATCCTCATCAGGGTATTGGATGCACAAGCTTTCGTAGGTGAAATCAGGTGCAGCCATTTCCCTTAGAGTCCTCTCACGGGGTGGAGGTTGTGCCATATTCTCAGAATGTGCAAAATCAGAATGCTCAGAATCAGAATGCTCAAAATTATAATGCTCAAGATCAGGATGTTCAAAATCACCAATAACAGAATGCACAGCTTCACCAGTAATGGAATGCTCAGAATGATCAAAAGGTATAAAATGATGCCTAACTAATCTATGAAATGTCCTATCTATCTCAGGATCAAAGGGTTGTAAGTCAGATGGATTGCCTCTAGTCATACACTACATTCAGCATGCACACAACTAGTTGCCTTATCATGTAAATAAAGGTGTAGGTTTGAACTACAGCTACCCTCAAATGATATCCAAATGACTTGAAATTTTGTGAGCAACCTTATAAAATGATGAGAAGATAGCACAAAAAATTTCAGACAAAAATTCAAAGTCTAACTATGAAAGCTAAAAATGGTAAGTTTAGAAAAATAAGTGAAAAAAACTTGAAAAATAAAAAACTTTTGACAGAATCGCTTTTTTTGGACGATGGAGACCTCAACCGGCCTATGGCAGGCTGCCACGGCGTAGGAAATTTTTTTCTACCCCAAATGCATATATAATAATTGCGATTCTGATAACCGGAGCAAAAGTTATGGCCGTTTGAAGTTTTGACAAACACAAAATTTGCTAGTTTTTTGGAACTTTCAAATCTGACCAAACTAAAGGCTCTAGCTATTTTTCCCACAAAATATGGATTAAAAGAAGTTACCACAAAAAAATTCAGCCAAAAATAACAACCCTAGCTACTAAAACAAAAAATCTCAAATAATTCAGCATGGGTGGTCGCTAAAATCCGTCTCTAATTGATTTCTACTACTACTCTGTTTTTGCCGCAAGCACACTCTTCACAGCAAAACACCCAAGACTGAAAAAGGGGAAATGCTTAATGGGAAAACTGAAACAGAACACACATTAAACAAAATACCAGGACACTAAACAACATTAACACACATACTAACACAATACTAACAATTAAACATAAAACACGGAAGGATTAAACACACAACACTAGCTAGCTATTATGAACCTTTGGACACTGCTCCCCGGCAACGGCGCCAAATTTGATCGAGGCTGTACCCGAATCAAATAAACATGAAAATGCAGTAACTAGGAAGTGATCCTAGGTCGTTTCCCAACGAGCAGTGACAAACCAAATGTTCATAATATACTTGCAGTAACAGTAACAATTGGGGGGGGGGGCTTTGGTTGTTTGGTAATTAAAGAGCAGAACAAGTAAACTGGAATACGAAAATACTAATATTAAAAACGGGTTGTTTCCTCTGATTCAGAAGCCATTCTCTTATCCTGGGTTATGGAAAATTCGTCCCTAACAGTCAACCACTTAATCCAACTCTGTTTCAATTTACTAAGCGAAAATCAACTTAGGGTTTTCAATACGTGATTAGGCACCACATACACCAGTTAGCCCTTTGTCCATTAAGCATGAACGCAAGTTAGGCTCAGAGGCAATTAATCGAACACGAAGTGTGCACTGATTAATATTCACGAAATTGGGATAACTGGTGAAGGGAAAACTGCCAGGAACCCACATTACAAGCGAAACCTCAAAGAGAGTTGGGCTTCGTCATCAAAAGGAAACAACACCAGAAAATCTAGCCTTCCATGGATTCAAACAGAAAACGCAAATGAAACATGAAACAGAAACATAAATGAACAGAAACGTAAATGAACAGAAACGTAAATGAAAGTAGAACAAGAAGCACGAATGAACTCGTAATTAGAAGCAGAAAACAGAAATTTGCATTAAGAACGAAAATTGTAACGAGGGAACAGAAAAACGTGAAAGCCTAAAACCAAAGCTCTGAATAATGAAAATAGCAGAATAGAATGCCTTGCATGAATCCCAAGGCAGCTATTTAAAAGGAGTCACTCAAAGTCACTGGGCCCTATTACAATACTCTGGCCCAAAACGAAATAAACACTGAACAACATAAAATAAAATTGCGAAATTTCCTAATTAGAAATTAACTAAGGTAAGCGCTGCTTTATTTGCCCTCTTCAAGTCCACAACTAAAATCCAAATTAAGCCCAATGTTTCATTAATTCCTGAAATTAGATTAAAAACATCAAATTAGCTAAATGAGCCCAAATAATAAAACTCCCTAATTAATTGACAATTAAGACCAATCAATAATTAAAATGGTGCAAAAAGGGTTTAGAAAATAGAAGAAAATGATGGCACATTAGAGTGACCTTAATCACATGCTCAGCGTGCAAAAGCATACTACAGATAAGATCGGCTTGGGGTATAACAAGCAAACCACGTTTTCATAGAAAACTCCATTTGTATCCTTGAAAGGGGTGAACCCAAACAAGGTCTCCAAAAAGAGGAACATGGTGTATTCTAAAAGAAATGCAAAAACACGTCATTATTGCATGAAAAAGGGTCACACTTCATATACATGCTATGTTATAAGATTTGATGTTTCAAGAGGAAAATGTATGTGGATTCCAAAAGATTTATCTGTGCAGATTAACCCCATTGGACCCAACTTAAATTGGGTACCACCTATGTCTAATTGATTTTGTCTTATAGGTGTGCCTAAAAGCAAGGGATTTACTATGGTACTTGGATAGTTGCTGCTCTAGGCACATGACAGAAGACAAGTCCAAACTCTCTAACTTTGTGTAAAAAAAATGGAGGATACGTCACGTTTGTAGATAATAACATGAAAAATAATGGGAGAGAAATATCGGAAATCAACACAAAACTCAAATAAAGAATGTTCTATATGTGGATGGACTAAAGCATAACCTCCTAAGCATTAGTCAAATTTGTGACAAAGGCTTCAAAATTGAATTCAACAAAAATTATTTGTCTTATAAGTGAAGCCATGTAAAGTTTTCCACATTGAAAGATAATAGGTAATATATATATATATATATATATATATATATATGTTAAATGTTGAACATGCATCATTTCATGAGTTGATTTGTTTGGTAAGTACAATAGATGATTCTTGGTTGTGGCATCGTAGGACTGCACACATTAACATGCATCATCTAAATAATCTAGTTAGGAAGTACCTCAAAATTGGTCATCCAAAACTCAAGTTTGAGAAAAATAAATTGTGTGAAGCTTGTAAAAAAATGAAGCAAGTTAAAACTCTTTTCAAAGAAAAAATTTTGTTTGTATTAGAAAACCCCTTGAACAACTTCACATTGATTTATTTGGTCCCTTTAGAACTATGAGTTTGGGTGGAAATTACTATGGCTTAGTAATAGTAGATGATTACTCAAGGTTCACTTGGACTTAGTTTTTGAAAACCAAAAATGAAGCTTTTGATGCTTTTCGCAAACTTACAAGGTGATTCAAAATGAAAAAGGTCTCAACATTGTTTCAATTAAAAGTGATCATGGAGGTGAATTTCAAAATGAGTCTTTTGAAAACCTTTGTGAAGAAAATGGAATTTACCATAATTTTTTTGCCCCAAGAACACCTCAACATAATGGTGTTGTAGAGAGGAAAAATAGATCCCTTGAAGAAGGTGCAAGAACCCTTCTAAATGAAACAAGGCTACCTAATGACTTTTGGGTTGATGTTGTACATACTATTTGTTACACCTTGAACA
Organism: Glycine soja; assembly: GCF_004193775.1. Lineage (NCBI taxonomy): Eukaryota > Viridiplantae > Streptophyta > Magnoliopsida > Fabales > Fabaceae > Glycine > Glycine soja. The sequence goes on along the minus strand of NC_041007.1, from coordinate 24,322,652 downwards.
AAGTACTTATTAGACTTATTTTGAAGAAAAATCCTTATGAACTGTACAAAGGAAGAAAACCAAACATTTCTCACCTAAGAGTTTTTGGTTGCAAGTGTTTCATTTTAAACAACAATAAAGAAACTCTTGGAAAATTTCATGCAAAGGTTGATGAGGCCTTCTTTCTTGGTTATTCATTGCATAGTAAGGCATATAAGGTATTGTCAGACCCTAACTTTGTCCGGGGATGATCAGTTGCAAACATTTTGATTCTTGCTAGCCAAATTGAGCTGCTTAACACCAGTTGTCGTGCAATCCGAGAGGTTTTTCGACGTTTCAGGAAAGAATACAAAAAATACCCAAGAAGGAGGGTAAAAGGGTCATTTGGAGTCATTTCCAGACCCCTGAGTCCACTAGGAAACTTAGGAGTGAAGTAACCATCTCGCCTGGGTGAGCAAGGTTACTTCAGGTTAAAGCAATAGCTCGCTTAGGCGAGCTGCTGTTCAACCTCCTCCCCTAATTTCCTATAAATAGGCATGAGGGGGCTGAAGGAAGGGGTTCAACTTCATATATTGAGAGCATTTTAGTGAAATTAGTGAGAAGAAGGAGAAAGAAGAAGAAAAAACGAGGCCAAAGTGCTTCTGAATCGCTTTCATGATTGATTCCTATATCGTTCTTCACCGTTCTTCGTTTGTTCTTTGTTCATCGACCGATTAGTTTTTGTTTTTGAAGTTTTGACTTCACTCTATGCACCCTTAGTGGTCTCCTTTTGCTTTTTCACATCTTCATCTTCATTCTTCTACCATCAGTGATCTCACTTTATCATTGTAAAACAAAGTTTCAACCGATCGTTTGTGCCGTAATCTTGGTTTACCAATGTAAAATAAAGTTTCAACCGGTTATTTACATCGTAAGTCATCTTTTAAAGTTAGGAAATTTCTTCAGTAGGCAAAAATCTTTGTTTTAATCAATTACAGCCTTATAATAATTGATTACACAAGTTGTTTTAAGCTTGCAAAGTTGTCTCGTGTCGGTTTAATCAATTACAGCCTTATCATAATCAATTACATAGTTGTGCTTGAGACAATGATTGATTTACTCAGGAGTCTCTGTTTTAATCGATTACCATGTGATATAATCGATTACTTCCCTTTCTATAAGTGTTTCAGAAGTGATTAAGAACATGTTAATCAGTTACGTTGAGCATCTAATCGATTATATTATTCTTGAGTTGTTTCTAGTTTTTGGGACAAACACTTTAATCGATTAAAAAGATAATCTAATCAATTACTTCGTTGAATTAATCGATTACATTATAGATTTAATTGATTACATGTAATTATAATTGTTTTTTCTATAAATAGCCACCTTGTGTTCTCACTTCTACACACAAGATCATTAAGTGTGAAATTGCATGAGCTGATATAAGTGAAAGAAGAGAAGAAAAGTACTTAGAAATAATGACACACAACTTCTAATCTTTTCATTATGAAGATCATTTTGTGATAAGTGAGTTGTGATACTTTGTTGAGTTCAAGAAGACACCTCATTCAGTCAAGCAAGGTTTTGCAGAAAGGATTGATCAGGTTATGCTTATCTTTTACTCTAGTTTTTCGTGAATGGTTTTACACATTACTTGTTTGTGTGTGAATTTCTGAAGGTATGCTAGAATAAGTTTTTCTAGTTTGGGCTAAGGGTAGCTTTCTCTTAGGCTCTTATTCACAGAGGACCCTAGGGTTGGATGCCTAAGTCTTTTTTTCTGGGGTAGGAACTAAGATTGCTTGCGATTACTTGTCAGAGTTCTATATGCATAGTGAAAATCTAATCAGGGTTGGATTAGATAACAGGATTAGCTTCTCTGGTGATAAAGAGTGAACTGGTATAAAAAGTTGTGTACTTCTTCTCTTGATCTTATTTTTTTCTCATTCTGGTCTTAATATATTTACTAAAGATTCAAGAAAATATCTTTTTGAAAGAAATAACTTTAACAAAGGATACAGTGTAAAGAGTGATTGATTTAGTATTGATTAAGTTTGGTTTATCAAAGTTTTGTGATATGATCCGCGCAAAAGAAGTGTTTGTAACTCTGGTTTTGAAAGTTTATTTTGTTTTGAAAACCAATTCACCCTGTCCCCTTCTTGGTTTGTGAGTTCCATCATCTTTTTTAGGGTGGAGTCCGCAAGTTCAATGAAACGGCTGATGGGTACAGCAAGATATAGACCTATAGGGGAATGCTTCTTAACCCAACAAGGAACTTGAGGAATCGCTTAGGAGTTAGTGGATTGAATGCAAAGGACAAAATATTAGTCTACCTCATTACCTACATTCTCACTCTGAGGTCAAGTAATCACGCTCAGGTAATAGATGATGACCTGCAGATTGTTTATGGTCTGAAATCAGGTATCAAGATGAATTGGGTACGGCTGATCGAAAACATTATGTTGAAAAGTCATCGCCTGGTGGATTATGAATTTCCTTATGTAGTACTTGTCTCAAGATTCATTGACTACTTCAATGTCGATGTCTCTAATGAGATTGTGGACTTTACCAAAGCATCTAGTGAGATTACCGAATGGAATCTCAAAAAGCTTGGAATGAGGTTTGTTGACCATGAATGGATAACTGATGAAGAGCCAGCAGTCGAAAATTTGGAATAGATGGATGAAGATATTGAAGCTGAAGCTCCACGAGAGCCTGCACATCAATATAGTCCTTTTGAGTCACTTATGATTCAGAAGATGGAAGTTATGCTTCACCTCCATCGAAAACACTCAGCTGAAGTTCACAATTCGCTAGAAAATAAAACCACTCGGCTGGAAAACATCGAAACTAGGCTGACCCTTACCAACCTCCTTAACCCCGATGAGGATGAAGCTTAGTTGTGTTTTAAGTGCTTGTTTTTGTTGTCTGTTTGTCAATTCTGATTATGTTTAATTATGTTTATGTGTCTTTGTTTAATTAAGAAGTTATGGTATCTTATAGTAGTTTAGTGATTAAGTTGTAATGTTTTAATGAATGAAATGCTATGATATTTTCCCAGTTCACTTCATATGTTTGTCTATTTATTCTATGAATATTGCGACTTTTTGGCCTTTTTATGCGAAAAGGGGGGAGAAAAATTGAATTAGCATTATGTATTGCATTAGCCTTATGTAGAGGGAGAAAAATTGCATTAGCATTGCATTAGATTAGTGCACTGCATACAAACATTCGTATAAATCTCTACTTAATGATGATGAAGATATGAATTCATTCTTCTCTTAGTGTTCAGAAACTTTCAAGTTCTTCTAAGAAAAGTCTTTACTCTCAAGACTCTCCAAATGCACTCAAATGGAAATTCAAGTTTGGCATCATCAAAGCCAAAAGGGGGGAGATTGTTAGAGATAGGGGAGTAACATTTTTTTAAAAGTCTTTGCTTAAATCGATTACCTTGTTCTTAAAACTGTTCCTGGAAGGGATCAAGAACACTTTAATCGATTACATCAAGAATCTAATCGACTACATTGTTCTTGAAAGTTTTCCAGAATTTGGTAAGAACACTTTAATTGGTTGAAATGATAATATAATCGATTACTTATTCGAAATAATAAATTGCATTGAATATTTAATCCATTACATATGGTTATAATTGTTTTCTCTATAAATAGCCAGTTTGTTTTCTCACTTTGTGGAAAGAAAAGTGTGAAAAATAAGTGAAAGGAAGATAGAAGATTAAGTGCATAGAAAAAGTGTGACTCATAACTTCTAAACTTCATTTTTGAAGATCTCATGGTGAAAAGTGAGTTGTAAATTTCTCTTGAATTCAAGAAGACACTTATTCACTCAAGAAGGTTCTTGCATATGATTGATGAGGTTGTGTCTTGACTCTATTTTTCATGTGTTTTTACACTTTGTTAGCATATGCATGAATTTCTGAAGGCATGCTAGAATAGGTTTTTCTAGTTTGGGCTAAGGGTTGGTTTCTCTTAGGCTCTTATTCACAAAGGACCGTAGGGTTGGGTGTCTTAGTCACTTTTTCTGGGGTAGCATCTAAGATTGATTATGAGTGCTTGTAAGAATTCTATATGCATAGTTAAAATCTAATTCGGGTTGGATTAGTTAACTAGATTAGCTTCTCTAGAGATAAAGAGTGAACCGGTATAAAAATCGGTGCATATCTTCTCTTGATCTTATCTTTCTTTCTTATTCTAGTTTTGATCAATTTACTGAAGGTTAAAGGAAATATCTTTTTTGGGAAGGAACTTGTATTAAGAGGGAAATTAAGTATTGGTTTATCAAAAGTTTGTGATACAATGCTTGGAAAAGAAGATAGATCAAAAGTTCCCTACCTTGATAGGATATATCATGACTATCAAGGCAGATCAAAAGTAGGCACGACAATGCTACGTGGAAAGCCTGAAAGTGGCATCCTATCCTCCCACCAGGGAGCTTTCCAAACCTCATCCCACAGCGGATGGTTCCAATAAAGTCATGAGTGTAGACAGAAGGTCTCCAATCTGAGCCCTGACAGTCTACCAAACCAGCCTGGACAACATATTCAATGTAGATCCACATAATGACACATAAGATAAAGGCACAAAACCTATTGATGAACTCGTCGGCCATCAGCACAGACATATAACTAATGTCCTACATAGGAATGCAAACCTATTCGCTTGGCATCCATCTGACATGTTGGGAATCCACCCCAGCATTATCTGCCCTAAGCTCGCCATCTGTCCCTAGGCCAAACCGGTATCATAGAAGAAGAGGAAGATGGGAGAAGAATGACGCAAAATGGTTAGAGAATAGTGGACAAGCTCCTCAAAGCCAACTTCATCAGAGAAGTCAAGTATTCCACCTAGCTCGCCAATGTCGTCTTGGTCAAAAAGGCCAACAACAAATGGCGGATTTGCACCAACTACACCAATCTAAATAGGACGTGTCCGAAGGATGCATACCCTTTTCCCAACATCAATAAGCTAGTCAATGGAGTGTCTGACTTCCAAGTACTAAGCTTCTTGGACGCCTACTTTAGATAGAATCAAATCCGGATGCATGCTCTAGACGAGGAGAAAATGGCATTCATCATTGAAGATGCCAACTTTTGCTACATGGTCATGCCCTTTGGCCTTAAAAATGCAAGCGCTACATACTAGAGATTGATGGACTGGATTTTGAAACAACAAATCGAATGAAATGTCGAGGTCTACGTCTACAACATGGTTATCAAATTCGATAGCATAGTCTAACATGTGGCAAACCAAGAAGAGGTATTTGGAGAAATCCACAAATATGACATGCTCCTCAACCCAGAAAATGCACTTTCGAGGTCGGCGGAGACAAGTTCCCAGGCTTCATGATCACACATCGGGGAATAAAAGCCAACCCTGACAAATGAATAGCCATATTGGAGATGCACAATCCTACCAACATCCAAGAAGTCCAGAAGCTGAATGGCACACTAGCATCCATGTCCAAGTTCCTCGCCAAGCTCGCCAAAAAAGCAAAGCTGTTCTACAAACTGCTAAAGAAAACCGAGTTATTCCTATGAGACGAAACATGCAAACAAGTCTTCTTATCCTTCAAGAAGACCATTGCCATACCACTAGTCCTAGGTCAGGAGTACCCTTACTTCTATATCTCTAAGTAGCTGACAAAGCTGTTAGCTCAGCCCTCATACAAGAGGAAGGGAAACACCAACTTCCCATCTACTTCACCAGCTGCATACTTCATGGCACCGAGAAGCGCTACCAAATGATAGAGAAGGTGGTGATAGCAATCAGTAACTCATCCTGACATCTCAGGCCATACTTTTAGAGTCACCAAGTAGTAGTCAAGACGAACTATCCCATCAAACAAGTCTTGTGAAAACTTGAACTGATAGAAAGGATGGTGGCATGATCCGTAGAACTTTTAGAGTTCGATCTCTAGTACGAATCTCGTGTCCCCATAAAGACATAGTTCATGGCAGACTTTCTGGCAAAATTTGCTAGTAACGAACAAACCACCAGAGACTGGTGGAGCCTCTATGTTGACAGTGCATCCAACATGAAGGGAAGTAAGGCAGGAATCATCCTTGAAGGCTTTAACAATGTCACCCTAGAGAAAACCCTTAAGCTCAACTTCAAAGCCTCAAACAACTAGGCTAAGTACAAGGCGCTTATTGTAGGTCTAAAACTAGAAGTCGGGGCCAAAAAGCTATGATGCTACATAGACCATAGCTTGTCCAGGGGCAAGTTGCCAGTAGATACCCGACTAAGGAAACAATGTTGCTCAAGCACTATCACATTGTATAAACTCTCATTGACAATTTCGAATGCTTTGAGATGTACTACATACCTAGGGAAAGCAACACTAGAGTAGACTTGCTCTCCAAACTGGTCATCACCAAAAAGACCGAGCACCTCTAGATTATCATCCAGGAGACGCTCCTAACCCCTACCATAGACACCGAGGAAGTTATAATTGGAGAAGAGGTGGAACCAGACCGGATAACCCCTATAAGAATTTTTTAATTCGAGGGGTGTTGCCATCAGACAAGAACAATGCCTGACGCCTGAAATGGAAGGCTAGCTGCTACGTCATCCTTGATGGCAAACTATTCAAAAGAGGTTTGACAATACCCTTGTTAAAATGCTTGAATAGCCAATAGCAGACTATGTCATAAGAGAGCTTCATGAAGAGATGTGCAACCTTCACACCAGGGGACACTCCCTTGCCACCAAAGTGGTGTGTGACAGCTACTACTGGCCAACACTCAGGGCAAACACCCCTGACTTCACCAAGCGATGCTGAAGATGCAAGGAATTCATTGATGTTCTATGCACCCCTCCTAACAATCTCCACAGCCTAGGCTCCCCTTGGCCCTTTGCCATATGGGGAATGGACTTACTAGGACCACTGCCAAAGGCCCCAAGAGCTGTCAAATATTTATTAGTCGCTAATGACTACTTCAACAAGTGGATAGAGGCAAGGCCATTATGATAAATCACAGCCAATGAGGTGGAGAAGTTCACCTAGAAACACCTCATATGTAGGTATGGCCTCCCTTACACCATTGTCACCAACAACAACACCCAATTCAAAGCTCAGTCTTACGAAGACTTCCTGACAAGGCTAGGCATCAAGCACCTCGTCACCTCTGTTAACATCCTCAGACTAATCGTTAGGTAGAGGCAGCCAACAAAGTTATCCTCAAGGCCCTGCGCACTAGACTCGACGAGTCTAAGGGTATGTGGAAAGAAGAGCAGCCCAGTATACTGTGGGCTTATCATTGTTCACCTCAGACAATGACCAATTAAACTCCTTTTCAACTCACATATGGCACAAACGCCTTGATCCCCGTCGAAGTCAGGGAACCATCGACAACGAGGCTTTTTTCCCAAGAACAACAAAACGAAGAAAACACAGGGCAAACATGCTCCTGGTTGCATCTCAAAAGGCTCATCAAACCTAAGGTCCGCCCTTGGTGAGTCTCATATCTCCAAAGGTTCATCAAACCCAAGGTTCGCCCTTGTTGAGTCTCACAAGATCGTCAAACCCAAGGTCTACCCTTGGTGAGTCTCGCATCTCCAAAGGCTCATCAAACCCAAGGTATGTCCTTGGTGAGTCTCATAGGCTCGTCATACCCAAGGTCCGCCCTTGGTGAGTCTCGTTTCTCCAAAGGCTTGTCTAACCCAAGGTTCGTCTGATGCAATCCTAACCCACAAGAGCATTGGATAGAAGACTCTAAGAAGGTTGGGCAAGAGATGCAGGAGAAGGCCCTAGGGTTCTCATGAGCCTCAAGGTAGATTTTGTGCCCATGGGCTATGTAAGAGCCAACTTTTCTTTGTAAACATTAGAATAAGTTTTCCTTCTTTTGGGCCTTGTATTTTGGCCATTTTAGGTTCGTATGGTACCCTACAAATTAATCGCACCCTACCCTACAAGTTAAGGGTACCTTGGTAGTATAGGATTTTAGCCTTGTATTTTAGGGCATTTTGAGTAGTCTCAATAGTATGGACTTTTTTTTGTATTTTCATGTATTTTGGGGGGTGAGCTTAGCTATTGGAGGGATGCGTGTTCCCATGGGGGTGAGCTTAGCTATTGGAGGGGTGTAACACTTTCTTCCCAAGGAAGCTTCTCAAGGAAGCTTTCTTCCTTCATGTATTTTGGCATGGGGGTGAGCTTAGCTATTGAACAGGTGTAACACTAGCTTCCCAAGGAAGCTTGTCAAGGAAGCTACCTAGGCTATAAATAGAAGCATGTGTACCACTTTTTGTAACTTTTATGAATGAGAAACTTGTGAGATACACTTCAAAGTTCCACTTCTCTCCCTTTCTTCCTTCAATTTTCCATGCCACTTTCTCCCTCTCTCATTCTCATTCTCTTAGTGGTGAAGCTTCTCCTTCCATTGCTTATTCTCTAGTGGATGACACATCCTCTCTCCTCTTCTCCTTTATCTTCCGCTGAAACTCCATGGTTGAAAATCACTATTGAAGGACCTTATTGAAGCTCAAAGATCCAGCTTCCATAGAAGCTTCTCAAGAAAGCTTCCATGAAGTGGTATCAGATGACAAGAGTTTCAAGTAGGTGCTCCTTAAACCTCCATTAATTTTCAACTTTACCTTCTCCTACATTGTTGTTTCTTCATTTTTCTCCATGTATCTCCTCACATGTCTTGTGTTGAATGTTGCTAGCATGATTTTTTAGAATTTCCACTGATTAAGATTGCTACAAAAGCTAGATTTGATTTTTATGGTTCAAATTTCTTATTCTTGTTCTTGAACCATGAATTGTGTTAAGTTTAGGTTCCTTTGAGTTTTGTATTGCTATTTTTTGTGGCTGAAACCTAAACCATAAAATTCTTACAAATAAATTAAAGTAGAAGAAAACCTTAAAAATCAGGAGTAACATGTTCACCTATTGTATTTTTGTCATAAAAGTCATGTCTAGTCATGAAACTTATCAGATAAGATTCCTTATGTTGTGTTGAATTTAATGTGGAAGCAAAGCTTTCCAAGTTTATTTTGATGATGCCAAAGACTCAAGTCAAGAATCAAGAGTCAAGCAAGTATCAAGAATCAAAGAGTTGTTCAATCAAGAATCAAGATTCAAGTGAAGATTCAAGAGAAGACTCAAGATATGCAAGAACTTCAAGAAAAACATCAAGATAAGTATAAAAAATATTTTTTCAAAAGAAAAGATTGAATAGCATAATTTTTCCAAAAGAATTTTTCAAAGAAAAACCTTTTCCCAGAGTTTTTACTCTCTGGTAATCGATTACTAGAAGGCAATAATCGATTACCCGAAGCCCAAACAGTTTTATAACTGTTTTACAAAGTAGTAATCGATTACCATGGGCATGTAATCGATTACCAATGTTTTAAAATGTTAGATTTAAAATTTCAAGAGTCACAATTTGTGATAAAACATTTTCAAATCATTTCAAACTTGTGTAATCAATTACACAATACTTGTAATCGATTACCAGTATTTCTAAACGTTTTGATTTCCAAATTTAAACATGAAGAGTCACATCTGTTGATGTGTAATCGATTACACTATGATGGTAATTGATTACCAGTGACTTATTTTGAAAAATAAATTACCAAAAGTCACAATTCTTAAAGTGACTTGTTTTTGAAGATTTTTGCAAAAGTCACAACCTTTAAGTGACTAGTTTTCAGAAGAGTCACAACTTTTAAAGTGACTAGTTTTCAAAAGAGTCACAACTTTTAAAAAGTGAATAGTTTTGAAGAAATTGCCAAAAGTCACAACTTTTAACTTGCTTTTTTAAGAGCCATCAAATGGCTATAAATATGTGACCATGGCACGAATTTTAAAGAGAGAACTTTCAAATTTCTTTCATTCATTCAAAGAATTATTCTAAGAGTTTTTGTTCAATACTTTCTTTATTCAAGAAAAGTTTATTGGCCAAAAACTTGTGTTATTCTTTTTCTTCATTCCCTCTTCCACTTGCCAAAAGATTTCAAAGGACTAACCGCCTGAGAATTCTTTTGATTCTTCCTTCTCCCTTTTTCCAAAAGATTCAAAGGACTAACCACCTGAGAATTATTTTGATTCTTCCTCTTCCCTTTAAACAAAAGATTTCAAAGGACTAACCTCCTGAGATATCTTTTGTTTCCCCTTACAAAGATTCAAGGGACTAACCGCCTAAGAATTCTTTGTCTTACCACATTGGAGGGTACATCCTTTGTTGTACAAGTAGAGCGTACATCTACTTGGGTTGTAATACTGAGAACAAGAGAGGGTACATCTCTTGTGGATCAGTTCAAGTGGAGGATACATCCACTTGGTTGTTCAAAGAGAACAAGGGAGGGTACATCCCTTGTGAATCTTTGCTTGTAAAGGATTTTACAAGGTTATTGGAAATCTCAAGAACCGGTGGTTGCTTGGGGACTAGATGTAGGCATGGGTTGTTGCCGAACCAGTATAAAAACTTGTGTTTTCTTCCTTCTTCCCTACACTCTTTACTTTTCCGTTGTGTACTTTTTATTTTCGCTTTACTTTTGTCTAAGTTATTGTTTCTGTTCTTTACTTTCTCATAACTTAGTAGTAAAGCCTAATTGAATTTAGTAACATTAAGAAGGATAAAATTTTAATTAGTCAAGACACGTTCACAATTAATTCAACCCCTCATTCTTAATTATTCTTATGCCACTCGATCCAACAAGTGGTATCAGAGCAGGTTTCTTGAGAAAAGTTTCACAACTTCAAGATTCATGGCCTCCTCAAATTCTCTGTTTCCCAAATGAAACTCCATCCATAGGCCACCTATCTTTAATGGTGAGGGTTACCACTATTGGAAAACCCGAATGCAAATCTTTATTGAAGCCATAGATTTAAACATTTGGGAAGCAATAGAAATAGGACCTTATGTACCCACCATAGTAGATGCAAGCACAAGTACAACAATAGAAAAACCTAGAGATAAATGGACTAAAGAAGATAGAAGAAGGGTCCAATATAATCTTAAAGCCAAAAACATTATTACTTCTGCCCTAGGAATAGATGAATATTTTAGAGTTTCAAACTGTCTAAATGCCAAGGAGATGTGGGATACACTACAACTCACACATGAAGGCACCACTGATGTTAAGAGATTTAGGATTAATACACTGACCCATGAATATGAATTATTTAGGATGAACACAAATGAGAACATCCGAAGCATGCAGAAAAGATTCACACACATAGTTAATCACCGTTCCTCCTTAAGAAAAACCTTTCCTAATGAAAATTTAATAAATAAAGTTTTGAGATGTTTAAGTAGGGAATGGCAGCCCAAGGTAACTGCCATTTCTAAAAGTAAAGATCTTTCTTCTATGTCTCTTGCCACTCTTTTTGGCAAACTGCACGAACATGAAATGGAACTTCAACGTCTCAACCAAAATAAAGAGACCGACAAAAGGAAAAGAAGCATAGCACTCAAAGCCTCCTCCTCAATGCAAGAAGAAGAAGAAGAAGAAGAATCTGATGATGAAGAGGACTTCTCACTCTTTGTGAAGAAGTTTCATAAATTCGTCAAAAATAGAAGAATGGAGAGACACCATAACTTCAACAATGGGAAGAGATCTCAAGAAGGTTCCCCAACACTTAAATGCTATAAGTGTAATCGACCCGGTCACATAAAGGCACACTGCCCCACAAATGAATCATGGCCAGAGAAGAATGAGAAGAAAAGCCATGAAGAAAGAAGATCCAAGAAGGCGTATATTGCATGGGATGACAATGACTCATCCGATGGTTCGGAGAAGGAAATCAACCTTTATGAGTGTATGAAACTTTTTTAGCCTATTATTTGATTTGAGTCAAATCTTGCATGTTAATTAGTCCTTAACATGTTCATGCATAATTCTTAGAGAGTCTTTGATTGTGAACCTTTTTCTTGAACTTTTAGGTTTCCTTATGATTGTGTCTATTGTGAATTTAAGTTTTGGTGATTGAATTGTTGGCTGAAATTTTGATCCTAAGTGTATATTGAACTCCTAAAATTCTGGTAAAAGAGCCTATTGAGTTTAACATACATAGGAAAATTGAAAGTAAGTCTAAGGCAATCAACACACCATGCTTAAAAAATTCAAAGTCTGAAATCGCTGGTGCTGGCAGCTTGAACATACGAACTTGTAAAAATTATTGGAAATTGGTCACTATGAATTTTGAGCTGAAATGTCTACTGAATTTTCTAAAAATCTTGAAAAAATTATAAAAAAATAACCAAGTGATTTGGATAAAAGGAAAAAATAATAAAAATCATACAAGTTGATAGGAAAATCAGTGTCCAGGAAAAATAAAATAAAAAGTGAAAGGAAAGTGTGCTTGTTGTTTTGGTTCAAAATTTGTTTTATAATTAGTGTTGATTTTATACCAATCTTAGTTCTAAATTTCAATTGAAAAGTAGTATGAAAACTTGAGTCTTTTTTTTTATAGTTTTTTTACTCTACTCTAGAGCATTTCTAGGTTTCTCTTTGAGTCCTAGCTTGCTTTTATGTGCTTTTCATTGCTTAAATTGTTGAATAATCCTTGAAAATTTGTCTTGTTAAAACTCTATTGGTTTAGCTTTCATTTCATTTTTAGTTTTTGGTTATTGCTTGTCTCTTTATTTCCTTGTTTGTGAGTTTCCATGTAGAGAATTGGAAAAAAGGATTGATGCCATCCATTGAAGAATTTGAGTTAAGAAGCAAGGGGTCAACCACCTTAAGAGCTATTGGACTAAGAAGCACTCCAAATCGAGTGAAACACCAAAGAGATAACATCCACCAAAATGTAGGATTTTTTTTGTAATTTTGTAATTGGCAATTTACTTGTAATTTGACACTTGTACGTTTACCTTCATTGCTTTCAAAATTTGTAACAAAAGGCCTTTCATTGGAAGTAAGTTGGGAGCCTCCAATAGGTCACCCTACTTCCATTTGTGTGTAATAATTTTAGGCAATTTTCCCTTAGGATATGAGTGTTTTGTTGTGAACCTTAAATGAGGTCATCCAAACACTCTTAGGATCTGCCTAGTTTACATTTCTTGCACTTTAATTTGTCGCTTACTTTCATAGCATATTTTCTTTACTAGTCACGCCTAGTTTATCTTTTTATTGCATAATACTTTCTTCTTGCTTAGCATGCTTATCTTGAGTTCTTTTGAACCCTAGCTTTTACCTTTTTGCAAACCCCCAACAAGAAAGAACCACAACTTAGGAACCCACATGAGTCATCATTCATCTAGTGTTAATGGTGAAGGTACTAGTCATAAGGACCCTCTATCAAGAATATTAGATTAATTGAGTTCCCTCAAGTTATGGAAATAAAAACTAGAAAGAATAGATAAAGGAAAAGAGAAGGTAGAAATAAGTTAAGATGAGAGGGAACAAATAAGGAAAGAAGAAGGAAAATACTAAAATAGTTAAGAAAATAAAAACATGCCTCCTATAGTAGTCATGACTTCTGCAAGAGCCTAAGTGAAGAACTTAGTGACTATTATAGAGGAAGACATAGGTCACATCCTAAACCTCACTCCCATAGGAGAGAAAGGGAAAGAAAGCCTCCATAGGCTAACATTAACCTCCCATACTTCCATGGGAAGGACAATGTAGAGGCTTATTTAGAGTAGGAAATGAAGGTTGAGCAACTCTTTGCTTGCCATCATACACGTGAGGAAAGGAAGGTTCCTTTCGCTACGCTGCTTAGCTTCCATGGCTATGCCTTCTATTGGTGGACTTCCCTTGTTAGGGAAAGAAGGATTCATGGGGATCCTCCAGTAGTGATGGAAGCTTGCTTGAGAAGCTTCTATGAAGGCTGCATCTTTGAGCTTCAATGAGGTCCTTCAATGGTGATTTTCAACCATGGAGATGTAGCAGAAGATAAAGGAGAAGAGGTGAGAGAAGGCGCCATCCACTAGGGAATAAGCTATTGAAGGAGGAGCTTTACCACCAACAGAGTGCCTTGGATAAGAAGCTTAGAGAGCAAGCTTCAATGGAGGAAAAGAATGAGAGAGAGAGGGGGGCCACAAAATTGAAGGAGAAAAAAAGGGAAAGAAGTTGAACTTTGAAGTGTGTCTCACAAGTTTCACACTCATCAAAGTTATGACAAGTGTTACACATGTTTCTATTTATAGCCTAGGTCACCCACTAAATGAAAGCTTCCTTGAGAAGCTTCCTTAAGAAGCTGGAGTTTAGCTACACACACTGCTCTAATAGCTAAGCTCAACTCCTTGAGAAGCTAGACCTTAGCTACACACGCCCCTCACAAGCATCAGGGGAAAAGCTTCGCAAAGCAAAAGGAAGCATCACCAGATGAGTGACAAGACATTTAATAAGGTTGAAATCAAACCTAAGATGATTTCTTGTCATCTACTTCTCTATTTTATGCAAGACCACCAAGGCCTTGCTTCCTACACCGTCAAGGTCTTGTTTCCTATGCCGTCAAAAGTTCACTCTCATCTTGGCAGCCTATTCATACTACCACAAGTAACAGAGCATTGCATAGATAAAGGCAAATAATCAAGACATAATAATGGTGCAAAATTTGTTAATGAAGGAAAGCAAATGCATTGGAAGAAAATTTGTCACAATTACATAGCCATTGCGGCAAAAATCCAACAAAGAAGAAAATAAACAAAAGGCAAAACATTGGCATCATCTCCTTGCTCCTTAGCGTCTTACTCCTCCTCAGTGTCCTACTCCTCCTCAATAGCATTCTCCTCAGTAGCAATATCTTCATTCTCAAGCAGAACACCATCCTTGAATAGGTCAAAAAGACCCAAGTCAAGGTCCTTGACGAAGAACCCGGCCTGCCTAATGACCTTGTGAAAGCCCTTTTCATGCTACTCCACAATCTCCTTCTTATACATCAGCGGCTCCTCTTCAAGCTCCTTGTTGGCCTCCCTTTCCTTGAATGCCTGTAGCTCGAACTCCTCCAGTTGGTTTCTGACTCCTTCAATCGGGCCTCTAAGCCAACAACCACCTTGGCAAGTTTATCCTTCTCCATTGTTGTACTCTCCACCTACTAACCAATTCTTTTTTTCTCTTTCTGCAAGTCCCTGCATCACTTAATAGCTCATCACCATCCAATCTGGTGCGTAACAACTTGGCAAGGACACTGCCAACCTTGATCGACAATTAATGGTTCAACCTTACTGCCTCAGTAAAGGCAATAGTGGCATTGGCCACCTTAAGATGCTCTACTCGCCAAACAATTTGAGTAGTGACCTTCCACTTGGCAACCTCCGCCTCCAAGGATGCCACGTTGCTCAGAGCCTCCTAGTGTCGCTGTCCATTCTCCTCCATAATTGCCAAACTTCTCTGGAGGAAAACCTTGCCAGAATCAGTAGCATTTTGAACCTCCTGGCCACCACAAAGCTAACAGGGGTCTTCTGCTCCGACTTGTAACCTACACCCTACAATGAATCAACATCACTCGAGGTGTAGATGTGATCCAAAGAAACATGGGGGTGAGAAGAGGTGGAAGGTGATGCTAATGCCAACACGGCCGAGGGGGGAACTCGAGGAGTTAAAGAAGGAGGAGGCGGCATCTCGGGATCACTCGTGGTAATCACACAAGCACTTACCAAGGGTGCAGTGATGGTGGACATAGGAGCCACGTTTGGACCAGCCAAAGTGGTCGGTACACTAACTTCCACAGCAGGAGCAACCTCCTGAACAAGCACAACAGAAGAAGGTGGAGAAGCAGGAACAACAATAGCGGTAGCAACAAGAGCAGAAACTTTGACGACCAATGGAGGCGTCAACCCTGCAACCTACCTTAGGACACGAAGGCTAAAAGAGGCCCTTGATTTCTTATAGCCTTACACCTCAGTGTCACCATCTTGCTTCCTCTTAGCCAAAATAGAGGAAGGAATGCTGGGGGTGACCTCAGCAACTTCAGCAACAGGGCCATCCTTGACAACAGGTTGACCCCCTTCTCTAGCAGGAGGAACAACAGTAGACGATGGTATAGTCCCACCAGCAGGTAAAACCATCTTCACTAGTGGCCTCCTAGCGAAGTCACCCATAATACCTACAAAAAAATAACAACAACACAACAAGTGTTAGCCTAGGCCGACACCTACCTCAAACACAAAAGAGCACAAGGTTTGGCACTTTATCATCCAAGGCAGCATAAAGATCATCCACCAAAGGAAGAGATAAAATGCCCCACGCATCCAACATGGCTGACAACTGCTCCAAGATGGCCTTGTTGACCCTCTCCACAAGGGTCAATAGATCCTCGTCAAAAGACTTAAACCTAGTGAGGTTAGACTACCACTAGAACTGGAAGCGGGGCTCCCCAATCTCGATTGAACATCAATGGCAAGCCATCAACCACGACATTAGTAGCCAGGACCTTAAAGAAATGGTCCTTGAAATGGCGAAATATGTTCAAGTGGAACTCGAATAGCTTCAATGGCATGTTGTTCAAGGAGACTTAACCAATCTTTCCCGTCAACTTCATCTAGAAAAATACAAGAGCATCGACACACTAGGTTGGATGCTGAAGAAAAGGCAAAGGACCTTGAAGGTCGTCACCATGGCCTAACTATCAGGGTAGAGTTAAGAAGGGGCCACATTCAAGGGCTCAAGTTGAGCACAGTGGAATGTGATAAAAGGAAGAACTAGACCCAAGACCTTGAACAGACACCTGTACATGAGAAATAAGGGGGGGACTGCCTGATGCTGCCCTTAGAAAAGAGAAGTCATCACTCCCATAGGCCTGGATGGCTATCTTGCAAGAGTCCTCAGTACTTGCCAATTTCACTTGGCATTACAGAGTAGCAACAGTCGCCATAGAGTTGCTGGAGGACTTATATATTAGAACGTTGTACCTCACTCACTCAAAGCCAACAACGACAAGGAGGGATGATGGCGACCCAACACTATGGCTACATCACACGTGAGGAGATGCCCTAATGTGCCTGCCACCATTCCTCTTTGCTTTGCCAGCAATAGAAGGGGGAAGAATCATAGTGACTGAGATAGGTTCCCTAATCGAGGAAGTAGCGGAAGGTTACACCCTCCCACGGAGGCAAGAAATGCCTCTACCAGTATGGGGCGAAACCCTCAACCTCTCTGAGGAAGAGGATTAGCTATTAGAAGCCCTATGACTAGTCTCCTCCTCCAAGGAACCATTAATGGAAATGACCTCCCGATCCACCAGGGGTTATTGAATCGAACCCTCAAGGTCACTACTACCCATGCCTATAGCGGAGTTAGAAAGAAAGGAACACATGATCAAAAGAGGATACCTTAAATATTGAGGAAGACGAATCAAGAAGAAGAGGAATCGTAAAGAAGAGGTCACAAGAAGCAAAAAAAATTCTAAAGAAAGAAGGCAAAAATTTGAAAGTGACAGTGATCACAAATCAAACATCCATTCCATTTAAAGTGGAGGTAGACTCTTCAGCAATTGGTGGGAGCTGAAATGGTGCCCTAATATTTCGCACCATGACGCAACCCCACTCATCCATGCACCACTTCTTCAGTACGTGCCCACTCCACAAGTGGTACGCATGCAAGAGTACTGTGGGTGCGTCACACACGCCTGCAACAAAAGACAAAATGTAATGTTTCTCTTCAATGCATTCTCTAACGGTCAGAAAAAGGCAGAGTTGTCAAATATAGAGACTTCTCTCATCTAACACACCAAACCTCGCCTACAAAACCAAAAGTAAGTCCACCCTAGACAACTTGACAAAAGCAACCCGGACAACACTTGTCCAGTCTAGAGGGCTTGACAAGCCTGACAGACCTATAACTTTCTCACTTGTCGAGGTTACCACTCTCAACACCAGATAACTCTTGTCCATTCTTAGGGGCTTGATAAACTCGTCACTCTCCTACTTGTCAAGGCTACTACACCAGACACTAGATAATCTCCCTCAAAATGGAATCATCTCTTTTGACATTGGATAACCTCTTTCGCTCGCAAGCCGGCTCAGAGCTTGGGGGGACTTATGTACTGTCTAGGGCCTACAAAACACATGGGTCAAGCTACATGACACTCAAATGTACATGTCATCCCTCCATGTTAGCCCTAGTATAAGAGCACAGATGCTCAGCCCTTAGCAGTCAGGCTCTCAACTGACATGTTATCTCTAACCTCTTATCATTTGAATATATTGTCATCTCCTTATCTCTAAGCTACATATTTTCTCTACTATTATCTGTAATCCACCATTAACTACTAGCTATTATCTACAAGCCGGTAATTATCTACAAGGGTTATTACGCCACCATAACAGGCCCCTACAAGCAAGGACTCACAGGTCCTAGTCTACACTATAATTACCAGGTTCCCTCATACTTTTTCATATACTCACTCATACTCTCCTAACTCACATACTTACTTGAGTGTTGTAGTCCTTTGTTTTTGCAAATCCTTCCTTTTTGTCCTCTGAACAAAGACCATTCTAAGTCTGACATGGGCGTCTAGGAGCCCAACTTGTCCATGTCCACCCTGACGTGTACCAGCTCTAGATTTTGGTAAGTACAGTTGTTGATGTCACTTGTTCAACACTATGTTCTTACACATAGAGACGAATAGAAAGGGGGCAGCCACAAGCTTTAGTCCCCTCCCTCAAACTCCTTTTAATTATATAATAATATATTTTTGTGAAAAAGTATATTATTAATAATATATAACAATAAATATATTTTTTATAGTAAAAATAAAATTAAACAATATATACTAGTTAGTATATAATGATGTCGCAACCTACCCTTTTGCGGGCGAGCGAGGCGAGGCTCTCGGGAGCGTTTTCCAAAGGAGAAAAATGTGCGGAGTCGCCACCAACGTTTATTTGTGGAAAACGTCGGAAAAACTGAAGGAAACCGGTCATAAAGAATATTCCAAGTTCGGGAGTTGTATTTACGTTTGAGGAAGGTATTAGCACCTCTCACGTTTGCTCAAAGGACAACAGCCTTATTTTTAGAATTGTGTGAAATTGTGTTACCCTAACTTTATTTCTTTTTTTATTTTTGAGGTCGACAAAAGCGGGGCTCTTGCTCCTACGTACCCTCCATTGAAGAGGAAATCAGACCTACGTAGTTCTTTTTTAAGGGTGGATCAAGCGATTCTTTTTACTTGGAAGGTGATCATTTTAAGGCGTTTGGACCTTAAAAATGATCCATTTACTTGGTAAGAAAAACTGAGATATTGAGCTTTCAAATCCTTTTTAGTGATTTTTTTGCGGACAAGCTTGACTTTGCGAGTTGATTTTAGCCTTACTTTCACTTTAGTTATTAGTCAATTCAATTAAGAAAGAGAAATCCAAAAGTGAAACGTCCGATTGATTTTTTCGCTTTATTTTACTAAAAGATATTTTTTAATTATATTATTATTTTATCTCTTTTTGGTTTCCAACGTGGTTACGGTACGACGGAACGGTCAGATTTCATTTTAGCATAAATTAATGGATATTACAAATCAAACGATCGGTGGAAATTTATTTTATTTTTTGATTAGGAGAGAAAATGACTTAAGTAAATGACTGAAGCACGTCAAAAGGGGTACGAAAAGTAAATGAAACGAGAATAAAAGTACAAGAAACAAATGGAGACCACCACGGGTACATAGAATGAATTGAAAACTTCGATTTCGGGTACTTACCGGTTGAAGACCGAAGAAAAATGAAGAATGGACGATGAATGACAAAGAACGGTTGAAAATATTCGCGAAATCACCCACGGAAACGTTACGGAAGCGCCTCGGCTTGGATTTTCTTCACGGAAACAATTTTCCTCAGTAATTTCAAGTGAATACGAAACGCTAAGAAGGCTGAACCCTTTCCTTCTTCACTCCTCCCTCTATTTATAGCAAAATAGGGGAGGAGCTTGTCACCCAGCTCGCCCAGGCGAGCCAGGTTGCTTCCTCCAGAAGCAACCGCCTTCTGGAGGAAGAGTCTGGAAGGCCCAAGTGGGCCTGGTTGCTATTTGCACCTCCCTTTTTACTAAATACATCCCCTTTGCTTTTTTTTGTGATTCTTTTTCCGTAACGTTATGAAACTTTACGAATTTCGTAATGATACTTGTTTTCTTTCCGTAAGGTTACGGAACCTTACGGATCATGTAATTACTCCTTTTTTAGCTTTTGAAAAGTTACAGAAACTCACGGATTGTGTAACAATACTTCCTTTTGATTTCTGGCACGTTACGGAATTTCACGGATTGCGTAACGACGCTTCCTTTTGATTTCCGGCACGCCTCAGAACTTCACATATTGTGCAACAAAGGGTGTCAAGTACCTCGAAGCGGTTAATCAAAGGTTGCATGCCATCAAACAATAGTCCCCAGACGAAATTAGGGTATGACAAATAATATATACCAATTAATATATATATATATATACACATACTGTACTACTTTAAATAAAAATAAATTAATTAATATTTTTTATCCATATATATACATTTTAATATTTTAACACTAGAAAAAATACTATTTTTTTTTATAATATATATTGCTACTAACTATAATCTTATCCATATATATATATATATATATATATATATATATATATATATATATATAATACTAATTATCAAATTTTATTATTTTTAGTTATTATTATATTTCATGAGTTATGTTTGATTGTTATTGTGAGAACAAAAAATCTTTTAAAATTTGAAAAAAAAACAAGTTATAAACAAATATATTTCTATATTGTATCATTTTAAATAAAAAGCAATTTTAATTTTACAGGTTAAACTAATAATTTTTTTATAAAATTCATTATTTTATAAATATATATTTATTAGGATTTAGATATTTAAAATATTAAAGTTAAAAGAAATCAATATCCTTTGATGATTTTCTCGATTCGTCACGGCACATGTTTCTTTGCATTTGTGAGTAATGAAGGCATAAGGGTATTTTTTTTTACCCCAATAATACAAAAAAAAATATTTACCCAAATAATACATTCCAAAAAATATGTACACCAAAGATACAAAACATTGTGCCTAGTGAGAAATTAGTCCCCCCCTAAATCGATTTCTCATTTGCAATTTTTTTTACACGTTATGGAACCAATTTCATAACATCATTTTTTCGAAACCACCTTATGAAATTGATTCCGGGGGATCGACTTCATAAGGTTTTTTTTAATTGTTTTTGTATTTTTCCCTTAATTTTTTTTTTTATAAAAAATCAACTTTTTTTAAAAAATTCAAACCTACTTTTTTATTTTTAAAAAATATTTAAATACTCAATGTAAATATAATTTAGTTAAATATTTATAAAAAATACATATATTTAAGTGATCTAATTCTTTTACCTAAACAAAATAAATAAATAAAACATGTTCAATTTTAATAGTATGCATTGATGATTGATTGAAAACTATGAGTACTTAAATATAATTTATCTAGAATAGTATTTTTTTAAAAAAAAATAGTTAATCCTTAAATGAAACTAAGTTTATCTAGATTGAAGAAGATGAAAAAAAAAAAGACTTGGATAAATAAAAATTAGGTAAACATCATAATCCTCTGGAACTAACACGATTAAAGTAGAGAATCTTAGGGTAACCAAAATCGCAAGTTAAGAAGTTCCTGCAACCTCAACATAGACACCAAAGAAAAATTCAATGAAAACGGAAAGAAATATATTTCTTAGTTTTTGTGCAATTTTCCAATTTGTTTATCGTGACACATCTTTCTCTTTGAGGTCATGCTTGTTACGCTTTGCCCTAGTGTTGACGGTAAATTTGAACACTTCATCCTTTGGAGGCCGTGTGTTCTCTTAATAGATCATTTATCATCAATATGCTAAATTTTTAATATTCAGTTTTATCTAAAATATATGATTCCAAATATAATTGAACAAACTAACAAGATGTATTAAATAAAATGTTATAGAAAGAAGAAAGAGACATCAAAAGAATAAAGTATTTATAAGTTTCAATCCTCATTACAAAATAAAGTTCGATGTTAGAGTACAAATTTTAACTTTGATGACTTTGTCAATATTTTTAGTGTTCGATTTCTTAATAATTTTATCTCCAATTTTTACCGTCGATAACTTTGATCTTTGATATTTAGTATACATGTTTAATCTTCATTGATAATAAAAAATGATGATTTTAACAAAAATCATCCAAAAATAATAATTTTAACAAAAGTCACCCAGTATTTATCTTTTTGAGTGAAGCAAAAAGATAACTACTAAAAGTTATTCTTGCATTTTTGAATCTTTTCTCGACCCATTTTTTGTCTCTTATTGTTTTTAATCATCAAACTCCCAAATGCAAATAATCGATAGAGACATGCTTTTTTTTTAAGCATCAGTACAACACCAAATATGGATTAAACATCGAAGCAAAATCAAGTTTTTTCGATTCATTTGGTTTTATAAATAACCTCTACTAACTTCCCCAATTTTAAATTTTGATAAATAACTTTTACTACTTTTTTGACTTCAATAAATAACTTCTACAACTTCCTCAATTTTTATTTTTGATAAATAACTTCTACTAACTTTCACATGATATATATATATATATATATTTCCAATCAACTTAGCTTTTCGACTTGGGCTTAGAACTCTTTCTTTTCTAATTTCAACTTCAGAACTACTAGAATTGAAGATTTGATAATATCGAAGATACAAAAGAATATATATTCTTATGTGATTTTTTCATTCCAATAATACAAATAAAATTAAATATTTATCCAAATAATAGAACCAAAAAATATTTACTCCAATGATGCAAAATATTATTCAAGATAAAAAAATCGGTTCTTCGTAACCAATTTCTCACCTAGTCTCTTTTTACTTTTAACCCTTATGAACCAATCTTATAACTTTTTTTTTCTAGACCACCTTATTAATTCGGTTCTTGGGGAACCAATTTTATCAACAGTTTTTTTTTATATATAAATTATTTCAAAATGAGAATTGAGCTTTTTTTTTATTTTTTTGTTATTTCTTTTAGTTTCTTTTTTTAAATTTTTTTCTACGTTTTTCTTATAGTTTTTTTTAATTAAGTGTTTTTTGTTTTAATTTGTTTATTTTGCTAATTTATATATATTAATTTATAAAAATATAATTTATCTAGAATAGTATTTATGAAAAATGCATATATTTAAATACTCAATATAAATATAATTTAGTTAAATATTTATAAAAAAATAAAATTTCATTTTATTTATATTGTATTTAAATTTAGCTAAATATTTTCCTTGTTATGATTTACATCATATTTTTTATTAATTTTCTTACTTAATATATTTTTTAAGAAAAATGCATATATTTTTAAGTGATCATATATTTTCTTACTTATTAATTTTATTTTGTTTTAGTTAGAAAATTAAATGAGCAAAAGAAGATAAAATATAGCAACAAGTTGAATTGAACTAAAATATTTAAATTTTAAACAATAAAACAAAATTTTTAAAATACAAAGAAAATGATATAAATTCAATGTTGTTAGCTTGAACCTACACAGTGGGGCAATATTTCTTTGAATGGAATACAATGTGACACAAAACATCGCTTTGGTTGACCCGATTCTCGGATATCCATTTCGGTGTGGAAACGAGAGGAAACAAAACGACCCTTAGAATTTCTTTTCTTGTATGGGTAAAGGCAGATGATTGGCTCGTGATATGGTGGCCCATATGCTTCGTTACACAATTCTCCAAACAATCCTATGTATATGTTGGAGACACTTTCCAATGTATACATAGGATGTATGTAGTTATTGTAATCAT
Source organism: Glycine soja (assembly GCF_004193775.1). Classification (NCBI taxonomy): domain Eukaryota; kingdom Viridiplantae; phylum Streptophyta; class Magnoliopsida; order Fabales; family Fabaceae; genus Glycine; species Glycine soja. The sequence goes on along the minus strand of NC_041007.1, from coordinate 24,298,990 downwards.
GGTGAGCATGCTTACAAACAGCAATAACATGCAAACAAGGCATGCACAATTTCTGGAATTTGCCACAGTCACACAACCTTTCATCCAACTTGTCTGTGAAATCTCTAGCGAGCCAAACCTCTCTCAGGTTTATTGTCTCCTGGACCAAGAATCGTGTGTCGTGTCGATCAAACTCATGAACAATGTGAGCGTTTGTCTTTCTCTATGCATCTTTGATGGCTTTGCTTAGTACTTGTGTATAAACTTGGCTAGATGCAAGCATTGTTGTGATTTTTCTCCCTCTTTTGTTGAACAATGCATTACGCCTTAGATATGTTGATTTTACTAGCGCATCTATTGGCAAATTTATTGATTTCTTGAGTACCAAATTAATCGACTCAACAAGATTGGTGGTCATATGCTCCCATCATTGGTCACCACCCCATGTGAGAGTCCATTTTTCTCGCAGAACTTGTTGAGCTAATTAATTACCCAGTCAGCATCTGCTTCCTCCCTCAAAATGTTGTAGTAGTGATTGAACGTAGGCTTTGCCCTTGCATATGCTGAGTAGTTATAAACATACAATTTCAATATTGTGAATAATACAAAATGAAGTGATATTTAATATGAAGAGAAAAAAGTTTGGCACTCGTCCATATTGATAATTAGTTTTTTGATGACATTGTTCTTGTACCTCCTCATGTAATTTTGTGCAATGTGTCAAATGCATAACACATGCACATAATTCTATGTCATCCAGCCACTATGAAGTCTTAAGTATGAACTTTTTATTAACTGATACACGTCTGAAATCAAACACAGACAATATTGTGGGGCAACATGCCTTTTATAATTTTGGAGGAAGAAGAGCAATGCTCCCACTGATTCACTTTCAACAATAGCAAAGGCTATTGGAAGGATTTTATTGTTGTCATCTTGTGCAATTGCCACATAGAGGATCACCTTGTACTTACCGTGCAACTATATTCCATCGACTTGAACCACAGACTTACAATATTGAAACCCTTCTACACATGACCAGAAACTCCAAAAAAGATGATGAAATATCACAAAGCCCTCTACTGCTTGATCTCATTGTGGTGGCATTAGCAGTGTTTCCTTCTCCATGACTATATTAGGATGAAATTATTGCATAGCTTGCAACAATCTTGGTAAATCGTGGTATGATCTTTCCTAATTTTCGTAGATGTTTGCAATAGCCTTTTACTTTGCCAACTATGCTTTGCGGTACGTGGTAGTGTATCCTTTAGTGCTTTTGATGTGTGTTATCAAGGTTGGCACTGAAGTTGATGGATCGCTTTCAATCAAGTTGTGGATGCTTTTACTGGTGAGCAAATATGACAACTTTGCATGACCTTGTGAGATTAATGGATTTGAACATGTATAAGGTTCATAAAGCTTTCTTATTTCTCACTGCATACTTGCAAGGATGTATGATGCCCTACACCTCCAAGCACAACTGGCGTGAATAAATGAGGATGAAGTCATGAACCCGTGAGTGAGAGAAAAAGAAAAAAATAAGGAAGATCAGAGAAAAGAAGTTTTGTCTCGTCTTTAGTGTATGGTCCGAGGTCAGAGTTAAGGGTTTATGACCTAGGGTTAGGGTGACTTTTAGTGTCCATGGATAAGTTAATATAGTAGGATTAGGATTTGTGTGATAGACATATGGACTAAGGTTGAGAATTAGGGCAAAAACAAGAAAAAATTACTAAGACTTGAAGATTTCAATCTATGAGGGCAACTTTTGGCACTTAGATTGTTATTTGTATCAACTGTTTTGGTTAAAATAATGTTTCATTCCCTTAGTTTTCATGTCAATGAAGCCATTAATACAAATTTTGGGTCTTGATTTGACCCTCAAACACATTAACAAAGTGACCAAAAACAAGAAAAAATTACTAAAACTTCGAGATTTCAATCCATGAGGGCAAGTTTGGGCATTAAGATTTTTATTTGTATTAGCTATTTTGTTAAAATAATGCTTCATTCCCATAGTTTTCACGTTAATGAAGCCAATAAGACAACTTTCGGGTCTCGATTCGGTCCTCAAATGAATTAATGGAGTGGCCAAAAATAATAAAAAATTACCAACACTTGAAGATTTCAATCGATACTTCTAACTTTTGGCATTAAAACACACATGAGAACTCAGAAAAATATAGTCATTACGTCCTCATCATCGTGCAACAGGCATACCCTGTACTGTCTTCAATTACCAACAAATGATTCATGTATTCAAAAATGTATATCCTTGACCACTTTACCATTTGGTAGACTAATCATGTTTCCAATAGTTTTCTTCAAGGCATCAAATGACATTCTGTTGTCAAGTTGAATAATCTTTGGTGAACCATTTACAAATGTTGAACAATTTTTAGTTGTTATAATGGAGCTATCATAATACACAATCGCATTGACTGATTATGAAGTCATGGTTTAGAGTATAGGGTTATGGGGTTTAGGATAGCTGAAAGGTTTCTGGTTGATGTGATGGATTAGACTGCCTCAGTGCAGACGATATTTATAATGTTTAATGGCTTGTCACATACACTTCAAAAATAATGGTCAATATCCCTCCGACAAAATGAACAACCTAGATATCACCTATTGAAGCAACTCATGTTGAACGACCATGATCCTACCAACAAAATCAACGACCAAGATCCCACCGAATGAATTATGTTACTGTTAGATTTTTGCTATAAATACAATGCATGTATTTCCATCATTAGACTAACTCACAGACTCACTTTCTCTCATTCTCATATATCCCTCTTTAACTTCTTGATGTTAGTGTCAAAGCCTAAACGTTATTGCATGTATTTCCAACATATAGCCTAGATCATCTAATATATATATATATATATATATATATATATATATATATATATATATATATATATATAACAGTAGGGGTTTGATGCAACTCAACACCTTTGTATGATATTCACCTTCTTGCTTAAAAAATAGAGAGTGTATCCGCTCTTGTGTATTGCAATGTTGACAATATTCCATTTGATGAAGGGATAGTGTTTGAAAGCACATTGTTCTTAAAGTAATCACAATAAGGAAGGAGATGTTGCTTGCTGCCTTAAGGAAAACAATTTTGATGCCAATGGAGGTTGCAGAATTTTAATAAATATTTTTTACCATCAACCAATCTATGTAGGTGATGGTTGTATTCCATACGAATGTATGAAGCTCAAACACAATGATGATGCAGGAAAAATATTTTTCATCTATTTAGAATTTAGTACCAAAGATTCGTTTGAGTTGAATGCAACTTTTGGGCATTTTTCAAATGAAATCCTTGCTCTGTTGTATAAACCAAGGAAACCCAGAACGCCTGATGAGATAATTGCTCTGATGTATGATGAATCTGTATAATCGTTGCATAAACTACTTGTTGTTACATTTTTACGATAAACTTGCAATCATTTTCACCATCGTATCTTCTCAAACTAGAAAGAAGATGGATGATGATCATGTCTAGGGTGGGCTGTAACACCCTGATATATATATATATATATATATATATATATATATATTATTAGCAATTATGTTCGATGTTTGATTATTTGTTGCGTTATTTTTATCCGTAATTATTTTCAAGGAGGTTAATTTAGTTAATAAAGGGGTGTGGGTAGATAAGGATATAGCTTCTCAAAGAAGTCACGAGGAAGCTTCTTGAGGAAGCCTCTTAATGAAACTTCTTGAAGAAACTACATGAGCTGCCTCGGTAAAAATGCTTCCCAGCCTTTGTTAACCGTTGGATCTTCATGAAATGTGGTCTGCAGCTTCACAAGACACTTGTACACGATCTAACCGTTGGGATCTTTGAGAAGATGTCTAGAGTGTGCGCGAAGCTTCCGTTCCCAAGAGCATTTCTTATTTAAGCATTTCAGCCTTTGCTTTCGTGTAGCTTAGGAAAAATGCCATTTCTGATGCAATCCTACCATCCAAGGGCATTGGATAGAAGACTACAAGAATATTGGGCCAAAGATGCAAGAGAAGGCCCTAGGGTTCTCATGAGCCTCAGGATAGATTTCGGGCCCATAGGCTAAGTATGAGCCCACTTATCTTGGTACATATTAGACTAGGATGTCATTATATTTGGTCCTTGTATTTAGGGCTCCATATTGTAGGTAGGGTACCCTAGAAATATAGGATTTTTCGGCCCTTGTATTATAGGGCACCGAGACTAGTTTTTGTATTAGGGGTAGTTTTGTAATTTCACATGCACTAAGTGAGTATTTGATGTGTGTGGTTGGAAATAAATTTAATTGAATTGGTAGAAGCCCAATCCAATTAAATTTTAGAGGGGGGAGGTGAGCATTTGCTTACTACACCCCATTGTCACATCATATAGTCACACTTTGAGCATGTCCTTGATGCTTTACATGCCTCATGACACCTAAGCACACTTAGTGGAGAATCTTGGAATTGATCTTGGATTAGTGGGCTGAACCATAACTATAATTCACTATCATAATTAGTAAAATTTTGGCTCCAAAGTTTGGCTCCACAAATTCAAGTGAAATTTGAATTGAAATTCAAATTTCCCTCCAATTTTGTGTGATACTTAGACTATAAATAGAGGTCATATGAGTGCATTTTTTTCAACTTTGATCATTTGAATATTAAACTTCAGATTTCAAAGCTCATTTAGAGCACAAAATTTTGTGCTCTTCTCTTCCTCTCCCTTCATTCATCTCCTTCTTCCTCCAAGCTCTTATCCATGGCCTCCTATGGTGGTGAGCTTCTTCTAGACTCATCTTCTCCTTGAAGTGGCGTCTCCTCTCTCTCTTCCTTTCTTCATTCCGCTGCCATTCATCTTCCAAGAAGCAATGGAATCCATTAATGAAGAAGATCCTAGGCCTACAAGCTCCAATGGAGCTTACATCATGTGGTATCAGAGCATTTTCATCTAGGTGATGTTCTTTTGCTTCCTCTATCTTTTTTTTCGGTGAATTCTCTTTAATTCCTTGTTCTTCATCTTATTCTCCATGTATATCCTCCATTGTATTGTTGTTTGGTGCTGTTTAGAGTAGATTCAAAAAAAAAAACCCGATTAAATCTTAGATCTACACTTGTTCTCGCATTTCTATGGTTCAAATTTTGTAGTTCTACTCTTGAACCTTAGATCTAAATGTTCTTCCAAAATATTGATTAAAAAAACACAAAAATCAAAGTGTAAATCACTTAATCCATGTTGTCTTAGAGTCATGTTTAGTCATAGTAATTGTCACATTATGTTCTAAGTTTGTGTTGAATTTTATTTTGTTGATTGAATTCTAGATACATTTGTTCATGTATTCTTGTCATTCTTAGCCTATCTTTTGAATTTTGAGTCTAATTCATGCATGTTATTTAGTTCATAACATGTTCTAAATCAATTCCTAGAAGTAGTCTTGTTCTTGAACTTTTTTTTGTTTTCTGAGTTTCCTACATGATGCCTATGATGAAGTTGAGTTGTGGCTGGATTTGTGAATCAAAATAAGTCTTAAGTTCTCTTGAATTGTGTTATTCAAGATAATTGAGCATAAGCAAACACAAATTGTAACTATCCAAGCCTTAAGCAACATAAACACTACTCTTGATTTCTAGGTTGAAATCGTTGGTGCTGGCAGCTTGAACATACGAACTTTTATAAATTACTGGGAATTGGTCACTACGTTTTTTGAGCTGAAAGTTTTACTGAATTTTCTAGACATTTGGACCAAAATTATAAAAAAAAGAATCAAGCGATTTGGATTAAAGGAAAAATTAAGAAAAATCGCACAATTTGGAAGAAAAATCAGTGTCCGAGAAAAAAAAAAGTGAAAGGAAAGTGTGCTTGTTGTTTTGGCTCAAAATTTGTTCTATAATTGGTGCCTATTTTATACCAATCCTAGTTCTGAAATTTCAATTGAAAATTATTGTGAAAACAAGTGCCAAAACTAGAGGTTTCTTGAGTCTTTTTTTTTTAGTTTTTCTACACTACTCTAGAGTCATTCTAGGTTTATCTTTGAGTCCTAGCTTGCTTTTTTGTGCTTTTCATTGCTTTAACTGTTGACTAATCCTTGAAAATTTGTCTTGTTAAAACTCTATTGGTTTAGCTTTCATTTAATTTTTTTGGTCTTTGGTTATTGCTTGTCTCTTTGTTTCCTTGCCTTTGAGTTGCCATATAGGGAATTGGGAAGGAGGATTGGTGCCATATCTTGAAGAATTTGAGTCAAGAAGCAAGGGGCCAACCACCTTAAGAGCTATTGGAATAAGAAGCACTCCGAATTGAGTGAAACACTAAAGAGAGAATAGCCACCACAGTTGAGGACTTTTTTTTTCTTTGTAATTTTGTAATTGGCAATTTGCTTTGCTTTCAAATTTTGCAACAAAAAGGCCTTTCATTGGAAGTAAGTTGGGAGCCTTCGCTTGGTCACCCTACTTCCATTTGTGTGTAATAATTTTAGGCAATCTTCCCTTAGGATAGTGAGTTCTTTGTTGGGAACCTTAAATGATGTCATCCAAACACTCTTAGGATCCGCCTAGTTTGCATTTCTTGCACTTTAATTGCTTGCTTACTTTCATAGCTTATTTCCTTTACCCTCCATTGTCAAACCGCCTAGATAGATTGCCTTTTACCAATTAGTTTTTACCTTATCTTTCACACCTCTTTTAGTGTTTATTTTGGCGAGTTTCAACCGTAGTTTCTTTTACCTTTTGTTTTCAAACCCCCAACAAGAAAGAATCGAAAATTAGGAACCAACATGAGTCTTCATTCTTCATCTAGTGTTAATGGTGAGGGTTCTACTCCTAAGGACCCCTTGTATAAGATATTAGATGAGTTGAGATCCCTTAAGTTGTGGAAAGAAAAATGAGAGAGAAAAGAAAAAGGAAAAAAAAGAGTGGAAGAAATAAGTCAAGATGAAAGAAAGAAAATAAGAGAGGAAGAAAGAAGAAAAATAATGAAAGAAATGAAAAGTGAAAAACATACCTCCTATAGTAGTCATAACTCTTGCAAGAGCCTAAGTGAAGAACTTTGTGACTATTACGAAGAAAGGCATAGGTCACATCTTAGACCTCACTCCCATAGAAGAGAAAAGGAAAGAAAACCTCAAGAGGATAACATTAACCTCCCATACTTCCATGGGAAGGACAATGTAGAGGCTAACTTAGATTGGGAAATAAGGGTAAAGCAACAACTTAAAAAGAAGTCTACTTCAAAATCTTATGGCTCTCACTCTTATCCAAAGAAAGACCAAGGTCAAGGCATCTTAGGGGTGACACCTTCTAAGCCCAAAGATGATAAGGGGAAGACAATAGAAAAGCAAGCCCCTAAGGCTAATATGCAAGAGAAAACTAGCTCTATAAAGTGCTTTAAATGTCTTGGAAGAGGACACATTACTTCTCAATGCCCCACCACAAAAACCATGATTATGAGGCGCCAAGACATTTATAGTAGCCAAGAAGAGGCTACTACTTCACCTTCCTCTAGTGAAAGTGAAGAAGCAGAAGGGGAAAAATCTAGTGAAGAAATCTACCCCCAAGAAGAAGGACAACCATCAGTGGTTAAAGAGAAGTGTAAGGAGGTAAGTGTCTCCTCCAAGAGTTTAGCTAAGAAGGAAACTCATTTTACAATAAAGACAAACATTAAAGAAACTTTCCCTCTTAGACAACCTCCACATTTTCTCTTTTGTAAAAAGACACTTGCTAGCATTGCCACACCTCTTGGGCTTAAGTTTATTCCTCAAGTAAAGAAGTTGTTGGATGAGGTTTTGGTTTGCAAGAGCTTAAATCCTTGTGCTTTGTTGGTGCCCAAAATAGGTATTATTAGGCACCAAATCCCTAAAATAGGTGGTATGATGAATGTTTTGAATGGTGCAACCCTCTTTTGTAAAATCACTCGTGCACCCAAGATCTTTATGGTGTGTGTACATACGGACCCATTAGGTAGGTTTTTTCTTATTTTTAGTTTCAATACAAACTTAGGTACTCATATGGGACACCTTAGGTTTGTCATACTTTTTGGTAGGAATAATCAATATGAAAACACAGAAAAAGGTATATTTTATTCCATTACTTTCCTTAACTTTTTAAATAGTGATCAAGGGCTTCCCATGGACCCTAAGAGAATAAAGGTCATTCCTGAGTGGCCTACTCCACCAAGTATAAGGGAAATTTGGGGCTTCAATATCTTAACAAACTTTTACAAAAGGTTTGTCCCATATTTTTCTATACTTGTAGCACCACTCATTGAGTTGGTGAGGAACTATATTATCTTATGGGAAGATGGCCAGGAAAGGGGTTTTCAGTCCTTATCGTACTCTAACATACCCAACATCACTAATATATATGTTATTATTCTTTTTACAGGTGTTGAGGAAAGAATTAATGAGTTTCCAGAACCTCGGGATTTGAGGTCAAATCCTTTTCAAGGGGGAGGGAATGATGCAATCCTACCCTCCAAGGGCATTGGATAGAAGACTCCAAGAATATTGGGCCAAAGATGCAAGAGAAGGCCCTAGGGTTCTCATGAGCCTTAGGGTAGATTTTAGGCCCATGGGCTAAGTATGAGCCCACTTATCTTGGTACATATTAGACTAGGATGTCATTATATTTGGTCCTTGTATTTAGGGCTCCATATTGTAGGTAGGGTACCCTAGAAATATAGGATTTTTCGGCCCTTGTATTATAGGGCACCGAGACTAGTTTTTGTATTAGGGGTAGTTTTGTAATTTCACATGCACTAAGTGAATATTTGATGTGTGTGGTTGGAAATAAATTTAATTGAATTGGTAGAAGCCCAATCCA